>NW_006204133.1:7116526-7190527 GCF_000334495.1 Tupaia belangeri chinensis
AGACAAAAAAAACCCCTCAAAAAAAAAAAAAAAAAAAAAAAAAAAAAGACTCATAATACACCAGCCATCAATTAGGTTTTCTGGATCATTCAGAAAAGGAAGCTCAACTGTACAAGATCAAGATTTTCTTTCTCTAAACATTCATGATACCACATGCCACTTAATATTCAAATGGCTAGGGTTTTTTGTATGTTTGTTTGTTTTTTAGAGATTTTTGCTCTAGGGTGCGTGCATGCACCAAGAGACAGAGAGACAGAAAGTGAGATATCGCCTCACAGAGGAGATGGCCATGCCACAATCCCTTCTCCTCCAGTCTCCTCTCGGGATTTTGGGCACACATGCACACGTGCCCGGCTTGTTTTAAGCAACCAGGTCTGGGACTCAAACTACAGTTGACTACGTGGGAGTTCAGTGACGTAACCATTCCACCATCTGCTGGTCCCTCAAGTGGCTCTTCTAAATGAAGGCTAATAAAGATATATTTAAATTGATAGGCAGAGATCTATGGAAGGTAAATATGAAAATACACTTTCATAAGCAATAATTGACGGTTGGTATTATTTTGGCATTTTAAATGTGTCTGAAAAATGCTATCTTTTTGCAAGCGAGCTGGCTGCTGGCTCTTTCCTGTCAGGAAGTTTTATTTTTAGGCTGTCTTTTCCTTTACTATAAAAGGAAATTCTCTTCTGAATCTATACTTTCTCCAAAGCCACTATCTGAGGGCACACTGCATGCCCTTGGCAACTCATTGTGCGCTTATAACCACTTACAAGAAGTCAGTTCAGAGGGGACAACCTAAAATGTCCATTGAGCATCAACATCCCTCAATGAAAACTGATGACTACATGAGCGACGTTCAGAACTTTTCCAGAGTAGAAACTCCAGTATTTCTTGATTAGTGGGCTACCTCGAGAAACATGTATTATCCTCTAAGGCTGATGAAATGGAATACAAATCCCACCATGTATCTAGAGGAAAGAAGGGGTTGAAATCATGGATCTTAGCACCATCCTAGCATCCTAACCAAAATGGGACTAAAGAGCCATCTTAATCTCTCTGAAATAAGATACCTACACGCATATAAAGTCCATGTTCCTGGAAGCTCAAGGAAAAGCTAAAACCAGGCCATTTTGGCAAATGACCTCCCTTCCTTCCCAATCAGAAATCATTTTCCCAGGAGTCTGAGGGGGTAGTTCTATCTCTACATATGTCAAAAATAAAAACCAAGTTTTATATAGCATTACTTACATGTTACATAACAACGAGCCATGAATCCTTCAGAGGTACACAAAGCTGCATATATTGGTTGCCAGAAAAGTCATGATATATTTTTCTGGCTCTTTATGTAAAAATGTATAATGACTTTTCTGATGACCCTATATTTTAATTGTTTCCAATATTTTCCATTAAAAAAAAAAATCCATTCCTACTGTCTACTTCCATTTCCTACTTTCGGGAAATCTTAACATTTTCCCCTGACAAGATTCGATTCTCTTGAATACACTATTCTAATTATTAAGACCTGACACCAGCATTGTTAGATGAGACTTACCATGTGCACAGTATATGGGGAACATTTGAGAAGTTAGAAATATTCAAATCTGTATGGGAAGGTTGACCATAATGAACAACCTGTGAATGGTTTTGTTTTCTTATAAAACTCAAAACTATTTTGCATTCAAAGTCATGTTTCCAAAACTCTTGGAACCCTAATCTAGATTTTCCAGATGAGGGCCCAAATCCGGCAGCTCCATCCCATGTCCCTTCCATGGCAGGCTGGCGGTAGATGGGATCTCATCTCCTACTAAAGGGCAGATGACTGCCACTCCTGTTCCAAATCTCAAAGACGACCACACTCGCTGGGTGGACAGGCTCTAAAGCTGAAGAAGAGGCACCTGCATTCCGAGATGAAGAAACAGATGAGAAGATCAGAGGTCAGAACGTGTTCTCAGCTCTGAAGTCAAATGCAGTGAGCCTGAGGGTGGGGCACGGCCAAGGTGCACGGTGCGGTCTGAGAGAGGTTCACTCTAAAAAGCTGCCTCTAGGAGTGTCTCAGGGTCGCGTGTGAACAGGGATTTGTTGAATATGCTTTCTTTCTGATCTTAACAACAATTAGTTCAACACAGAACCTCTATGGCTGTTGAACGCTGTACGGAGAAGGGGCATGAGCTGCCTTCTGCTCCCCTCCTTCCTAATCACAGCTCAGGGCCTGCCCTAACTAGTGAGGTGCCCGACTGGATTGAGGTGGTGGTCTTACACTGCATCTGGGCAGAAAATAACGCTTTATCTTTGCAAAAGCCGGGTGTCACGAAATACTCTCTTGAAGGCCTTGGGAGGAAGCCTTCTCCACTGACACTTCAACACACCAGTTCTTTTGGCCCTCCAGAGACAGTCGGCTGTGCCTTATTCCAGGTGTGTCCTACACTGGATAAGCTCACAGCCAGGGCTACTGAACCAAGCCTTGGCTTGCAAAGCGAGGAGGTGGGGTCTAGGGTTCCTTCAGATAATGTCCCAGAAACTACTAGCAGAAGCTTGTTAGTAAGACTGTAAATTCTTCAATGGCAGGACTGTGTGTTACAATATCGGAGCACCAGAGCACCCACCTTTAGAGATCCCATGAGGCCCCCAGCACCACTGTAAGGGACTAGGCTCTGGTTCCCATCTCAGCTCACTGGAGCATGTGGCAGAGCATCCCTAACCGGAGCTGTGGAGAGGGGTGGGGGATCACGGCCTGAGAGGACCCTGTCTGAAGTCTATCTCTCAAAAAATAAAAATAAAACTTTAAAGTAAAAAGAAGAAATTCCATGAGTTATCTTTCTAAACCCTCTGTTCTACACAGGTAATTACTATCAGTACCAAACCAGGACACACACACACACACACACACACACACACACACACACACACACAGAAATCACGAGGAAATCAAACCTGCCTTGTGCAATATAGTTTGTCAAAAGGCAAAAGCGATATGCATTTTTAAACACTTCATTTTTAAACATTTAAGTCAACCAGGAACCCTAAAGAAAACGTGCCTACTTCTATCCAAGCGGGGTCATCAACAGCGCCTTCCCTATCTGTTCTGGCAAACAGGCCAGTGTGTCCCTAGGGCACGGGCTGCTACGACAGCCCCTGGGCTCGCCGACGTTTGCCTAAGCGCCCTGCAAGCGTGGCACCTGCCACAGCTTGGCTTACCTGGGTCGCTTCGAGGCTAGTTCCGGGGCTGCTTAAATGCAGGGAGGGGAAGAGAAGGGCCCCTGCACTGCAACCAAGTGCCAGTGTCCATGTGGCAGTGTGGTCTGGTGCAGAGTGAACGGGGCAAAAGGGCGCTTAAGGGGGACGGGGGCACCAGACCAGGCACCTCGCGGGGTCCCTGCCCCAGCGCTCGGCTCGCACTCACCAAGAAGCCCACCAGGTACAGGCAGAGCAGGAAGCGGCGGGCTCCGGCGGCACTGGGGCCGGCAGCGCCCGCCACCGCCCGGGTTCCCGGCTCCTGCCCGGGCTCCGGGGTCGCCAAGGCCTTCCCGGGTGCCCGGCGCAACCCCCGGCGACCCTTGAACTCCATGGGCGCAGGCTGGGGGACTGACGCCGCTGGGTCTGCGGGGACAACCCCCAGCGCCCCAGGCCCGCCCCCGGCGGAAGCGGGCGGTGTGCGCCTGCGCAGAGGAGCGCCGCCGGGGAGCTGCTCGGCGGCTGCGGGGTGAGGTCTGCTCCCCGCGGGGCTCTTAGCTTACTCCCAGTACAGGCTTGAGAGAGGCTGGGGGGCCCGAGCGGTAAGCACGCTGGGACGCCAGAGCGTTAAGCACGCGACAGGTTTGTGATGATAGTGATGATGCTCTTTGTTTCCTTAGGGTAAGCGCGCGGTGCCTGTCGTTGCAGGGCAGGAGGGATCTGTGATGACCTTCACCTCCTGGTGGGGAGTCATCCTGGCGGTGGCCAGTTCTAGACTGAAGAGCCACAGTCCCTGGCCATTAGCTGTGGTAGACCTGGAAGAAGTTCATGTGGTTCTCCAAGCTTGGTTTGTCTATTGGAAAAGCGGGGAAATAAGGTAGGCCAGCTTGTCGAGTTGTGAGACTCCTGCACCTGCTTGTTGACAACTTTCTCTGGTGCTGTGTGGTGCGTACAAGACGGAGACTGTCCCTGCGGACCCCTGGAGTAACAATAAGCGCACAGTAAATAAGCATGGTGAGTAAAACATGACAACGAGGAAAAAGAAACACACAATAAAGGTCAGCTGTTCATGCAGTGTACCACCGCTGGTTATGCAGATGCCGAGCCCACGTGGGGAGGTCCCAAGTTCACAGCCAGAGACCTCCCTGTACACACTGGTTGCACATGTGCTGTCCATCCAGGGTGGATTACAGTGTGAAACGCTGTTGGGTCTGCTGTCTCTCTTTCATGGAAGAAGTAAATAAATGAACCTAAAAAAACCCCACAATACTTAGAATAGTATCCTGACAGATGACATGAAGCACAGTCTTGAAGTGGAAACCAATGAGGTAGGGAGTGAACTACTTTTCGAAGGCAGTTTGGAGGAAGTGATATTTAAGCTGAGATGAGTTTAAAGAAGATGTCTGTGGTGCAAACGTTTTGAACAAACTGAAAGGCCAGAGAGCGGGCAGAGGTGCAAATCACTCAGGACCTAAAAGGTCATGGCAGAGGCGCTGAGTTTTATTCTGAATGCACTATGGGTGCTTGACACCATGTAATGTGTATAAATCACTTAGCACTGTGCCTGACACATGATAGGTGCTTAATAAATGTTGACTGTGATTACTAGCCCTTCTCTTCTTCAGGAACTTCTTTCATCATGTATGCCTCTCTCATTCTGCTATTAAGAAAAGTCTGAGATTATGCTTGAAGTCTCAATTTGATTGTACAGGTTGCCAAATTCTGACATCATTGAATTCAATCTTGCAAAGTTTCTCGTGTGAAAACTAGGGCACAGTCTAGGAAGGAGTGAGATATAGAGACTTAGAATAGAGATGTGATTGACTGCAGATGAAACTGACAGCCTTGAACCCCTACTCACTCTGAGCTTCCTTTGCCAGTAGAACTAGGTTTCCTTCCTGTAGCTGAAAATACCAGCTCCTGTGCTCAAAATTTTGTGATTAACTCATCTGCAATAGCTGCCTTGAAGGGGGATGTGCATACTTTTCAAGAGCCATGAAAACCACCCACTACACACATAGTGTAAAATCTAGCATGCTCTAGGGCACAGGTGCACACTATGACCTATGGAAATTGCTATGTGCCAAGGGACTTGAAAGACTCTCCTAACATATAATCAGAGAAAACATTAACAACATAAGGAGCAGAGTTTCAAAGCATGTTCCATCAAGGAGGAAAAAAAATACAACTTTAAATTATGCAGAATTCATGGATATGGGTGCATTTGCTAAAGATTTCAAATGTAATCTGATTGCTTGTACAGCTGGAGAAGGCTCTAATAGTTTATTTGATTGCTTGGCTGAATCTTGAACTCAAAGGTGGCCTGCATTTATGAAGTTTAGATGGCAGTTTTTCTGCCATAATGTGGAGACGGGAATCCAAAGCCTTGGGGAAATAAGAATGATACAGTAGATTTACCATATATAAACCTGCAAGCCCAACCCCCAATTACATTCTATAAGAATGTCCAGAAGACATCCCCTTCACTAAATCATTGAAGAAGGTGTTAGTAGAAGATGCGCTTGCAGTCTTGAAAAGATTGGTGATTGCTTTCTTTGGTAGGCTATGTCTAACCATGGGGGATACGAGCTCCCTGATTAAAATGAGGACTAGATTCTCAGATTATCAGAGACCAGATGACAGCATTTAAATCCCAAAGACAAAGTGGTCACATTTACTGTAAAGTGCAGCAAGACGTACAGTAATTTGGATGTTATCCCTTCAGGCTAAGCCTTTGACTATGGCTAAAGGACTATGCTATCCCAGGAATAAAGTGGAAAGAAAGGCTACTAGAGTATTGCTTAAGTTACAGAGAAAAAGAAAACAAAGCCTTACACTTTAGATCTGGTACCTAATACTCCAACTTGATTTGCTATAAATGAAGAGAATCACAGCTTCTTACCCAGTTATTCACCTAAGTAGATTCACAAACACGACCTTTTCATTGAAAGGGAGCCCAGATGATCTTGAGGAAGAATTTTGTAGCTTTCACTTGAATATATACCGTAAACCTTCCTTTTTGTTTCCCCTTAGGGACCCTGCAGTCATTTACTAGAGTGACTATGTATTGTACAAAAGGAAATACTCAGATCTCTGGGAAGTATTAGACCGCGGCTCAATAAATTGACACTAATTCTTTCTTTTTTGGGGGGTGGGGGGAGAGGTTTTTTTGCTATAGGGCACATGCACTCACCAGACAGACAGAGAGAGACAGAGAGACAGAAAGTGAGAAATCACACCCCAGGGGGGATGGTCACACCGCAATCCCTTCTCCTCCATTCTCCTCTCAGGATCTTGGGCATGCACGCACATGCGCCCGGCATGAGTTTTAAGCCACCAGGTCCAGGACACGAACCGCGGTCAACTACATGGGAGTCCAGTGACATAGCCATTACGCTAATTGCTGGTTCCCAACACTAATTCTTGGGGACTCAAAATACCACTGTGTGTCTCCAATCAAATAGCTTTATTGGAGTTCCCAAGACCAGCTTCAGATTCAATGAGTCATGAAAACTCACTTTATTCAGCATATAGTTTTACTTGTGGCTTAGACATATTACAGAAAAAAAAGATAAAAAGCCACATCAGTGCAGTGACTTGCTTGGGACAGTCTGAAAGAAAACAGGCACAAGATTCCAAGAATCTTTACCCAGTGGAGTCACATAGGCTATGTTTAATTCCCCCAGCAATGTGTTCTAACAGTATGTGTGAAGTACTGTCTACCAGAGATGCTCACTAGGAGCTTAGTGCCCAGGGTCTTGACTGTGGGCTGGTTATATCACTTCCTCCTCTCTACCTACCACCTTTTAAAACTCCAGTCTCCCTAATGAAAACAAAGTTTATCTTTGTATAAATTATGTTGTTTATGCAGTATAGGCACAGTGAGGTATTCTTACAAGGTAGCATGGTGAGGGTCTTCCCAAAATCTGAGCTCCCAGATGCTAGCCAAGGCACAAGGTTTTTAGCAGTGATTTCAAAGAGTAGCAGTAAGGCCAGCTATATTAACTCTTCTGCACAGGAGCTTAGGGTAATCAGGTAATATTAGGTGGTTGGGAAAATCATGACATATTTTTCTATGCAAAAATAAGTCAGTCATGTCTTTCTGAATGACCCAATAGAATCTTAGTTCAAGTCCGAGTCACAGTAGACTGGTTCTCAGTTAATCAATGACTTTTCTTAGTTCTTAAGTATGTGGTTGGAACAGTTCGCTTGATCAATGTCAGTATCCACACATTAACTGTCTGACCCAGGAGCAAACTTAATTATGGTACAAAAGGCTAAGTTGAAACTTCTAAAACTTCCTTACCAATATAGTAAAACAGAAACAATATTTCATTCCTGATGGTATTAAAGAGATTAATGACACCATCAAAGGCTTAAAGGAAGCAAAACTAATCATACCTATCACATCTCGTTGAACTCACATTTGGCCTATGAAGAAGTCAGGTATATTGTGGAGAGTAACAGTGCACTATAATATAGGAAGGAAGAGATTTTAATCACAGCTGGTGTCTCAGATGTACCTTCCCTGGAATAAACCAACATGGGTCCTAGTACTTGGTATGCAGCTACTGCCTGGCTAATTTTTTTCCCCCATACCAATTTGTAAGGAAAAATTCAAAAAAGAAATTTGCTTTTACTTCACAATACCACCTGCATGCATTCACACTTTTGCCTCAGGGGTATCTCAGGTTTTCTGCGTCTTTCCATAATAATGTAGTCCACACACATCTTTTTTTTTTTTTTTTGAGAGAGATTTTTTTTTTGCTATAGGGAACATGTGCTTACCAGAAAGACAGAGAGAGAGAGAGACAGACAATGAGAAGTCACCTCCTCAGGGGGGAATAGCCACACCACAATCCCTGCTCCTTTATTCTCCTCTTGGGATCTTGGGCATGCATGCACATGCACCCGGCATAAGTTTAAACCACCGAGTCTGGGACTCAAACCACTATATGGGAGTCCAGCAACATAGCCATTACACCAACTGCGGGTCCCTAGTCCACACACATCTTGATCATCTTGACATTTCACAAAACATCTGACATGCTCACTACATCTACAACATTATATTGATTGGATCTGATATTCAGGAAGTAGCAAGTGCCATAAGGACTCTGGTAAGACACATGCCAAATAAAGAATGGTAGCTAGACCCCATACATTTTCTGGATTTCCTACATTGAAGCTTCTGCAGATTCTGTGGTATCTCCCACAAGGAAGTACCTCACTGCATTTCTCACCACCTACCATAAAATAAGAGGCATAACACTTGGCAGGCATTTGGGGTGTTAGAGACAACATATATCACAACTAGAATATTGCCTGTAAGTCCGCCAATTTCAAGTGAGAAATGAAAGTGAGGGAAAGGTCTGTACCAAATCCAGATGACAGTATAGTATGCTCAACTAATCAGGCCTTATGATTCAGCTTATGATTGCAATGATACTTGCAATACCCATGGCAAATAGCGATGCTGTCTGGTGCCTTTAACAAGCCCCAGTAAAATCACAGCACACAGATATCTAAGATACTGGAACAAGTATGTATTCTTCTCAACAGATATCTATTATACCTTTGATGCTTCTAGCTTGCTCCTAGGGCTTGTTGGAGACTACCAAACTATGAAACAAGAGGTAGCCATGTAGCAGGAGTAACCCATCATTAACTGGCTGTTTGCTGACTCACTGTGTTAGTTTTCTGTAGCTGCTGTAATAAATTACCATGAACTTGATGGTTGAAAACAACAGAAATTTAGTCTCTCACGTTATTGGCAGCCAGGAGTTTTAAATAAATACCACTGAATCAGAATCAAGGTATCAGTTGGTCTGTGCTCTTCTCCAGGCCTTTGGGAAGAACCCATTTCTTGCTTTTCCAGTTTCTTCTGGTGATAGTATTCCTTGGATTGAAGTTTCATCACTCCAATGGGTGTGTTCCAAATCCCCAGGTTTGCCTTTGGAGCCTAAGGCCCTCCAGCCTACATCCTTGTGCCTCTTCATCAGTCACATCTTTGTAGCTCATCCACAACTCACCACGAGCTGAAAGGTTGGAAGAGGAGCCAACCACCTGAAGCTACCTACATAAACTTTACCTGCTCTGATCTGGAAGACATAGCCCTCTACCAAGAACACACCTAGGATCTAGGGCTGATCTTCCCCACTCGACACTACAGAATCTACTCCATTAAATAGAAGTGAATACTTCATCAAATGGCCAGAAACCAATGCAAAGACAAAGAAACAGGAGAAGACAAGGAAATATTTTTCACAATACCACCTTCCCAACAATAGATAGCAAAAGAATGCACAGAAATGTCAGAAAAAGAATGACAAATGTTCATTGTGAGAAAACTCAATGAGATGCAAGGGGAAACATAATCAATTCCAGGAGATGAGGAAATCATTTCATAACATGAAAGAGGAATTCCATAAAGAGATAGACACCCTAAAAAAGAATCAAACAGAATGTCTGAAAATGAAAAAATACAACACAAGAAATTAAAATCTCCATTAAGAGCATTAACAACAGATTGAGCCATGCAGAAGAAAGAATTTCTGACCTTGAAGACAAAGTCTCTAACATAGACCCAACTACCAAAAAGAATGAAAAAATAACCCCCCCCAAAAAAACCCAGAGAATAACATGGAAAATTCTAGATACTATTATAAGCCCAAATATCCATGTAATGGATATCATAGAAGGTGAAGAAGCTGGTAAAGGCTTAGAAAACCTCCATGGAATACTATCTGAAAATTTCCCCAATCTAGAGAATCATGGAGAAATCTAGACCCAGGAAATAAAAAGAACTCCAAGTAGAATCAATATAAAAAGATCCTCTCCATGGCATATCGTAGCCAGATTGGTAAAAGTCAGAGACAAAGAAAATATTCTAAAAAGGGCAAAAAAGAAACACCAAATTACTTACAAAGGTTATACTATTAGGCTAATATCAGATCTCTCAACTGAAACAATGCAGGCAAGGAAAGAATGAGAAGATATATTTAAAACAGCAAAAGAAAAATTAATTTAAACCAAGAACACCATACCTGGCAAGACTATTCTTGAAATGGGAAGAAGAACATTATTCTAAGATAAACAAAAATGGAAAGAATTTGCCCACACTAGACCAGCTCTTTAAGAAGTACTGAAGAGAGTTATTATATCAATAAAACTAAATATCAATATCAAGAAAATGGCTAATTAAATGGCAGGGTTAAGCCCCCAAATATTGGTGATGATGTTGACTATTAATGGATTAAATTCTTTAATTAAAAGACACAGACTGGCTGAATGGATTTAAACAAAGAAACGAACAAACAAGAGTCTTCTATCAGCTGCCTACAAGAAACAAACCTTAATGATAAAGACATACATAGACTGAGAATGAAGGACTGGAAAAACATATTTCATGCAAATGGAAAACAAACAAACAAAAAAGGCTGGAGTCATGGTACTGATACCAGGCAAAATAGACTTCAAGACAAAAGCTGTAAGAAAAGAAAAATGACACTACATAATACAAAAAAGGATAGTTCACCAATAAGATTTAATACTTATATCTATGTACCGGACACTGTAGCACCTGAATACATTAAAGAGAGACTGGCAGATCTAATGGGAAAGAGAGGCTACAACACAATAGTCATTGGAGATCTCAACACCCTAGTGTCTCCTCTGGACAGATCATTTGGACAAAAGTAGAAGAGATGTAAGATCTAAATGATACCATAAATCAAATGGACTTGCTAGACATCTATAAAAGATTTCCCCCACAACCACAAAATACACATTTTTCTCACCCCCACCACATGTATAAACCAGAAACGGGAAGATTGAAAGGTGTAATAGCAGGGAAGGCAACTGTAGATACTAGAGATAGTATAGGAGTGAGTGGGTAATAGGGAGTGGGAGGCAGGGAATCAGGGGAGAATAAAACAAAAAATTAACCAAACATTTAACAGACATAAAAATGAAAAGTTATTTGTTGATGATAATATATATCTTTGACTTGACAAATACACACTGTATTCTTGCTGGGGAAAAAAACACTTTGTACACTGTAAAGATATACAGTGATTTAATGTAAGTTTTAAAAAAGGGAAAAAATAATGCCAAAGTAAACTTTGAAATAATAATAATAAAAAAAGTGTCCTTA
The DNA here is from genome assembly GCF_000334495.1 of Tupaia belangeri chinensis. Classification (NCBI taxonomy): domain Eukaryota; kingdom Metazoa; phylum Chordata; class Mammalia; order Scandentia; family Tupaiidae; genus Tupaia; species Tupaia belangeri. Next base: position 7,127,853 of record NW_006204133.1, read on the forward strand.
AATTCTAAAAGGAGTCAGCAGGTGCCATGGTGGTTAAGGCACTGAACTCCCACATGGCCGATTGTGGTATGAGTCCTGCACCTGGTGCTTGCTTTCTCACTTTCCCTTTCTCTCTCTGTCTGTCTCTGGTTGCACACGACCTATAGCAAGTTTAAAAAATAATAATAAATAAAATTAAATAAATCTTTTTAAAAAGATACTTTTTCTTTTTTTAAAAAAAGAGTTTTTTTGTTACAGGTCTTGTGTGCTCGCCAAAGAGACAGACAGATAGAAGGTGAGAAGTCACCTCCCCAGGAGGTGTGGCCATGCTGCAATCCCTTCTCCTCCATTCCCCTCTTGGAATTTTGGGCACATATGCACATATACCCAGCATGAGTTTTAAGCTGTCAGGTCCTGGACTCAAAATGCAGTCAACTACAGGGAAATGCAGCAATGTAACCATTACACTATCTGTCTTTCTCAAGATACCCTTTCTTTAAAAAAATAAAAATAAAAAAATGAAAAACTATGAATAAAAATATGTCCTTGTGAAGACTATATTGCTGCGTTGTGCGTTTTTAAACATATACATAAATTCATGCTATTACATTTCTCAAAAGAAAAAAAAATGAAAGAAAACAAAAGATCACATCACTTTGGTCTTTGAGGCTAGCAAACAGAGAGAGTATGTGTTATATCTCCTTGTTTTCTTTTTTAAAAGGGATTTTTCCTATAAGGTGCGTGAGCTTGCCCGGAGAGACAGAAAATAAGAAATCCCCCCCGCCCCCACCGCCTCTAGCCCAGGGCAGATGGCCACCCTGCAATCTCTTCTCCATTCTCCCCTCATGATTTTGGGCATGCATGCACATGCACCCGATGTGAGTTTCAAGCTGCTGGGTCCAGGACTCAACCGACTGTTGGCACTGTTGGCCATAAGGGAGTTCGATGCTTTAACCATTATGCCACCTGCTGGCCCTGACATGTGATTTCTTTTTTTTTTTTTTTTTTTTTATTTGAGAAGTTGGGTGCCTGCGCTCACCAGAGAGACAGAGAGACAGAAAACGAGAAATCACCCCTTGGGGGGATGGCCATGCCACAATCCCTTCTCCTCCACTCTCCTCTCAGGATCTTGGGCACGCACGCACGCACACGTGCCGGCGTGAGTTTATGCCACTGGGTCTGGAACTCGAACCGTGGTGGACTACATGGGATTCCAGTGACATAGCCATTACGCTAACTGCTGGTCCAGGATACACGTGATTTTAAGGATACATGTAGGGCCTATGGATTCAAAAATATCCCAATTTCTTGATCCCTTTAGTTTTTGCTGTATAAAGTAACACTCATAGGTTCTGAAGACTAAGATATGAATATCTTTTGAGGGGCCTTTTTCAGTCCATCACCCCTACCTAGACATTGTGCATGTGCTTCATGAAATGAAAGATCAATTTTGGATATTCCACAATGTGCAAATAAGTTGCATGGGGTTATGATATTCAGAGTCCTTCAACACTGAATCTTTCCCGTTGTCTCTTCTCCCTCCATTCACATCCACATCCTCCTGGGGAATTCCTTACAAGCAGTTGACCAAGGAAGAAAAAACTGAAGCCTGATTTACAAATAGGTGTACATGGCGTTGTGATGTTACTTGAAAGGGTACAGATGCAGTACTAGAGTACTACACAGAGGTGACTCTGAAGGATAGTAATAAAGGAGAATATTCCTGGTGGTTGGAATTTTGTTGTCTGCTTTGTGTGGAATAAGAGGTGACCCAAATAAAATATACTATTTGTGGGCAGTTACTATTGGGCTGGTTAGAACAGATTAGTGACAAAGAAGTTTGGGGAGAAAGCACATATAATGGGTGTATCAAAAGGTAAACAAGACTTAAAACTATTTTTTGTGCTATATGAATGTCCATCAATGAGTTTCCACTGTAGACAACGTTCTTAATAATCGGATGGACAAAATGATGTGCTCTTTGGATGTCACCATCCACACAGTGCCTCTTCCATAGATCCATGAACAAAATAGCTATGATGACAAAGAAGGAGACTATCTTTGGGCTTAATAGCATGATCGTACCCTAACCAAGGCTATTCCTGGCTACCTTATCTGCCGACAGCAGAGACCAACACTGAGCCCCTGCTATGCCATTTCCTGGAGGAGACTAGGTAGCAACCTGACAGAAGTTGATTGTATTAGATATATTCCAGTCTGGAAAGTGTGGAGTCATCTTCAGTGGAAAAAAACACATAATCTGGGCATGAATTTTCCTATTTCATGAATAATGCATGTAATACTACCATCATCAGTGAACTCACTATCGCATTTCACATAGTGCTGCTCCTGACCTATGTACTCATTCTACTACGGAGGAAGTAAAACACTGGGCTCATCCTTTTTGGATTAACTGATCTTATCACATTCCTCATTACCTAGAAGAGACTGGCCTAATCAAGTGAAGGAATGTCTTCTGAAGGTTCAGATACAATGCCATATGGAGACAATGCCCTTAAAGCATAAAGGCATGTGTTAAAACATAATTCAAAAATCATATATGGTACTGTCTTCCCCACAGCCAGAATCCATGGGTTTGGAAATCAAAGAATGGAAGTGGTAGTGACTCTTTTCATCATTACACCTAACAAGTCCCTGACAAAATAATTGCTTCTCAACTTGGCAACTTTGACATCTGATGATTTTGAGCTCTTAGATAACAGGGAAAAAAATACATCCACTAGGAAGTATAACTAAGATTCTATCAAATAGGAAGATGGACCTATCACCAATCATTTTGGGTTTCTTATGCCACTAAACCATCAGGAAGAATAAGTGGGTACTCTACTGGTCAGATCAATTGATTCTAATCATCAAGGAGAAATTGAGGTCATGCAATCAATGGGAAAAGGAGGATTTTACCTGGCAAACTGAAAAGCATACAAACATAAAAGGCAGAACTATTGAATAATCACATCCTTTATGAATGAAGGTTTACATCTCTTAATGAAGAAAAGAATGCTGACCAGCAGGTATTTTGGCTGAGGACAAGAGAAATAAGAAATAGGCAGCAAAAGAAGGATAAAAATCAACTATGACTTGTCCCCAAATCCAGAAGTAAGAACTATAGAAGTTTTATACATTTCTCATTTTATTTTACTTTTTAAAAAGAATTATTTTATTTAACTTTATTTATTTATTTATTTATTTATTTAAATTTGACCAGAGAGGGAGAGAGGAAGGGAGGGAGAGAGAGAGAGAGAAAGCGCAAGATGCCAGGTTGAGGACTCAAACCGCAGTTGGCCATGTGGGAGTCCAGCATCCTTAACTACCATGCCACCTGCTGGGACCATAAAGTTATCTTTTTAAATGATAAGGATATGGTTATAGTGAGTAGGATCATCATACAAATGGATCTAATTTACATTTGTGAAATACTTTTAACATTAGTATAATAGTCACTTGTCTCAAACTCATATTGACATTCACTAAGAGACCACATTCTGGGACATAAAATATACTAACAAATTTAAAAGAATAGAAATGTTGGGACCAGCAGTTAGCGTAATGGCTATGTTGCTGGACTCCCACGTAGTTGACCGCGGTTCGTGTCCTGGACCTGGTGGCTTAAAACTCACGCCGGTGCATGTGCGTGCGTGCCCAAGATCCTGAGAGGAGAATGGAGGAGAAGGGATTGTGGCGTGGCCATCCCCCCTGGGGGGTGATTTCTTGCTTTCTGTCTCTATGTCTCTCTCTGTTTGGCAAGCGCACGTGCCCTATAGTGAAAACCTCTCCAAAAAAAAAAATAAAAAGAATAGAAATGTTAATATAGAGTATACTCTCGGACCACAGTGGAATTAAACTAGATTGGTAACAAATAATACCTGAACCCCCCAACAACTAAGTATCTGAAGATTGAATGATACACTCTTCACTAACACAAGGCCTAGAGCGCCTCAAGAGAAGTTTTTAAATTTTGCAAATAAATAAAAATAAATATTCAACTTATCAAAATTTGTGAGATGCAACAAAAGTGGCATGTACTGTAAAATTTATAGAATTAAATGCATATATTAGAAGAAAGGTCTAAAAATTAAGATTCTAAATTTCCATTTTAGGAAACTAGAGAAAGATAAATTTTAATTTATTTGTTTATAACCATGTCTCTGATCTATATCATATTTCTTCTTCCTGAAGAATTTCCTTTAAAATTTCTTGAACAGATCTATTGGCAATGAATTATCCTGGTTTTCTTGTATAATGAGGCTTGATTTCTCCTTCACTATAAAAGAATAATTACAGATGGACATGTGTTTTATATATGTATTTTCTTTCTGTATTTAGCAATTTTCACTCATAGTCTTTGTCCTTGTATGTTTTCTGATAAGAAAGGGACTTTATTATTCTTATTTTGGATGTAATTTGTCTTTTTAAAAATATCTGAATGCCAGGGCCAGCAAGTGATGTGGTAGTTAAGGTGCTGGATTCCCACATGGCTGACCATGGTTTGCGTTCTGGACCCAGCAGCTTGAAAATCACACCGTGTGTGTGTGTGTGTGTGTGTGTGTGTGTGTGTGAGAGAGAGAGAGAGAGAGAGAGAGAGAGAGAAAGAGAGTGTGCATGTATTTGTGTGTGTGCACACGCACCCAAAATCCTGAGCGGAATGGAGAAAGGATTGTAGCTTGGCCTTCCCTCCCAGGGGATAATTTTTTTCATTTTCTCTTCTGTTTTTCTCTGGTGAGTGCCTGTGCCCTGTAGCAAAAACCTATAAAAAGCGAGGGAGGGGAAGAAAAAAATCTGATGTCTTTAAGATTTTATTTTTGCCTTAAATTTTCAGCAATTTGAATATGAGATGCCTACTTGTGTATTTTTTTCTGTTTTGTTATTAATCTTACTTGGGATTCTCTGAGTTTATTAAATTTGACATTTGTGTGTGTCTTTAATTTAGGAAAATTCTCAGCTATTACATTTTCAGATATTTCTTCTACCTCATTTTCTCCATTTCTGAATCCTGGAATTTCAACAGCACATGTTAGACCATGTGCTGTTGTCCATCAGATCTTGATTGTGTACTCTTTTGCTTTTTTCCCACTTTTTTCTTTTTGCATTTCCATTTAGATTATTTCTATTTGTATATCTTCAATATACTACCAATACTTCCCTTGACTATGTTGAGAATGCTAATGAAATAGTCATGGGCAATTTTAATCTTTGTTACCTTGTTTCAATGTAGAAAATTTGCATTTGAGTCTTACTGGTTCTCTCTGCAAAAGGTACTGACTAAATCTGGAATGTTGTTTACTTTTCCATCATAGAATTTTTTTTTTTTAATAGAGATTTTTGCTATTGGGTGCATGCCCTTTCCTGAGAGAGAGACAGAAAGCGAGAAATCAAAATCACCCCCCAGGGGGATAGGTGGCCATGCCTCAATCCCTTCTCTTCCATTCTCCTTTCTGAATCTTTGACATGCACCCACAAGTGCCCTGCTTGAGTTTTAAGTTGTAGGGTCCAGGACCCGAAATGTGGTAGACTACATGAGAATCCAGAGAGTAACCATTATGCCATTTGCTCCTCCATCATGGTCTTTAACACATAATCACAGCTACTTTAATGTTATCATGTGGTAGTTTTGACGTCTGTGTTATAACTTAGTTTACTTGTGATGATTGCTTTGTTTCTGTAGACTACTTTTTCTTTCTTTTTTCTCACTTGCTTTCTCGCTTTATTGAAATGTGATTCATATTTCATCAATTCACCTATTTAACACATGCAATTTAATAACTCTGAGTATAGTCATGAATATTGTGCAACTATCACTACAATTTTAGAATATTATAATCACTCCCCCCAAAATACCTATATACCTTATGCATTACCCTCCAAACTCCCAAGCTCTCTCAGTCCTAGGCAATTGCTAACATGCTTTCTGTCACTCTATATTTTTCTGATCTGTACATTTCATTTAAATAATCATCATACATTATGTGTTTCCTTGCTACTGGCTTCTTTAGCTTTGCATAATGATTTCCAAGTTTATTCACATTGAGGCATGGATGCTGAATAATGTTACATTGTGTGGCTATGCCAGATTTTACTAATCCACGTTTTACTTCATCAGTTTATGGACATTTGGGATGATTCCAATTTGGGAATATTATGAATAATGCTGCTATAAACATTTGTCTGGATACATGTTTTTGTTTTCTTTCATATGGGATTACTAGATGTATGGTGACTCTATGTTTAAACTTTAGAGGCAATTGCAAACTGGTTTTCAAAGTGGCTATACCATTTTACATTCCTACCAGCAGTTTATAAGAGTTCAAATTTCTTCACTTCCTTACCAACACTTTTCATTATCTTTAGATGGATTATAACATAGTCTAGAGGATTCTATAGAGCATCTCATTGTGGTTTTGATTTAGATCTCTCTGATGACTAATAGTATTGAGCATTTTCCATGTGTTTATTGCCAATTTGTATATCTTGCATGGAGAAATGTCAGTCCAGAGAAATTACTCATTTTTAATCTTTTAAAAATTATTGAATTGTGCCAGTTTCATCTGCAGACTCCTGGCCAGTCAGGGATCCTGAGGCAGGGCCTCTTACTGGCCCTGGCCCCAGCTCCAGTTCTGGCCCCAGTCCAGCTCTCCCAACCTCAGAGACCCTCTGCCTGCCAGAAAGATAAGCTGCTTTTTTTTTTCTTCTTTCTTTTGCTAATTTCCTACTTCTCCTTACTCATAGGATAGCTGGTTCCTCTCCAGCAGAGCCCAGTTCCATCTGTAGACCCCTGGTGAAATTGTGTGCAGTGCTGGTGTGCAGCACACAACATTTTCTTTTTTCTCTTTTATGTTCTTTTTGTCTTACCTCTTATATTGTAATCTTTTCCTCGTCCTCTACCTACCCAGACAGACTAGACAGGTCTAGAATCATAGTTTTCCAAATACCCTTGCATTGTGAGGCTCCCTGATCCACCTTTTACTGATCCACCTGCGAAAAAGGAGAAACAGTACTTTTTTTATCTTTTTGGAGAGATTTTTCCTATAGGGCATGTGTACTCACAAGAAAGACTGAGAGAGACAGAGAGACAGAAAGTGAGAAATCACCCCCCAGGAAGGATGGCCACATTGCAATCCCTTCTCCTCCATTCTCCTCTTGGGATCTTAGGCACGCACGCACACATGCCTGGTGTAAGTTTAAGCCACTGGGTCTGGGACTCAAACCACAGTCGACTACATGGGAGTCCAGTGACATAGCCATTACGCCAACTACTGGTCCCAAGGAGAAACAGCTCTTCTGACACCTGAATAGAAGACTCTTCTTGTGGGAACCACATTGCTAAACACAGCAGAAGAGAGACTTTGGCACACATCATTCCATAGCAAAAGGCAAGCACACTTGTTCCCAGACAAAGAAACATTCTCCAAAAAGGTATCCAAAAGTTAATACATCACCCAATGGCTAGATGTAGAAGAAGGATCTCAGGTTTGAAGAAACCAGTGTCTGCATCAAAAGAGCACAATAACTCCTCTTCATCTCTTAAAAAAAAAAAAACAAACAGAAGTTACTGAAATGTCAGAGACAGAATTCAGAACGTTCACAGAAACAAAACTATGTGTTGGAACAGAAAAGAGACAACAAACTCCAGGAGATGAGGAAGTCCTTCCATGATTTGGAAGAAGAAAGGTATATTATAAGAAAGAATCATATGGAAATATTAGTAATGAAGTCTGTAATAGAGGAAATCAAAAACTCTCTTGAAAGTATTAAAAACTGATTAGACTATGCTAAAGATCAAATCTCTGATGTAGAAGATAAAACCTCTGACCTAGAGAAAACCACCAAAAAAGAGAAAATAACAACAGCAAAAAATGAGGATATTATACAAGAAATATTAGATTCCATTAAACATCCAAACATTCGAATAATTGGTATCCAAGAAGGTGAAGAAACTAATAAGAACATGGAAAATCTATTCCATGAAGTCCTGGAAGAAAACTTTTCAGGTCTAGAGAAGCACTCAAACATCCAGACCCAAGAAATATAAAGGACCCCAAATAGAATCAACCCAAGAAAATCCTCCTCAAGGCACACCTTAGCCAGACTGGCCAAAATCACAGATAAAGACAAGATACTAAAATTGGCAAGAGAGAAATGACAAGTGACTTACAAAGGTCATTCCATCAGGCTAACACTTCATCTTTCAATGGAAACAATGCAAGCAAGGAAAGAATGGAAAGACATATTGAAAGTATTAAGAGAGAAACAATTTAAACCAAGATTATTATATCCAGAAAGAGTATCCTTCATATGGGAAAAAAAGATTAAAATCTTCTCAAACAAAACTTGAAAGAATTTGCCAACACCAGACCAGCTCTTTAAGAAACTCTGAAGAGAGTCTCGTTCCAGAAAAACTAAAGAATGAACAGCCAGAAATAAGGAATTAAAAGACAACCAAGACAATGGCCAACTTAAAGGTAGGGACAAGTCTGAAAATATCAATAATAACTTTGAATGTTAATGGGTTAAATTCTCTAATCAAGAGACACACACTGGCTGAATGGGTTAAAAACAAATAAACAACCAAACCAAAACAAACAAAAAAAAGGAAACCAGAAATCCTCTATCTGTTGCCTACAAGAAACACATCTCATGAATAAAGACATACACAGACTAAAAGTGAAGGGCTGGAAAAAGGTATTCCATGCAAATGGGAACCAAAAAAGAGCTGGCGTTGTGATACTTCTCTCTGACAAAACAGGCTTTAAAACAAAAACTGTTTGAAGAGACAAAAAAGGGCATAGATAGTAGTAAAAGTGCTAGTCCATCAAGAAGATATAATGCTTGTAAATATCTATGTACCTAACTCAGGAGTACCCAAATACCTGAAGGAAAGACTATTAGATATAAAGAGAGAGATAGACTGCAACACACTAATTGCTGGATAACTCAACACCAGTCTTTCTCCCTTGGATGGATCATATAGACAAAAAATAAGTAAAGAGGTAAAGGACCTAAATGATATCACAAATAAAATAGACTTAACAGAAATCTATAGAACCTTCTATCCAAAAGCCATGAGATATACTTTTTTTCTCACCCCCACATGGAACCTTTACGAAGATTGACCACCTGAGGAGGCACAAAGCTAGCTTTTACAGATTCAAAGGCATAGAAACTATATCTAGCACCGTCTCTGACCATGATGGAATTAAACTTGATATAAATTTCACGAAAAGTCCTCAAAAATACACACATACATGGAAACTAAATAACCTACTCCTGAATGACTTCACAACTACTGAAGAAATAAAGACTGAAATCAAAAGATTCATGGAAGCCAATGACAATGAGGACATGAGTTTCCATAATCTTTGGGACACTGGAAAAGCTATCGTAAGCAAGAAGTTACTAGCAATTAGTGCACATAAGAAGAAGATGGAAAGAAGGCAAATGGACCACCTAACATCATGCTTCAGAGCATTGGAAAAGCAACAGCAAAATTCCAAAAAACTTCAGGAGAAAAGAAATAATAAAGATCTGAGCAGAAATAAATGAACTAGAAAATAAATGAACTATACAGAAAATAAATGAAAGTAAAAGCTGGTTCTTTGAAAAGTTAAACAAAATTAATACACCACTAGCTAGACTAATTAAGAATAGAGAAGGGAACCAGGCAAGTCCAATTTGCAATGAAGCATACAATATAACAACAGACATAATAGAAATACAAAACATCATTAGAAGATACTATGAACAACTATACACCAACAAATGAGAAAATCTGGATGAGATGGACAAATTTCTGGACACATATAATATGCCAAGATTGAGTCAGGAGGATGTAGAAAGCCTAAATAAGCCCATAACAAGCCAGGAAATTGAATCTGTAATAAACCTCCCAACAAAGAAAAGCCATAGTCCTGATATCTTCATTTATGAATTCTACAAAAGTTTTAAAGACGAGTTAACCCCCATTCTGCTCAAGTTATTTCTAAATATCCAAAAGGGTGAACTCTCCCTAATTCCTTCTACAAAGCCTCCATCACCCTTATCCTTAAGACAAAAAGGACAGGACAAGGAGGGAAAACCATAGATCAATATCTCTGAAGAATGTAGACACAAAAGTTTTCAACAAGATACTAGCAAATTTTATCTAACAACATATTTAAAAGATTATACATCTTTAATCAGGTAGGCTTCATTCCAGGGATGCAAGGTTGCTTCAACATACATAAAACCATAAATGTAATACGAGAAAGAAAGATAAAAACTATATCATCATATCATATGATGTAGAAAAAAACATTTGATAAGATACAGCATCCTTTCATGATCAAGACTCTCAGCAAAATCAGTATAGAAGGGTAATTTCTCAACATAATAAAAGCTAGCTATGAAAAGCCTATAGTTAACATTATCCTAAATGCTGCTAAAAACTGGTGCAAGACAAGGATGCCCACTTTCTCCACTTCTTTTCAGTATAGTACTGGAAGTCCTTGTTAATGCAATCAGATAAAAGAATAAAATAAAAGGCATTCAAATAGGAAAAGAAGTGCAGTTATCTCTATTGGCAGATGACATGATTATATACATAGAAGACCCAATGGTATCCATGAAAAATAGTTGGAAGTAATAAATGAATACAGTAAGATTTCAGAATATAAAATCGACACACAGAATTATATAGCATTTCTACGTATGAAAAGAAGGCAGACTGAGATGGAACTGAAAATGATAATTCCATTTACCACTGCCACAAAAAAAGTATAAGATACCTGGGAATAAATCTAACTGAAGAAGTTAAAGACCTCCACAAGGGAAAGTATTAGAAGTTAAAAAAGAGAAATTGAAAATGACACAAAAAAGTGGAAGGACATGCTATGTTCCTGGATTAGAAGAACTAATATAATCAAAATGGCAATTCTACCCAAATTAATCTTCATATTTAATGCAATCCCAATCAAAGTGCCAGAGACATTCTTCACAGATCTAGAAAAGACAATCATACCATTTGTCTGGCTTCATAAAAGACCTCATATTGCCAAAGCAATCCTGCACAAGAAGTGTGGAGTCAGTGGCATCTCACACCCTGACCCAAAAATAAACTACAAAGCTGTGATAATCAAAACAGTATGGCATTGGCACAGAAAGAGACAGGTGGAGCAATGGAACAGAATAGAGTCCCCAGAAATAAACTCCAAGACATACAGCGAACTGATTTTTGACAAAGGGTATCAGTCAATCCATTGGGAAAAGGAAAACCTCTTTAGAAAATGGTGCTGGAAAAACTGGATATCCACCTGCAGAAAGACGAATCTGAACCCCTACCTCTCACCATTGACAAAAATCAACTCAAAGTGACTCAAAGGCCTAAACCTAAGACCTCTAACTTTAAAATTACCATTGGAAAACACTAGGGAAACTCTGGGAGACATTGGGTAGGCAAAGACTTCTTACATAAAACCCCCAAAGCATAGTCAATAATCCCAAAAAATACACATGGGATTGCATCAGATTAAGAAGTTTCTGCATGGCAAAAGACATAGTAATTAGTGTGAATCGACAGCCAGCCCTCAGAATGAGAAAATATTTTTGTAAACTATGCTTCAGATAAGGGACTGATAACTAGAATATACAGGGAACTCAAGCAGCATCCCCCTAAAAAGATGATCAACCCTATTAAAAGATGGGAGAATGAGTTTAAAGAAACTGCTCTCTAAAGAAGACATACGCGGGAACCAGCAGTTAGCGTAATGGCTATGTCGTTGGACTCCCACGTAGTCGACCGCGGTTTGCGTCCAGGACCTGGTGGCTTAAAACTTATGCCGGGCGTGTGTGCGTGTGTGCCCAAGATCCCAAGAGGAGAATGGAGAAGGGATTACGGCGTGACCATCCCCCCGGGGGGTGATTTCTCGCTTTCTGTCTCTATGTCTCTCTCTGTCTGTCTGGTGAGCGCAGGCGCCCTATAGCGAAAATCTCTCTCTCAAAAAAAAATTGAAATAAAATGTCACTGGTAGAAAAAAATATTGAATTACAAGATTTCATGTTTTCTAGATACAAGTCTTTCATTAAAGAATATGATTTGAGGGAACCAGCTGTTAGCGTAATGGCTATGTCGCTGGACTCCCACGCGGTTCACGTCTCAAACCTGGTGGCTTAAAACTCATGCTGGGCATGTGTGTGGGCGTGCCCAAGATCCTGAGAGGAGAATGGACGAGAAGGGATTGCGGCGTGACCATCCCCCCGGGGGGTGATTTCTCGCTTTCTGTCTCTATGTCTCTCTCTGTCTGGTGAGCGCACACGCCCTATAGCGAAAAACTCTCCAAAAAAAAAAAAATAAATAATATGATTTGAAGAGGACCAGCAGTTAGCATAATGGTTATGTTGTTGAATTCCCATGTAGTCAACTGTGGTTCTAGTCCTGGACCCAGAGGCTTAAATTCATGCTGGGCGTGTGTGCATGCATGCCCAAGATCTTGAGAGAATGGAGGAGAAGGGATCGTGGCATGGCCATTCCCTCAGGGGGTGATTTCTCAGTTTCTGTCTCTCTGTCTCTCTCTGTCTTTCTGACAAGCACAGGTGCCCTATAGCAAAAACTTCTCAAAAAAAAATATGATTTGAAATATTTTCTCCAATTCTATGGGTTATCTTTACACATTCTTGATAATGTCCTCTGATTCATTGAAGTTTTTCTTTCTTCTTTTATTTATTTATTTTTTTGAGAGATTTTTTTCTATGAGGGCATGCACTTGCCAGAGAGACAAAGAGACAGAGACAGACAGAAAGCAAGAAGTCACCCCGCTGGCACACAGTCATGACACAATCTCTTCTCCTCCATTCTTCTCCTGGAATTTTGGGCATGTACACACCCATACCTTGCATGAATTTCAATCTGCTGGATCTGGGACTCAAACTGTGGTTGGCCATATGGGAGTCCAGTGTCATAACCACCATACCACCAGCTGGCATCCCCTCAAAATTTTTAATTTCAATAATGTCCAGTTTACCTGTTTTATTTTGTTGCTTGTGTGTTTATTAGATAGCTAAAAAAACCTCACCGTCTCACCCGTGGTCATAAAGATTTATGTCTAGGGAACCAGCAGTTAGTGTAATGGCTATGTTGCTGGACTCCCACGTAGTCGACTGCGGTTCGTGTCCTGGACCCGGTGGCTTAAAACTCATGCCGGGCGCGTGTGTGTGCATGCCCAAGATCCTGAGAGGAGAATGGAGGAGAAGGGATTGCAGCGTGGCCAACCCCCCTGGGGGGTGATTTCTTGCTTTCTGTCTCTCTGTCTCTGTCTGTCTGGAGAGTGCACACGCCCTATAGCGAAAACCTCTCAAAAAAAAAAAAAGATTTATGTCTATATTTTAACTCTAAAAGTTTTATAATTTTGATACATTTAGACTCAGATCCACTTTGAGTCAATTTTGTATTTATTTGTGAGAGAGGGATAAAGTGAGCCCTTGCACAAATGCTATAGACTCATGCTGTTGTACTGACAGGGATGAGAGAAAAGGCTCTGTTTAACTTAGCAGGTCATAGCATTTCTAATATGAATCCCCCTTTCTTAACATTGCTAATGCCTTATATTAGGAAACCAGAGGCAGACTGAAATTGAAGAGTGTGTTTTGTTTTTGGTTACAATAAAATCAACCTAGGCTCACAAATGGAGTACAAGCAATTACAAAAAAACGAAAACCTTAGTAAAGTGCCTAGCACAGGACCCAACAGATTGTAGATAATTTATTAAAAGTTGTTTCATACCCCTTCTTTGAGTACTTCCCCAATTCTCTTTGGATTGAAACATAGTCTTCTTTGGTTGACTTAGAATTATATGTGCGACACAGGAATCAGTTAGGAACACAGATGCCAGAAATAGCAGCAAGGAGAGAGACACTTGCACGAAGTGACAGATGTGGGACAAAGAAACCAGCTGCTCATGGGTATTTAATTGAGGGGGAAATCATTTATGGCACAGATAATTAGTGTCCCTTGGAGCTCCCAATGTCCCCAACATTGACTTGATGCTGTATGTCTGGATTCTGGTCATTTGTGCAGACATATGAACAAGTACTTCCAGTACAAGGGTTTGAAGTTTGGGTGGGGCTCACCCATCACTCCCTCTGCCTCTGATGGGAACTGTGGAGACTGAATATTAAGATAGAGATGTCATGGACGTAGATTATGGTGATAGCTACAAACTTCGTAACTATGCTACAACTCGTTAATCTGTGTACTTTACAGAGAATAATTTCATGGTATAAAATCTCGATCTGGATAAAGGTGCCTGAAAGAAAACTTTGAAGCAATCGCTTATTATGATACTGTCTTGAAAACATGACCCTCTGGGACTGGCAGGTGGGAGAGGGTTAAAGGCGCTGGGCTCCCACATGTTCGACTGCAGTTTAAGCCCTGTACCTGGAGGCTTACTTTCTCAGTTTCTCTCACTCTCTCACACTCTGTCCCTTTCTGGTCGAATTTAAATAAATGAATGAATAAATGAGGGTAGATAAAATAATTTGAAAAAAAGACACTTTTTAATTATTTACAAAATAGCATATTTTCATGTGCATACATTCAGGTATGAGTTTTATATGGAATAAATTGTATGCTGTTAAAAAATAATTTTCTATTAGCATGACAATATAGCGTTTCAAGTATAAACTGCTTTTATAAAATTTCAAAATTAGTCCTAAATTCTATGTGAAAAAAAAACTTCCCCCTATCCTGTACACAAAAAATAGTAGATGTGTATATGTACATATCACACTCAAGAGGAAAAACCATACGGGGAGATGTCTGCTGGATGGGGAGTTTGTATAACCTTGTATCGCCTTTCTTTGTGTATTGATTTATTTTCTATTCAGAAATTATATGATTGATTTATAATAAATTAATGTTGTTTTCAAAAATAATCTGGGAAGATAGCTGCCTAATGTCTCCATAATGAAAATAAATCCAATTTCATCTCATTAGTATGTTTGTTACACAGACGCATGTCCAGATCTAAAACGTTTCATTTTCTGTTTCGAACCCTGAAATGGTCGCCTTCTGCTTATTTTTCTGTTAGTGAAAAACAGAGTAAATATTTCTGCGATAACATTTTTAGAATTCAGTGTTTAAGGTAAGGCTGCACAACAGAAGTTTTGTTGGCTTTTACCAGGACTGAATCATTCTAGGGCTGAGATTGAAGAAGCTGAATAGGCCAACTTGTCCGTTTCTCCTCCGGCTGTGGATGGAGCAGTCCTGCTCAAATCCTTTGTGTTGCTGTTGTCCTAAAGGCACTCTTCCACCGAGTCTTCAAACAAATATGCCGTTCCAGAATCACTTTGTCTTCCTTCTTTCGTCCAGCTCTCTGATTTTCCATAATAGAACTTCCTGGCACATGTCAAATAGTCAAAACTTTGTGAAAATAATGCCTGTAGCTCTTCGGCTGTATTCAGTGTGTAAATAAGAAAAATCTTGGGGAGCGAATTTAGATTCTGTTACTAGACGAGTGTTGGTTATAAGCTCATTTTCTCTCAGATGCTAAAAAAGTGAGATTTTGAATGATCCATAGAGCAGTGGTTCCCACGGTGGACATTTGGCAACTTTGAAGACATTTTTGATTATCCCAGCCTAGGAGAGGTGCTGTTGCTGTCTAGTGAGCAGAGGCCAGGAAGGCAGCTGAACTTCCCACAATGCACGGCGAAGACGATCTGGCCAACAGTTTAATGGTGCTGCATTAGTCTGCTCACGCTGCCATAACAAAATAGCCCAGACCGGGTGCTTAAACAACAGGCACCTTCTCACAGTTCTGGAGGCTGAAAGTCCAAGGCGCCAGCTGGGTAGGTTCCTGGAGAGACCTTTCTTCCTGGCTTGTAGATGGCTGCTTCCTCTCTGTGTCCTCACTTGGCCTCTTTTCTGCACATGCCCAGGGAGAGAGCTCTTTGCCTCTCTCCTTTTTTTTTTTGGAGAGGTTTTCACTATAGGGTGTGTGCGCTCACCAGACAGAGACATAGAGACAGAAAGCGAGAAATCACCCCCCAGGGGGGATGGCCACGCCGCAATCCCTTCTCCTCCATTCTCCTCTCGGGATCTTGGGCACACACGCACACATGCCCGGCGTGAGTTTAAGCCACTGGGTCCGGGACACGAACTGCGGTCGACTACGTGGGAGTCCAGAGACATAGCCATTACGCTAACTGCTGGTTCCCATGACTCTCTCCTTCTTATAAGGGAACTAAACCTATGATATCAGAGCCCTGCCTTTATGACGTCATTTGACCTTTATTATACCCTTACAGACCTGTCTCCAACTACAGTCACACGGAAGGCCGGGGCAATTAAGGAATTTTAGGGGGATACAATTCAGTCCACAACAAATACCTAACCGAGGAAACCCTGCCACAGAGTGATTCAGAGTTGCCTGAATGTCCTCATCAAAAATAAATAAGTAAATAATAACAAGGGGGGAGTAACAGTTACGTGATGGGCTACTGTGGAGGTTAAATGAGTTAAGCACAAAGCACTTAGAACATTTGGGATAGAGTGCTCTCTAAGTGTTTGGTGTTATTATTTTGTCACTGACACCATTTTTCTTATCCAGCTGTAATGTTATTTGTGTATCCTGACATATTCTGATTTCTAAGTGCTTACCTTATACCACATATGTAGTCACATTAAACAGAATTCAAAGGACTTGGCTGAGAAAAGTGTTAAGAGAAGGCTGTGGAACCACTTATCCCGTAAATGACAGCAGCATCTTCAGTCATCCTGTAGACACCAGCTTCTCCACGGACCAACTCTGGCTGTCCACACCGACACACCCACTGTCTTCTCCTCTGGGAGCCCCGAGGGTACTATGGTAACACCAGTGTGTCTCCCTGCCCTCCACTCTCTCTCTCTTTCTCTTACTAATGTGGTTGTGTTTCCTTTGGGGCACACAATGGGAACTCACTTGTAGACTCCAAGCCCATTCAAGCCACTTCCAAGTACTTCCTCTGGAAAGCCATCTAAAGAGGAACTTTATATTTCAAGGCCAGGTGGTGGTGCAGTACCTGGCCCAGCTGAGATCAGAGATCTTTGTCTCTCTTCCAAAGAAGAAACTGGGTAAATAGACTTGAAAAAAAGCTCATCTACCTCCTCCCTGGTAAAGTGGAAATTAATAACCAACGTATGTGAGAGGAGGTTACATACTATAGTGTCAAAGATAAATGAGAATTTCTTTTTCTTTAGGATTCAAATCATTGTGCCTGAGATTCATGCAAAGTGCTTTTACAGCTGAGGGATAGAGAGGGGGGCGTTTTCACTCGCCCAGTTCCTAACTCATGGAGTATAATGTGCACCCTCAGAAATAATATTTTTGACTGTGACAGAATAAAGGGATGAATAAATTCAAGTTACAGTAGTTTAAAATGTATATTTGTTTGTAAAATAGATACATTCCTATAAGTCATATCATTTTTATTTCTAATCCTATGTATCAAATTATTTTCCCCTTAGTCCTTATTATTGTTTCTGAAATGTTTATTGTGTGCTGGTTGTATATGAAGATAATGTTTTTAACAAATAGGCTCTAAGTTTTTTCCTCCCTTTCAAGAGTTATTGTACCTACATACACTAATAGAGTTCTTTATGGAATGAATCTCAGAGCTAGGCAGTGCACTCTTTTGCAAGGCAAAGGATATTTTTGTAACATTACTTCCTTTGTTTGAGTTACTTAAGTAAGTAACTCAATTTAATGGACAGTAAATTGCCTAAATTAATGGAGTGAATGAGCTTGTGGATCTTACTATAGTCATGTTCAATAAAAGCTGCTCATCAGTGCATTGGTATTTTGGTGACACAATCTTAATTAAAGCTGTTCAGCATCAATTACTGTGAAACTGTAAGTCCCTGCTCTCCAATACAGTATTTACATCGTATAAAAATCGTAGCCATTGACCAGTGTGCCATGGAATGCAGATTTTACTTGTGGCCAGCAGATGGCAGTGTTCAAAACAACGAGTCACCTCCAAGTAAGACTGACCGCTAAACTTTTACTGAGGAACTGCCTACAGCAGGGATTCCCCCACTCCCCGGTCCCAGACTGGTACTGGTCCATGGCCTGTTAGGACCTGGGCTGCACAGCAGGAGGTGAGCAGAGGGCTAGGGAGCGAAGCTTCATCTATATTTGCAGCCGCTCCCCATCACTCACATTGTCAGATCAGTGATGGCATCAGATTCTCACAGGAGCAGGAACCCTATTGTGAACTGTGCACATGAGGGATCGAGGTTGTGCACCATCGTAAACCATCCCCCCACCAACAACGTGGCTGGAAAAATTGTCTTCCGCGGAAACAGATCCTGGTACCGAAAATGTGAGGGACTGCTGGCCTGCAGCATTGTGCTAAGTGTTAGGAATGCAACAGTACCCTAAAAGAGAACCACTTATTTCCCCTACAGAGTGTAGTATTGTTTCCTGTGTGTAAGACTGAAGTGTATGTGACTAACCCCTCAAAATGCTTTTAATATGGCTTCGGTGTCCTGTTGGTGAGTAGGGGAGGTAAGGGAGATGTCACGTGACAGGCAGAACGTATAATACCAAACGAAGATCACAGGGTCTTTAGAGTCACGGAGGTAAGTGGTTCGCAGGCAGTGCGACTCTGTTCCAATCACGAACATAGGGCAACAATTGAGTTTTAGAGGCATGGTTCATTCTACCGCCTCTGTCTAGCACTATGGGCTACAATCCCTTATGAAACCCTTAGGGTCAGATGTGTTTAGAACACAGGATTTGGGGGATACAAGGATAATATAATGCACAGACTGCATTACCTAACACCCTCGGTGGGACCTGGCAGCCCTGTAATCGAGCACATTTCTATTTATGCAATAAAACACGAGGATCCACGCTACAGCTCATACACACGCTCGTGTCAGTCATGAGCCAAAACTTTTGGTTTATCGTAGACTATGGATATTAGGATGGCAGATAAGCCATTATGGACCTATTATTATCCCCTGGTAAAAGGAATCTATCCTAGGATCTCCAGAAAAAGGAACAAAAATATTGCAGCTTTTTTTTTTCTCTCTCTCTCTCTCCTCTCTTTTGCCAGAGGGCATGTGCACTTGCCAGGGAGAGACAGAGTTAGAGGAAGAGACGAATGGGGCATGGTCACACCACCACCCATTCTCCATCTCTTCCTCCTTCCAGGTTCTAGGCTCACACACACACACACACACACACACACACACTCTCTCTCTCTTCCTCCTTCCAGGTCTCTTCACCCACACACACACACACACACACACACACACACTCTCTCTCTCTTCCTCCTTCCAGGTCTCTTCACCCACACACACACACACACACACACACACACACTCTCTCTCTCTTCCTCCTTCCAGGTCTCTTCACCCACACACACACACACACACACACACACACACTCTCTCTCTCTTCCTCCTTCCAGGTCTCTTCACCCACACACACACACACACACACACACACACACTCTCTCTCTCTTCCTCCTTCCAGGTCTCTTCACCCACACACACACACACACACACACACACACACTCTCTCTCTCTTCCTCCTTCCAGGTCTCTTCACCCACACACACACACACACACACACACACACACTCTCTCTCTCTTCCTCCTTCCAGGTCTCTTCACCCACACACACACACACACACACACACACACACTCTCTCTCTCTTCCTCCTTCCAGGTCTCTTCACCCACACACACACACACACACACACACACACACTCTCTCTCTCTTCCTCCTTCCAGGTCTCTTCACCCACACACACACACACACACACACACACACACTCTCTCTCTCTTCCTCCTTCCAGGTCTCTTCACCCACACACACACACACACACACACACACACACTCTCTCTCTCTTCCTCCTTCCAGGTCTCTTCACCCACACACACACACACACACACACACACACACGCACGCACATTCTCCATCTCTTCCTCCTTCCAGGATTCTAGGCACACACACACATTTCTTAAGCGTCGAGTCCAAACTGCACAGTGGGCCATGTGGGATCTGACTTCCTCAACCATCAGGCCATAGAGCTACCCCATAACTTCTTTTGGTAAACTTTTCCAGTTTTCTGGAATATGGATTACTTCTCTGTAAAAGTCATTTGAAATTTAGATCTGTTTATAAATTTGTTCTTTATTGTCAGGTGCAGAGCATGTAAAACTTTAGGTATTTAAAAACAAAACTGAAGTGAAGAAAAATTCATTTTGTTTTAAGAATGTTAAAATGATTTTTAAAGATATTTGAGAGCGTTAACTTGTTACAATATCAAGATTAGAAATGATAACCTTAACAAGAAAAAGAATGCTTTGCTCACTATTGTCCACAAATTAAATAATATTTCTGCTTTCAGTGTATGTATTGATAGAAAAAAATAAATAAAACTCAGTTAACTAAATAAAAAGACATTGAAGTTTAAGTCATGGAGGTTAAGGAACTGGATCCCGCATGGCCGACTGCATGGTTTGAGTCCTGGACCCAGTAGCTTGAAAATTACACTAGGCACTTGTGCCCTGAATCCTAAGTTCTCACTTTCTATCTCTCCTTCTCTCTCTTTCTGGCAAATGCATATGCCCTATAGCAATTATTTTAAAAAAGATAAGGCATTGGATTAAAAGAGGCAAAGGCCTCCCTTGTAAACAATGCAATAATGGAATTAAGGAAGTCAGGATGAAAGCTGGTACACTATCCTTCCTCTGAGGTTTCCAGGTGCCAAAGGTTAACTGATGCGAAGAATACTGCACTGAGTGAAGGGAGAACGTGTTACTCGCCCTCACCATTGCAGGACACAGCATGCTATGTCTTAGACCACCAGCTGATTGTTATTAGTTTGTCGTGTTGCTAATTATAAAAATACCTGAGTCTGGTTAATTTATAAAGAGTAGGAGTTTATTTAGCTCACGTGTTTAGAGCTGTGAGGTGTCGGGGCAGCATCTGGTGAGGGTCTTTTTGCTGGCAGAGAACACGGAGGAGGGAATCACATGGAGAGACCGAGCACGAGTGTTTGTGTCTGTATCCGTGCCTGTGTCTCCTCGTAAACCCAGGAGTATCCAACCATGAGGACGCCACTCTGATACCAAATCACTTCCCAAGGGCCCTATCACTAGATCCCATAGTTGGTTTAAATCCTCGAGTTCTAGACACCATTACAATGGCTCTCCACATTTTAACACATACATTTTGAGGTACGCATTTAAACCATACAGTAGTAAATAGCTGATAAATATTTGTCAAATGCATTAGGGTTTATAATGTCTCTGCAATAAAAAGTCACAGTAGTGCTTCGTAGATAGGCAACTCCTTTTGAGCTCTCTGAAATTTCCCTCCTAGCCTTCATAATGGGATGCTGTCGATGTAGGGAACATCTTTAAGAATAAAGGAGATTTTATATTGGGCTTTCTTTCATTTGCTCATTCATTATTGAACTGACTTGTTCACGGGACAAATATTTGACATAGTTTGTTCCTAGACAAATGGATTTGAAAGCTGTCTAAAAGAGGGAGGGTGCAATTAAACACATATGGAAAAGTGTGGGAGGTTATCTGAGTCTTCTTGTAGAGTGTCGCTTCTAACAACTCTAGAAGAACATGTAGCCCGCAGTAGAACTTACTGCATGGATAATAAGAGTTCACCGAGGAGATAAAAGAGAACAGCTTTCTATGCAGAAAGGAGCAGGTTAAGCGAAGATTTTAGAAGCTGCTGGAGGCCTCGTTGGGAGGATGTGTAGGGATGAGTGTGGGAGGACTGAGGACACTTGATGAGCAATTTACACCCTATGTGCGTGTTGTGTGTGTGTGTGCACATGAGTGCACATATAAGTTTTTGTGTATTGGGTCATTGGAAAAATCATGACACAATTTTGCATAGAAAAAGATACATTACGACTTACATGATGACCCAATAGGTACATATATGAGAAGGCGGAAGGGAGAGAGAGTTAGAGAACAGAGTTCTGGCAGGCCCTTGCCACACAACCTGCTTTAGCTAGACCACAGAACATGACGGCACCCTCGGCCTGTTGACGTTGGTCCGAGAACTGAACTCACGCCTTCCGTGAAGCTCCAGCGTTGTGAAGCTGTGCTCTACTGCTTGAACCACTGCGACTGGGACTCGGTTACATTTTTAACAACCTCTCCTGCAGGATGGATCCCAAGATACTGTGCCTATTCTTGTGTCTTCACGTGATTCAGTGTGATAATGCTGTCAACGCGAAAGTAAACGCAACATTCACATAAGGGGTAGATACGCACAGAAACACAGAGCTCTTTCATTCCAGGATTATTATGCGCTGATGTTACTGCTCAGGCGTGCATGCCTCCTTTCATCCTGGCCTTTCAGGAGAAAAGAAGATGAAAGGAGAGAGCCTTCGCCTGAATTCGTAAAGGGATTGTAAGAGCATTGCAGCTCTTTAACCACCTTCGCACTGGACATTTTCATAGACTACTGAGAGAACCTGGCGAGAAGATATCGAATGGCTGCTTGAAATAGCATGGGAATCATGGAAAACAAGAAGACCTTCAAGTGACAGACGGATGTCCAAATTTCTAAAGAAAAAGACAATTTTTGACCCTCGGATGGTAAGCTTCACTTTGTTTCTCTGCAAAAGTCTAATATAGACCTTTTAAAAGATAGCTTGTGACTGTTTGCATAGAAAGCCCACACCCTGCTAGAATCCAGCTCTCCAGAGGCCAACAAAGAGCAATCTAGGCCAGACCAGGGCTGCTGCTTCTGGGGCAGAGAAGCTCAGGAGATCAGGCATCCCCATGACAGCCAAGAGTCTTAACACAAGTGGATTTGTATTTTAGTGTTTGTTATGTGCCTCAGAGTGCTATGCTGGCTACCAGAGGATGATTTCTCGCTTTCCTTTCCTTTCTCTCTCTGGTGAGTGTACATGCTCTATAACAAAAACTAAAAAAAAAAAAAAGACACTGGATCAAAAGGAAAAAGGTCTCTGTTGTAAACAATGGAATAATGGAATTAAAGAAGTCAGGATGAAAGCTGGAAACCATCGTTCATACATTAGCCTCTGAGCTTTCCAGGTACCAAGAGAAGAGGTATTCCTGGTAACAGGAGAATCTGACTGCACTGAGTTAATAGAGAACATGTTATTCACCCTCACCATTGCAGAACACAGCACGGCAGGTCTTAGACCATCAGGTGATTGTTATTAGTTCATTACATTGCTGATAACAGAAATACCTGAGTCTGGGTAGTTTATAAAGGGAATAATCGAGCCAAAGGTGCTTTGTTCTATGATGTCTGACATGTTCTATGCTACCGTTCTTAAATAGAGGCAACACAGAAATAATTGGGGCTACTGACTCGCTTTCCTTTCCTTTCTCTCTCTGGTGAGTGTACATGCTCTATAACAAAAACTAAAAAAAAAAAAAAAGACACTGGATCAAAAGGAAAAAGGTCTCTGTTGTAAACAATGGAATAATGGAATTAAAGAAGTCAGGATGAAAGCTGGAAACCATCGTTCATACATTAGCCTCTGAGCTTTCCAGGTACCAAGAGAAGAGGTATTCCTGGTAACAGGAGAATCTGACTGCACTGAGTTAATAGAGAACATGTTATTCACCCTCACCATTGCAGAACACAGCACGGCAGGTCTTAGACCATCAGGTGATTGTTATTAGTTCATTACATTGCTGATAACAGAAATACCTGAGTCTGGGTAGTTTATAAAGGGAATAATCGAGCCAAAGGTGCTTTGTTCTATGATGTCTGACATGTTCTATGCTACCGTTCTTAAATAGAGGCAACACAGAAATAATTGGGGCTACTGAAGCTAATGACATCATCAACTGATTTAATAAGCCCGCGTGTTTACTGAGACACCACCACCAGAGAGAGGAACTTTAGTGACCTGTGTCAGCACTCCACCCTATCTTACTTTGACTCTAGCAGCATTTAAAAAAATTATCTATTCAATTTTATTTATTATTATTATTTACTTATTTTTGGAGAGCTTTCCGCTATAGGGCGCGTGAGCTCGCCAGACAGAGAGAGAGAGAGAGACCGAAAGCGAGAAATCACCCCCCCCCCAGAGGGGATGGCCACACCACAATCCCTTCTCCTCCATTCTCCTCTCGGGATCTTGGGCACGCACGCACACGCGTCTGGCGTGAGTTTTAAGCTACTGGGGCCGAGACTCGAACCGCAGTTGACTACGTGGGAGTCCAGTGACATAGCCCTTACGCTAACTGCTGGTCCCTTATTATTATTTTTTAAAAATTTTTGCTATAGGGCTCATTCACCCACCAGAGAGAAAGAGAGAGAGAGAGAGAGAGAGAGAGAGAGAGAGAGAGAGAGAAAGCAAACCAGCAGAACCAGGATTCAGACCACACTCAGCCATATGGGAGTCCAGTACCCTAACCACCTGTTGGCCTCCTGTTGGCCCCTCTAGCAGCATTTTTATGTTGATGCTTGTACATTATTTTTGTCGTTGTTAGAGAAAATTTTGCTATAGGGCATGTGTGCACACTAGAGAGACAGAAAGTAAGAAATCACCCCCTTCCCCCAAGATAAATGGCCACAATCCCTTCTGCTCCATTCTCCTTTCAGGATCTTGGCTATGTACACATATGTGGCTGGCATGAGTTTTAAGTCACTGGGTCTGGGACTTGAACCATGGTTGACTACATGGGAGTCTAGTGATGTAACTATTATGCCATCTACTGGTCTCGTACATTTTTTGATTAACCAGACATGTTTAGAAAAATGTTACTAGTTTATAAACCTAGTCTAGAAATAAGAAAGATACTTTACCATGACAAAACCAAAATTGAGGTGAATTGTAGTAATACATTCTATATTCATTTTTACTTATTTTACACAAATTACTTTTGTGTGTATTATTAAAGATTTAGTCTTAATGCATGAAATTTTTATGATAAGCCACTGAAACAGAAATAAATAAAACATTCCTATCCAACAGATTCTTTCTTCGTTCCAAACAACCATGTTGTTTCCTAAAGGCATAACCGAGCAACCACAACAGTCACAACCACACCAGTGCAAGGAGAGGGCTGTGCAGAGGAGCAGACCAGAGTGGCCAGAAGCCATCACTACCTTTGTGCCCTTCGTCCTCTGAGTCACTTTTTCTCACTAGCTCATGAGCTCTGCAAGGTCAGGGCCTATGTACGGCCTGAGGAAGTGCTTTGATCCTCACATATTCTTAATAAACGCTTGGAGATTTATTCCCCTCCTCCACAGAAAACTTGATTTGATCTGATATTGCATTGATTGTAGAATAGCATCTGTATGAGATTTCTGTTGCTACTGTAACAAATTACCACAAAGGTTGTGACTTTGAAACAACATGGAAGCCAAACAATGGGGTAGTGGTAAACATGATACTCTGTGATGCCGATCCTCATGGGAGGGTTCTGGGCCCATGATCCAGGCTGGATTTTGGTGCAGGAATGTGATGGTGATAGTGTGTCTCTGTCTCTACCTCTCTTTGTTTCAGACATAGGATAAATAAACTTTAAAAACAAGGTCTCACAAAGGTTCTCTCCTGGTTTTGGAGGTTATAAGTTCCACAGGGGTCTCACTGAGCTGAGATCTGGTTGTGGCAGGGTTCCGTTCCTTCCCAAAAGCCTGGGGGGCAGAATATGGCCTTTCCTTTCCCAGCTTCCAGGGGCTGTCTGCATGCCCTGGTATGTGACCGCCTTCCTCCATCTTCAGAGCAGCAACCCTCGGACTCTTCCCATGGTCTCATTTCCTTCTCTGACCACTCTGCTAAACTCTGCTTTCCCCCCCCTTTTTGCCAGAAGGTGTATGCACTCACTAAAGAGGGACAGACAGAGACAGAAAGAGAGGGAGAAAGCAACCCCCAGCAGGGCATGGTCACACTGAAGTGCCCTCTCCAGTTCTTCATTTTGTCATGATTTGGGGTATGCATACACATGCACACAGATGCCCAGTGTCCTTGGAGCTGCAGAGCCCAGGGCTGAAATCACATGACAGGCCATGTGGAACCCAGCTCCCTTAACCACTACGCCCATTCTCTGCCCTTTATATTATGTATTTATTTATTTTTAGATTTTTCTTGTAGGGTATCTGGATTTGCCAGAAAGAGAGAGAGAGGCAAAGTGAGAGATTACCTCCCAGGGAGGATGGGTATGTCCTAATCCCTTCCCCTCCATTTTCCTTGCAGGACTTTGGACGTGCATGCACACTCACCTGGTGTGATTTTCATGATACCAGGTCTGGGACTCAAACCATGGTTGGCTGTGGGAGTCCAGCAACTTTACCACCACCCAACCTCTGAGCTTTTTACCTAAGGATTTATGTCATTAGATTGGGTGAAGCTGTTTAAGCCAGGATTTCGCCATGTAAGATCACATATTGATAAATTATGTGGTTATGTTTAGGATTAGGGCATGGACAGCATGGGAGGACATTATTATATTATATTATTACATTACATTGTATTATATATTACATTATCATAGCACCCAATTAAGAAAAATGGTGGTAGTAAGTTGTTAGGCTATATTCAACACTTTGTTATGCTTCACTTCAATCTAGTACTTGAAAATTCTAAGAAACAACCATTAACAGAGAAGAGAGTCGGAGTTGCGCTAATCTAAGGGATGTTTAAAGGAGGAGAGTATTTAGCTCAGGCAAAGGAGGAGCTATATTTAGGGTTGGGGTGAAGTCTGTGGTTTGGGAAGGCATGAAGTGATTGCTGTCTTCAAAATACCAGACAGTTCTGTCATAGGACAGCAGGCTTAAACTTGTGTCGTGCATTCTTAGATGACAGAATAGGATAAATATCTGGAAACTCCTAGGATGCCCTATTGGTAGAAAGTCAAGCAGATCTCTATGGTGGGATTTCAAATAGTTCATGGAAAAGTGAAATTAAAGTATGAGTTTATTTTAAGACTCATTTTTATTATTTAACTTTATTTATTAGTTTTAATTTGACCAAAGAAGGACAGAACAAGAGCAAGAGTGAGAGAGAGAAGGAGACAGAAAGTGAGAAAGCAAGCTGCCAGATCTGGAACTCTAACAGTGATTGGCCATGTGGGAGTCCAGCACCCTTAACAACTGGATCATCTGCCAGCCCCTAGTATGAGTTTTTGATACAAACAAATTTCAAAATCCATACATAGTTTCTTCTTTCCTTTTCTCTTTCTCCTTCTTTTTGAGAGATTTTTGCTGTAGGGCATATGCACTTGCTTGAGAGACAGAGACAGTGAGAAATCACCCCTCAGAGGAGATGGCCATGCCATAGTCCTTTCTCTTCCATTTTCCTTTGAAGATTTTGGGCACACACACACACACACCCTCCATGAGTTTCAAGCCACCAGGTCCAGGACTTAAACCGCGGTCGGCCATGTGGGAGTTCAGCAATGTAACCTTACGTCATCTGCTGTCCCCATGGACAGTTTCTTCATATTACACGTTTCCTGTGAACTTTGTGTAGACCCCTCTTATGGCTATTACTGATGTCTTGAAATGATGCAGGCTAGAAATGCCATAACTTGATTATATGAGGAGTCTAAAAAAGATTTGAGTATGAGGTGAGGCATCAGAGGAGATCTCAAATTCAATTTAATTCTCACAATTAATGATTCTGTGGCTTAGAATTCTGTTCATGGCCTCTTAACACCTCTGATTACATATAGCTAGAGCTAACTGGGGCCCTTCATCCTTATAAAGGATCTTTTTGCCCTCACAAAATCCATCATAAGGGTCTATCTCAGGCCAAACAAAACAAAGGGTGAAGGAAACTGGGTGGGTGAAGAGCCCTTCTTAGCAGGCAGCGTGTCCATGTCCATGCTGGCAACATAAAAGCAGTACAAGGTGTTAGGTAGCACATGATTTCCTAAAAATACTCTGTGGAGTTGACTCCTTGGCCTAGTGGTTAAGGGAGCCAGATCCCACATGGCTGACCATGCAGTTCAAATCCTGGCTCTAGAGGCTTAAAAAACAAACCAGGCACGTATGTATGAAAATCGCAAGCGGATAGAGACATGGGAGAGAAGGGATTGTGGTGGGGTAATGCCCCACTGGGAGGTGCTTTCTTCCTGGCATATGTGCCCCTTGGCAATTACAAAACATAGTATTTGCACCATCCAGTGGCATGGTGGTTAAGGGGGCTGGATCCTACATGGCTGACTGTATGGTTTGAGTCCCAGACCCAATGGCTTGAGAAATATGCCAAGCATGTTTGGGTACGTGCCCAAAAATCTCTAAAAAAAATGGAAAAGATGGGGTTGTGGTGTGGCCATCTATTCCTGAGGGGTGTCTCTTTCTCTGTCTCTTTCTCTTTCTTTTTCTCTTTCTTCTTTCTCTCTCCTATGAGCACACATATCCTATAGGGAAAAAAAGCCACATGTGAACACTGAAATAAGTACAACTGAAGGATTCAATTTTTATCCTCTCTCTCTCTTGCTCTCTAACAAGTATGCAAGCCCTATAGCAAATTATAACAAACAAACAAACAAACAAAAAACTCTTTGGCATGAAACGAAATGAGCAAATGGACTATGAAGAGACAAACTTGAAAGATTCCTTTACCTTTAGGTTGTTTTTGGTTTTCTTCTTTCTTTCTTTCTTTCTTTCTTGTTTCTTTTTTTTTTTTTTTGAGAAGTTTTTGCTATAGGGCGCATGCGCTTGCCAGAAAGACAGAGAGAGACAGAGACAGAAAGCGAGAAATCACCCCCTCCCAGGGGGGATGGCCGCACTGCAATCCCTTCTCCTTCATTCTCCTCCTGGGATCTTGGGCACGCATGCACACCCGGTGTGAATTTAAGCCACCGAGTCTGGGACTCGAACTGTGGTCAGCTACATGGGAGTTCAGTGGCATAGCCATTATGCTAACTGCTGGTCCCTACCTTTAGGTTGTTGTATGGATAGTAAGTATGTCTCATAGTTCAAGAAAGTTAGATATTAAAAACTGAGGGGGAAAAAACAGGTCCTTGTATCTAAACCAAAAAACAACATATTTATCGAGATCTTATCAGTCCACTACTGGATGGCTATCTGGGATAATTTGTATAAGATCTGTGAAGAGCTGTAGAAAATATTGTTTTTATATCAATAGTATGTACTCCATAAAATTACTTTTTTATATGTTCAAGAATTGTTATGATGAATGTTCTTGATCTTTTAAATATATGTCTGAATGTCTGGGTTAGAAACTCAAACTGTCCTCTATTTTGGGCTATTTTACCAAGAAATTCTTTTTGTTTTTAATTGCCAGGGGCCATGTGTGCTCACTAGTGAGCTGTAGAAAAATAGAAAGAGAGAGAAAGCACCCCCTCCCCCAGTAGGGCATTGTCATGTGGAATCCCTCTTTTCCATTTCTCTGTCCTGTTGAGATTTAAGGCAGGAACACACCATCATAATTAGTGTGTTTCTCAAGCTACTGGGGCAGGATTTGAACTGTGGTCCATCATGTGGAATCCGGCTCCCGTAACCACTGGGCTACAGGGCCAGCCTGACCAATAAATTATTTTCTCCTATGAAACTGTCCAAAAGGAATTGACATTAATTATAACTCTAGTTGTACGGAAGAGACATCTTCATAGTTCTCTACAGCTGTGGTTTATACACCTTTAAAGAGAGCCCTGAGTGTCTTGGGGTTGTAATGGCAGGGCCACCCCGTGCTAAGAGGAGCTTGTTCAGACACTTAAGATCTGGCACCAATCTTATCAATGACTTCATGGCCTTTCCATCTTCTTTCCACCTCTGTGGATTACCCAATAGCAATAATGACGATCAGAGCCAGCCCCTGGTACTCCCTCTGTAGTCAGGGAAGGTCAGCTATTTTTGATCCCCTTGGGAGAAAGACAGTTCCTCAATCAGTATCTTAAAATAGCCAGCCATTCTCAGCTGCCGGGCTGGAGTCCCTCCAGGGGAGAGCAAAGGGAATACAAATCCACCAGCTGGGTGAGCGAGAAGCCACCAAAACATGAGCTAGGACAGGCTTCTCCAGAAGATTCTGACGCCTCAGAAACTTTTTTTTTTTTAAGATTTTTTTTTCTTCTTTTTGTTAGTGTTGAGAAGCTAGGTGTCTGCCATTTTAATATTTTTTAATCTTATTGAAAAGGAAGCCAGTGAATTGAAAAATGAAACTAAACATCGCCATTTTCTTTGGGGCTCTCTTTGGTGCTTTGGGGGTTTTGCTCTTTTTGGTGGCCTTTGGATCGGATTATTGGCTCCTTGCGACCGAAGTGGGGAAGTGTTCAGGTGAACAGAATGTGCGTTTCTTCTTCACAACCTTGATATCCTTGGGAGAGATGAGGGCTTCCTTAGGTATCTTCTAGAAATCAGAGAACAGTCGTGAAGTTACCTATTTCTTCATGGAAGAGATCTGTAAAGGCGACTGGTCATCATTATTTGGGATAGATCTGTGATAGCGAACGTTTCCTGGTTGTAATGATTTTGAGTATATTCCTGTGTTGAAAGTACGTTGCCTCCTTTGTGTCTGCAGATAGAGAATGTCACTTTCCACCATGAAGGATTCTTCTGGAGGTGCTGGTTTAATGGGATTGTGGAAGAGAATAACTCTAATATCTGGAAGTTCTGGTATAGTAAGTGCAATTTTGCTTTATTTTCCCCTGTTTCTACAAATTTTAAAAGATGACAGTTCCTTATTTAGTGCATATCAGTTGCAAGAAAATGTATTTCTTAATTATAAAGTCTCCATAGGATATCTTCAAAGGTTCATGAAGAGATTTCAGTATATAGAAGTGGCCATAGGAATAATTATTTAGCTTCTAACAGAAAAAAGGAGTCTGAATATGTATGGCAAAATTGAATTATCTGCTGTTTCCCTGCTCATAATTAAAATACACTAACTCTAACAACAACAACAAAAACAGATATTATCTATAGTATTTTTTTTCAAGCATCTGTTAATGCTATGTTGCAAATAATGCTGTTTTCATTATAAACCCTTAAAATCGCAAATGTAAAAATCCAGAAATAGAGATGTATTATTTTATGTTTACAGCTTCAAAGCTAAAAAAATTAGATAATGAAACTTAATTACCAGAAGGAAGAGATGAAAGCTCATTTTATTTGGGTTTAAACACGTTTGTAAAGCAGTACCAAGAAATGACTGGCTTTTGATGTTTACATTCTCTTATGGACATTTGTAAAGCTCTTTTTTTGAAGTAGGATAGTTTTCTAAAACTAGAAGTTTTAGAAGTATTCTTTCAAATCTATTTCCAGCATTGTATTAATCTTTGAAAATCAATCCATTGAAAATATCTAGCATTTATTTGATTGTATCCAACATTGAAAGAACTGTTTATTAGCCTAGAGCTTGTTAAGGATTGAAATGATTAGTCTTCTTATAAAATATCCCCATGAAAAATCAAAGTATGGTATTTCCACGGGAGTCCAGATGATGGGAGCTATAATGAAAATATGAAATCACTGAAATTTTAAGCACAATGAAGGCAAATGGGCATGTATGGAAGGAAGAGGGCAGTGATAAAGTGCCATTTTAGAGGAATATCTGAGAGACAATCTTTTAATGTACTTTAAGCAGGAGAATAAGCATGCAAGTTGCTCAAGGAAATTGTTTAGATTTTGATAAAGTCAATTAAGTCAGACTTTAGAGAAGATTTTGCCAAAGACTTAGGAAAGTTAGATGATTTATCTCATCTTTTAAGTATGCATAATGAAATGTAAAAGTTTTTAGAAAACATAAAAGTTTTTGGGGGGGTCAGCAGGTGGTGTAGTGGTTAAGGCACTGGACTTTCACATGACTGAGCAGGTTTGAATCCTGGGTCAGGTGACTGGAAACTCACAGCAGACATGCGTGCTTGTGAGCCCAAAATCCTGAGAGGAGAAAGGAGGATACGCATTATGTTATGGCTATTCCTTCTGAGAAGTGACTTCTTACTTTCCCTCTCACTAACTCTGTCTTTCTGGTGAGCACACATGCTCTATGGCAAAAATCTTAAAAAAAAAAAAAGAAAAGTTGCTTCTTATGGTTTCTTCAAATGCTAGAAAAATTTGAAATAACTTGTTTGAGCTATCATTTGCATCTTTTCTCTAAAAACAGAATACACAAATTTTTTTTCTAGTGATTGGAACTAACACAGATTCAGTCTAAGTTTATTAGATTTGCTGAAGCAATTATTTCTGTAAGAGATATTTTTGCTATAGGGTACATGTGCTCACCAGAGAGACAGAAAGACAGAAAGCAAGAAATAACCTACCCCCCCCCCACACACACACACACAGCAGATGGCCAAACACACACACAGCAGATGGCCACAATCCCTTCTCCATTCTCGTCTTGGGATTTTGGGCATGCATGCACACTGCCCAGTGTGAGTTTCAAGACTCCAGGTCCAGGACTTGGACCATGGTCTGCAATGTGGGAGTCCAGTGTTGTAACCATTATGCCATCAGTTTGGCCCCAAGCAATTATTTTTGAATACTGATGGTATGCTAGGCATTATGTTCAGTATAGGAGACTATGTGAAAATAAGAAACTGGTGCCTTCGATGTTAAGATTTTAGAAAGGGCATTTGTGTTTATTCCATTGAATTATATCACAGAGCTAGATGTCCCGGAAGAATCTTCCTTCCAGGTTCCCTTTAACTCTTGATAAGAAATGTTTAGGAGGTCTTCCTCCCTCATACGATTCTCTGACTTTGTTGAGGGAGATGGCAATTCCATCAGTTCCCAGATTCTGTTTTACTGAGCCATCACTGAAGCTTCTTGGTAACGAAGATCCCTGCTTTGCTGTCTTTCCTAGCCAATCAGCCACCATCCAAGAACTGCACTCATGCCTACCTGTCGCCGTACCCCTTCATGAGAGGAGAGCACAATTCCACGTCCTACGACTCAGCCATTAGTAAGTACCCTCTGTCCTCAGAATGCCACCAGAAAAGATTTGTCTTTCTAGAAGTGCGCACCACAAAATTTTTGTGGGAAATTATAAAATCATTTATCACCTATAATGCCAATATTTTCTCTGATAACAGCCTACTAGATATAAGTAAATAAGATGTTTGAACACACTATAATTTTAATAGAACATAACTTTGATCTGAAAGTAAGGTCATTGTAATTTACTTATACACTTTAATTTACTTATGTTTAATTTAAATATGATTTACTTGTAAAATTAATTTTTAATGTGTAATTTCTCATCTAAAAATAGACATTTATTAGGAAAATTTGCATCTTAAAGATTTAACTAGCTTTAAACTAGTCTTCCAATTAAACTATTATAGTATACAGCTTACTTTAAAAAAAATAATAAATGGAGGGCCAGCAGGTGGCATGGTGGTTAAGGTGCTGGACTCCCACATGGTTGACCACGGTTTGAGTTCCAGACCCAGTGGCTTGAGAATCATACTGGGTGCATGTGTATGTGTGCCCAAAATCTTGAGAGGAGACTGGAGGATAAGGGATTGCAGCATGGCCATCCTTTCTGGGGTCTGTTTGGGGGTGATCTCTCACTTTCCTTCTTTCTGTCTCTCTCTGGCAAGTGCTCGAACCCTGTGGCAAAAACAAGCAACAACAAAGTCACTCAAACCATTTTATTGAAGGGTTTAAGGTTGAATGATGCGAGAACAAAGAAGCACTGAGAAGGGCAATAAAACCCAGTTTCTTCGGGGTGGCTGGGGCCTCCTTCCCAGACTTTCAGTTGTTGAAAACTATATGCTACTTTAAAAATATTTTGTGGCAGGGCCTTTAGGTGGCATGGTGGTTGAGGTACTTAACTCCCACATGGCTGACCATGGTTTGAGTCCTGGACCTGGAGGTTGGCTTTCTCACTCTCTCTCTGGTCAAATGAAAATAAATGAATAAATAAATAAAATTAGAGAAATAATTATAAACAATTAAAAACAATGTTTTGTGGGGCCAGGAGGTGGTATAGTGCTAACACAATTGAATCACAAGGGAAACACCCTACATTCACATCCTGGGACCTCCCTGGCATGCTAGGCATGTCCAGGATGGGCACCATGGAAGGGTAAGTGTCTGTTTCTCATGGGAAATGTAAATGCATAAACATAAAAAAGTTGTTGTAATTGTTACTCAAGAGATTGTGATTACGCTGTTACATGCATACGAAAGGACTGAACCTATCATGCATGACATCCCACAGAAGAAAGGCAGTCAGATATTGTTAACTGCAAGTCATATTAACACATGATTTTTAATAACTTTAAAAATAAGAGGTAGCAGAAGAATAGCCAATATATTTAATGTTCTGAATGAACTTAGCCAGGGTTCTCCAGAGAGAGAGAGAGATTTTAAAGATTTGGCTTATGAAAACGTGGGGCTTGGCAAGCCTGATGTCTCTGTGGGGCAGACTAGCAGGCAGAGGTTCAGATGAAAGTGGATGTTGCAGTTTTGAATCTGAAAGCTAGAAACTCCAGTTGGAATGTTTATTGGCAGTCTAGAGACCCAAGTCCTTCTTCCTCAGGTCATCGACTACTACTTAAATAAGGCCCACCTACATCTTAGAGCATCATCTGCTTTACTTGAAGTCAAGTAACTGTAAATGCTGACCACATCTAAAAAATACCTTTTTTTTAGCAATATCTAGGGGCTGGTGTGTGGCCCCAACCCATAGTGGCACCATAACCTAATCAAGTCGACACAAAACATTAACCAGCCAGGAACTTAACAAGTCTTTACACCATTCAGCTATTTTTTTCATCTTTCTGTCCAATATGTAATACTATACACCATGATTTTGTTTTGGGTTTGACAAAGTACATAACATAGGAGTGAAGCTTATTCTGCATCATTAATATGGCACTTTATGGAATAGGGGTGGAGTCTGGTTCAGAAAGGAGGGGATCTGAGCCCTGTTGTGCTTGTCCACCAAAGCTCTTTGGGTTTAAAGAACTGTGGCCATTTTCCTTAGAAATGTGCTTGGTATGGATGCGCCTTCCCATTAAGAACTGCACGCAACATTTCAGGCACGTTCACCAAAACCCCTTCCATCCTGGGGAATGTGGATGTAGTTATGAGAAGAGATGAATGGCATGGACAAGTGTAGAAAAAGCTATTTGTCTCACAGAAAAATTATGAAAAAAGGTGCCGCTTTCCTGACATTCTTGTTTTTAGAAAAAGAACTAGGAAACAGCACAGGATTGGCTTTCTGGAACACAAGGCATTTGTATAAATACTGTTGCTCGTCTTGTTGCTGATCGGGGGTTGAAGTCCTGTGCTGAGGTAGCTACTGTAGACATCATATACTTAGGGCGACTCTGCATGTTTGCGAAGTCTGCACCTCAGGGAGAGAGTGGAGCACTTGAAAATCAAGCTCACGTAACCTATGCATAATAATATGATGGAAACGGATAGTAAATACATGTCAAAAATGATACTGCAATTACACTTGGAACTATTATGCAGTTCTATGTATAATTAGTGTTTCGTTTTTTGGATCCGATGACAAAACCATATCCAATTTTATTTTTTAATGTTCAAACTCCTGTTTGGCACATGTACTGTTAACTCCTTACTCACTAAAGAACCTGATCAAATACTCTAAGTACACATGGCTGGGTCATGGAACGGTAAGTCCTGTAATAGAAATCGTATGGACACATTTTACTTATCCTCATAGTCGACAGAGATATCTGGCGCTATGGTTTTGAGATGTATGTTTTTGTTTGCTAATTTTATGTATCTGAAAGAGATCGATTTCATGGAAAGTATTCTCTCTGACCATCCAGGATGTTTCCTAGTCAATGAAACTATGTCATCTTCACTCCGAAGTCGCTGTTTAGATTTACATAGCTTCATAATTATCAGTCATTATCTACTTGCCAATTTATCTTTAGGGAATTCAAACTATTTATATAGTGCAATGTGTCACGGTCTAGAAAATTATTGGCAAAATGACTGTAGTCCTCTAACTTCTTATATTTAGTTAGCTAATATTGAATTCAGTGAACATACTACAGTGGTGCGGGGTTTTTCTGGAGTGACCATTTTAGAATCATAGGCCACCCATGAGGAGAGTTTCTTCTCTCATAATAAAAAGGCTGAGACAGAGAAATCATGTGACTCTCTGTCTTCCCACGCTTGATTACTGGCCGAACTAATGTAGAGATTCTAGTCTTGCCTTTTGTTTTATTATGATTTTATAAAGTACAGTGAATAAAAGGCTGATTATGGGGCTGACTATGAAATAGTATACGTCATTTGTTTGTATCTCAATGAAAGAATTAGTTAAATTTATATTTGCGTTCTCTACATTTCTGTCTGAGTCTGACCTGTGTAGAAGTCAGGTCTAATTTAGTGTTTCATTCCATTTTTTTGAAATCTCAAATACATATTCAGAAATTCAATTATTCTCAAACCTAGTTTTTGAATGATTGCCCAAGCCTAGTCAAAGTGGTCTAATTCTTCAAATTGTTTTCGAGGTAGGCTTGTGTACTTTGAAGCCCATTAAACAATTCCATTACCTTTTGAGATTTGTCAGAGTTTAGATTTTCTGGTTTGTTTCATGCTTACATTCGGTCACAGTTCATTTATTTGGTATCATTTGGTAACAATGTACTGAACATAAATTAATTTTCAAGATAATTCAACCCTGAGTGAATTAATATTTCCCTTTCTTGGTATCCCCGAAGCCTTTGACTACTCCTTCATCTAAGCAATTGCTTTGCTTAACTGTATTTGCTTGTTTACCTCCGTGTCTTTAGTATTTGAGGTCTTTAAAAGCACAAAATGTAACTTGTTTATATTTATATCCCTAGATATAGAACCTGATAGTTAGCAGACGCTTTAAGATTTATATAAAAATTACTTTATGCAAAAATTACAGGTAGCATTTTCAGCAATTAACTGACAAAATAAATTTTTTTGCAGGTGAAACATTTTTAAACTAAATTATGGACTTGACTTTCTTCTTATTTTATTTATTTATTTATTGAGAGGTTTTTGCTATAGGGCATGTGCACTCGCTGGAAAGACAGAGAGAGACAGAGAGACAGAATGTGAGAAATCACCCCCCAGGGGGATGCCCACGCCGCAATCCCTTCTCCTCCATTCTCCTCTCGGGATCTTGGGCACACAGGCACACGCGCCCGGCGTGAGTTTAAGCCACCGGGTCCGGGACACGAACCGCGGTCGACTACATTTCAGCAACTTAGCCATTATGCTAACTGCTGGTCCCAACTTTCTTCTTAAGCATTGAGTACACTGAAGATAATTTAGGTAATTTCACCTTTTCCTGACAGAACAAGAGGGAACAAACATGTACAAACGGGCTAACCATTGTGACCTTTGAGTTCCTCAGATTCAGTGTTTGTCCCCTTACCTCAGGACCTTTGTCTAGGCCATGACCCTCTCCCGGTGCTGTTCCTCGGTTCACATCCCCTTCTCTGCATTTTCCTAGCAAAGCAAGTTTCTCCTCCCAGTTAGTTCAAGCTTAACTTTTCAAAACAAGCCTTCCTTGTCATCCCCCTACCTCACTAACACAGGAATTGGGAGAGGTTTTACTGTGTAACTTTACCTTGGTAATTTATAACACAGATTTTTATTACTGTGTAATTAGTTTGTTCATGTGTTTTCTTCCCAATGCATCTCTATGCTCCATGGAAGTGAGTTTGGCTCACCATTGTATCCATTTAAACTAAATGCTAAATAAATATTTTTGGGGAGATTCCATTATTCCACTGTACTGTGGTATTACTACTGATACCCTAAGAAATGATGCATATGTAGGATTTCTTTCATCTTTTACTAAATGGACATAGATTGCTCTTACATTTTGGGATTTTAGGGGAACTTTCTTTTTTTTTTGCAATTTTTTGGTTTTCAACATTGTTTTCATCTATGAATAGCTTTTATTATAAATGTTTATTTGTCTTGTATTGTTTTTGGTTTCATTTACTTTTTACTTTTTTTTTTTTTGAGAGGTTTTCGCTATAGGGCACGTGCACTCGCCAGACAGAGACATAGAGACAGAAAGCGAGAAATCACCCCCCAGAAGGGATGGTCACGCCGCAATCCCTTCTCCTCCATTCTCCTCTCGGGATCTTGGGCACGCACGCACACGCGCCCGGCGTGAGGTTTAAGCCCCGGGTCCGGGACGCAAACCGCGGTCGACTACGTGGGAGTCCAGCGACATAGCCATTACGCTAACTGCTGTTTCCCTTCCTTTACTTTTATAAAAAGTGTAAACTGAAGAAAATGATGGGAGATCAGAAGCAGGAAGGCAGCTTGGCAAGAGATTCGTAGTGCGTCAAATTATGGCACGAGAAAGCAAATAACAGATAAAATTGCAAGATGTGTATTATGAAAAGACTATGGATTTCACAAAGTTTTTGCAACAGAATAAACTCATACTTTAATTCCATTTTCCCTGAATTTATTTATTTATTTATTTATTTATTTATTTCTGCTGTAGGGCATGTATACTTGCCAGAGAGAGAGAGAAGGAAAATTAGGACTCATCGCCCAGGAGGTTGACTATGCCACAGTCCCTTCTGCTCCAGTCTCCTCTGAGGATTTCGGGCATGTATGCACACACACCTAGTGTGATTTTCAATCCACTAGGTCTGGAACTTGAATTGTGCAGCCAGGCATGTTGAATCCAGTGCCCCAACTGCCACCCCTCCCACAGGCCTTCCATACATTTTTGGAAGCCCCTTGTAAGCCTGTTTTTCTTCTGTGATGTCAGAAGCTGTTGTCCTCATGGTGCTCTCAGGGACCCAGGCTCTTTCCACATTTTTGTTCACCACCCTTGGCAGGTGGACAGGCATCTCCATGTTTCTCCATCTTCAGAAGAGCAGAAGAGTTCCCAGAGTTTGCTAGTAGGTTTCTGCCAGTGTTTTATTTGTAGATGGGTCTCTTAGGCTGAGATGTGAGTTTTGATCTGTCTAGGGGCTAGACTGGAGAAGTAGAAGGGAGAATGGTGAGAAGTAAGTGAGGAGTCAATCAACTGAAAAGTTCACCCCTGTGGGCTGGAATCTTCATCCCACTTGGCAACTATCAAGGCTAAAGAAGGCTAGGGCAGTGAAGATCAAAAAACAATTATGGATCTAATTGATATTTAAAGAGTTCATATGTAAAAATTGGTAGCCAAGCTAAAGGTGGAGGTCTCTAGGATAATAAGGAAGTTTTTTTATGTGTTAGTTTGTTTTGAATTTACCTGATAGCACATGTGCTAGCTAGAGAAAGACAGAGAGAAAGAGAGATAAGGTGAGAAAGCTTCCACCATGGGGAATGGTTATGAGGCAGTAGTCCTCACTGCAAATGCAGAATAAATAGGAATGGGAAGTGAGCAAGAAAAATTGGATCATATGCTGATGGTGCCAAAATTCTTTTGGCTGGTTTGCTCTCTCCCATCAAGGGCTTGGATAACTAGATTCCTCTCTCTCACCATATGGAAAAGGCAGTTCAAAATGGATTAAAGACTTAAATGTAAATCCTAAAACTATTAGAAGAAGGAAGAGGGGAAATACTTCACAGCATTGGATTGTGCAAATGTGTGTGCGTGGTTTTTTTTTTTTTTTTTTTTTGAGAAATTTTTGCTGTAGGGTGCATGCACTCTCCAGAAAGGTAGAGACAGAGAGAAGAAAGCAAGAAATCACCCCCCGGGGAGATGGCCATGCTGCAGTCCCTTCTCCATTCTCCTCTCGGGATCTTGGGCATGTATGCACATGTGCCTGGCCTGAGTTTAAGCCACTGGGTCTGGGACTTGAACTGCAGTCGACTACATGGAAGTCCAATGGCATAGCCATTACGCCAACTGCTGGTTCCATGCAAATCATAGGCAACAAAACCAAAAACAGGCAAATGAGAGTAATCAAAATACAAAGCTTCTAGCAGCAAATGAAATAATCAGCAGTGCAAAGAGCAACTTATAAAATGAGAGAATGGGAAAAAATATTTGCAAACTGTACATTTTACAAGAGATTATATCCAGATTAGATCAGAAACCCAAACAACTGAGAAGTAAAACAAAACAAAACAAAACAAAACAGACAAGTAACCCAATTAAAAATAGGTAAATGACCTTAACAGACAGTTCTCAAAGGAAGATATACAGAGGCTAACAGTGATAGAAAAAGTGCTTAACATTACTAATCATTAGGAAAATGCAAATCAAAATGACAATGAGATGTCCCCTCACCCCATTTAGAGTGGTTACTATCAAAATGACAAAAAAGTAACCATACTGGCAAATACTGGTGAGGATGCAGTATATGTTGGTGGAATGCATTATAGTCATTATGAAAACAGGATGGAGGTTCCTCAAAACACTAAAAATAGAACTGCCATATGATCCCTGGATGTCACTATTAGGCATATGTCCCACAGAAAGGAAATTAGCATGTCATAAAGATATCTGCTCCCCAATATTTAATGCAGTGCTAATCTCAATAACTAAGATTCCGAATCAGCCTGAGCCCAACCACAAATGAATGAAGAAAGAGAATATGGTACACACAGAAGGTCACACACATGCACACACCCCCACACAGTACAATACTACTCTTCATTCAAAAGCAAAACAAAACAACGAAATGCTATCATTTGAGGCAATGTAGGTAGCCTGGAGAACAGTATGTTAAGGGAAATAAGCCAGATACAGAATGAGAAATACTACATGTTCTCAGAGAGGTAGGAAAAATGACCTTATAGAAGTAGATAATGTAAGACCAGCAGTTGGCGTAGTGTCTATGTCGCTGGACTCCCATGTAGTCAACCACAGTTCAAGTCCCGGACCCGGTGGCTTAATCTCAGTCCAGGCGTGTGTGCGTGCGTGTCCAAGATCCTGAGAGGAGAATGGAGGAGAAGGGATTGCGGCATGGCCATCCTTCCTGGGGGGTGATTTCTCACTTTCTGTCTCTCTGTCTCTCTGGTGAGCACACATGCCCTATACCAAAAACCTCTCTCCTGTCCTCGGAAAAAAAAGTAGATAGTATAATAGTGACTAGTAGAGACTGGAAAGGGAAGGGGAAGGAAAAGATAGATAAACATTGGCTAATGGATACAATGTTGCAGGTCGGTAGGAGATACAAGTTCTGGTGTTGTGGAATGACTTACCGTGTCTACGGAGTGATGGTGCACAGTTTAGATGGTGAATGTGCTTGTTGCCCGGATCTGATCATTACACATTGTATTCTTGTACTGAAGGATGCCTAAACCCGTACAGCCTGCCGGTATCCCATTCTGGCTCACTGCCCATTTTCTTGGGTTGGTGCTGAGGACCTGGTCC
Organism: Tupaia belangeri chinensis; assembly: GCF_000334495.1. Taxonomy (NCBI): domain Eukaryota; kingdom Metazoa; phylum Chordata; class Mammalia; order Scandentia; family Tupaiidae; genus Tupaia; species Tupaia belangeri. The sequence goes on from NW_006204133.1 coordinate 7,169,052, forward strand.
TCCTTCCTAGCACTGCCCTCCCTCTCAGGGAGCTGTTCTACTTGCCTTCACATTTTTGTCTCCTGGTGATCCTCCTGAAAGCCAAGCTCCTCTCTGGACATAGCCCTCCTTTCTCCTTTCCCAGGAGACAGTGGGAAACAGCGACCCTCAGAACAGAGCATACAGCAGAATGGGGAGAATGTGAAATCTCCCCCTGGGATGTTTCGGGAGTGGGCAGTGAGGGAGTGGAGACCTTAGCAATTAGCTTGGATAGCTACCAAAGGAGCAGAGTACTACATGGAATACAGCGTCCTCACAAAAATCACCAAACATACATACACAAAACATGCTTTACTGGGAAAAGCAAAACAAAATATAAAAATGGATGTCCTTACATTGGACAGTTTGAGATAGCACAGCAGTGAATGAAGATTGGAGCCTAGAGTTAATGTCATTTCAGGAGACACATCAACATGGGTAGGTATCCAATCTCAGAATGATCCTCCCACCTCGCTCTCCCACTCTCTCTCCAGTTTGTAGATTAATTATCAATATCTAATGTACTTGGGTCTTACTTATCATGTTTTTTGTGTGTATGTGTTCATATATGGTGATCCTGGACATTATCCTAAATTTGTCAAATAGCTTTAAATACTTAAACCCTGCTTTTGTTGGGCAGAAAAAAAAAACATGCACCACAAAATTAATAGAAAATGTAATTCAGTCATTTTTTTCTCATAAATGTCAAGTACTTAGATGTTTGGAAATGCCTTAATATCAATCTAATTTCTTGCTATTTGTTCAGACATGTGGGATCATACAACCATGACCACAGACACAGTGTCGTATTACAGGGCTGACTGCAATTCCTGACGAACAGCTGACTCTGTTCGGGCCGCAAGCCCAGGTTCCGTTGGGTTCAGGGTTGACTGCCACTCCCAGGGCAGTGAACTCAGCTTTCATGAACTGCGAGTGGTGGGAGCAGAGTTAACTTTGCCGGTCCCAACATTAAAGCTGTAATTAAAAACTCAGTTTTTCTTGGGGTGCTATTTCGTGTTTCCTACAATTTATTCATGGCTTCTCGGGATCAGCTGTCAGTTGATGTATCATCCTTCCAATAATGGGAGGAAACTGCTCCCTGAAAGCCAGACTGCGGTTATTCCCTGCAGTGTGGCGTGGCTTCCTTTCATGGAGGGTGGCTCCCCCCTCTGTAGAGATGTCTGTTGATCTCTCTTTCTTTTCTTTCCATATATATTTTTAAAACTTATGTATTTTACATTCGTCCACTCCCTGCCACATTCGTTTATAAGTCTGCTCTCCTGAGAGCATCCTCTGGTGCTGCAGAGCAGGGTCTCCCCCTCCTCCGCCCTACTGACATTTCGGTCCAGTTAGTTTTGTTGGGGGTGTGGGTCTGTCTCATGCTTTTAGGATAGAGCAGAGCCCCTGGTCTCTGCCCGCTAGATGCCCTTAACGCTCTCCCCACACACTTACGGTGACCGGAAATGCCTCCAGATGTTGCTGCTATCCATGTCCTGGGAGTGGATGGGCACAAAAACCACCTGCTGAGAACCACGGCTGTCTTGCAGACACCCATCCCCAGCATTTCCGACCCAGCGCCCAAGCCCTACTCTGGAATGCACTCGTCCTGCCTCCATGCTGTGCGGGGCTTCAGCCTGGGCCTGGGAGAGGTGCTGACTGTTACTCCCAGCAGCCTTCTTTCACGCAGGATGTTCAAACCAAAGAGCAGCAAGGAACTTTTCTGGGCCTTTCTAATTTTGAATATTAATGCTTATTCCCTAAGCCTTGAGCCTTTCCTTAGAAGAGAATATTATTAATAGATTCCAATGAAAACAAGTTACTGAGTGCTGACCGCATGTCGAGCATTGCTCTGGATGTTTCAGAACCACCCCTAAACTCGTGCCTTCATAAAGCTTTATTGTGGGAAGACAAAAATAAACAGATAAAATTAGCCAGCCAAGGGACCAGCAGTTGGTGTAATGACTGTGTTGCTGGGCTCCCATGTAGTCGACTGAGGTTCGAGTCCCGGACCCGGGGGCTTAAACTCACGCCAGGCGCATGTGCGTGTGTGCCCAAGATCCTGAGAGGAGAATGGAGAAGAACGGATTGCAGCATGGCCATCCCCTCCCCCCCTGGGGGGGTGATTTCTTGCTTTCTATCTCTCTGTTTCTCTCTGTCTTCCTGGAGAGTACACGCACCCTCTAAAAAAAAAAAAAGCCAGTCAAATACTTGGAGGGAAGTGGCAGATGAGAGGAATGTGTACAGAGGCGATTTTGATTCTAAACAGAATAGCCAGGGAGGCTTCACGGAGGAGGTGGTGTGTTTTGAGTTGGAGCGCCTAGGGTTGACTGTGGGCTCCTAGGCCAGCTGAGCTGTCTCAGCAGGCTCCCTGACCCCAGTCTGGGGGCTTCAACAGGTCTGTACTCCATCATGAGTTACACGGCGTTTTCTGGGTCCATTCGTCTCTTGGGCACTTTGATGGATTTGTATCTGAGTTACTGTGAATAGTGCTGCAATAAACACGGACACACGGAGGTTTCTTTGACATACTGATCTCCCACTCTTCAGATATATACCCAGTAGCAGGATTACTGGAGCCCAAGACTGGTCTATTTTCAGTTTTTGGAGGAACCTCCATGCTGTTTAGCATGCTGGCTGAACTAATTGAATTTCCAGTAGGGAGGGTTCCCCTTTCTCCATAGCCTCTTCAGTACTTACTGTTACTTGCCTTTTTGATAGTAGCCCTTTTTTTTTTGAAGTTTTTGCTTTAGGGGTGTGTGCACATTAGAGACAGAGAGAGACAGTGAAGACAAAATGAGAAATCACCTCCCAGGGGCGATGGCCATACCACACTTTCTTCTCCTCCATTCTCCTCTCGGGACCTTGGGCATGCACACACACATGCCTGGTGTAATTTTCTAACCTCCGAGTCTGGGACTTGAATCCTGGTTGGCCATGTGGGAATCCAGCACCGTAACCACATGCTACCTGCTGGCCCTGATAATGGCCATTCGAGCTGGGGTAAGGTGATACCCGAATGTGGTTTTGATTCGCATTTCCCTTAAAGGATGCATTCCTGTCATTTTAGGTAAGACGGATGAACCTGAAATAAATAATGCAAAGAGATATAAGTCAGGCTCTAAAAGACAAATAGTGAATGCTCTCACTTAACCAACACATATTCCCTAACTCACTAGTGGGAGCTAAGAGACGACATGAGATTGAAGTAGAGAGTGTATTGGCGGATACCAGAAGTTGGAAAGGGGCCACTGTTGGGGAGAGACGGCAGATCTTGGTTAACAAATGAGAGAGGATATGAATAAATGGAATAGGTTATATGTGTTATATCGCACAAAAAAGATTGGCAATAATTTATTTCAAAATAACCAATAAAGCAAATTTGGAACGTGTAGAACACAGTCATGTTAAATGTTGGAGGTGGAGGAAGTGTTTATTTCCTTGATTTGATTATTACACATTATATGCATGCTTTTCTTTTTCTTTTTTTAAGAGAAGCTTTTACTATAGGGCGCATGCACTCCCCAGAGAGATAGAGACAGACAGACAGCGAGAAAGCACTCCCCGGGTGGGGGACGGTTATGCCACAATCCCTTCTACTCCGGTCTCCTCTCAGGATTTTGGGCACACATGCACATACGCCTGGCATGATTTTTAAGCCACGGGGTCTGGAACTCGAATTGTGGTCAACTATGTGGTAGTCCAGCGACGTAACCATTATGCCCTCTGCTGGACTCACATTGTACACATGCTTTTAAAAACCACACTGTACCTCACAACGGTTCACAACTATTATATGTATGAATTAGAAATTACAATTAAAATAGTATTAAATACATAGATGCTGGGACCAGCAAGCGGTGTGGAGGTTAAGGCTCTGGATCCCACATGGCTAACTGCTTGCCTTAAATCTCAGACCTGGCAGCTTGAAAATCACCCTGTGTGCATGCATTTGTGCCCAAAATCCTGCGACAAGACTAGAGGAGAAGGGATTGTACAACAACCATCCACGGGGAGAGGGAAGGGGGGGTGGCGAGCGGTTCTCACATTCCCTCTGTCTCTCTGGTGAGCACGTATACCCTACAGCCAAAACAAAACAAAAAACGATAAAAGTCTTTAAAAAAATTCTTTATAGAGAGTACACAGAGGCTGGCTATTGGAAAGTGAGCCTTAAAGGTTACAAGTTAGGCTTTCCATCTGCATCTATCGCTCAGTGCCACCACTTTGGCTAAGGGCACACAGGCAGGCTTTTCCACCTCCCGATCTAGTGTGTAAAAGGGAGATAAAAATAGTCTCAACCTCATGCAGTTGTTCTGAAAATGAAAAGCGATAAGAGCATAAACGCTCAGAAGAGCAGTTGCCGCATAGCTGGTGTTCATGTGATGATGCATCAGAAACAAGTCTCCATTGGGCACATGAATTCACCCGTGCTTCTCTCTTACCGAAATGCTTCCTGCCTTCTGCAGTGTGTGTGTCTGTGCGCGTGTGCATTTGTGTCTACACCGAGAGCTTCTGGCAAAAGCGAAGGGCTTTATAAATAAGCATTCATTATTATCATCATTACCACCATCCTCCTCATCAGTGGAAGTTGATAGTACGCCATGTGGCCTGGCCAACCCGCCATCCTTGTTATGCTAATACTGATAGAACCTCATTCAGTGAATTCTTATCAAGCACATACTATGTGTCAGACACCTGTTTTTGGGTCCTAGGGAATAGTAGTAAATAGAAAAAGTGCAAATTCCTGCCCTTGGAGGACTGCCATTTTAGTGAGGGGGCAAAGCAACAGGAGTAAGCTAATATATCATCCACTAAAAGATGACAAAACTCTAGAGAAATACAGTCACGGAGGAGGGATGGAGGCTGAGGGACCTGGGTGGCAGGCATGTGGGAATAATTAAGATGTGGTCAGAGGAAGGCAAGGCTCTGAGTGACATTCGAATGGAGAGCAGAAGACAGTGAGGGGGTGAGTTATGTGATACCTGCAGGAAGGATGTTTCAGATAGAGGGAACATCAGATGCAAATACCCAGAGGCGGAAATGCGCCTGATGTGTGGGAAGAGCAGACAGGAAGCCAGATGGGCTGGAAAAGAGCAGGTGAGGGAGAACAGAAGATGTGGTCAGAGAGAGGCCCAGTGCTGTGGGGACGGGAGGCCCCTGAAAGACATCGGCTCACACCCTGAATGAAATGAGAGGGTAGCTCAGGGATCCAATTTCTTTTCTTCTTTTTCTTCCTTCCTTCCTTCTTCTTCCTTTCTTTCTGTTTTCTTTTCTTCCCTCCTTCCTTTCCTTCTTTTTTTCTTTTTCTTTCTCCTCCCTTTCTTTTTTCTTTCTTTTCCTTCTCTTTTTCTTCCTTTCTCTTTCTACTTTCTCCCTTCTCTCTTACTTTCTTCCTCCATTTCTTCCTACTTTATTTGTCCTTCCTTTCCCTTTTCTTTCTTTCTTTCTTTCTTTCTTTCTTTCTTCTTTCTTTCTTTCTTTCTCTTTCTTTCTTTCTTTCTTTCTTTCTTTCTTCTTTCTTTCTTTCTTTCTTTCTTTCTTTCTTTCTTTCTTTCTTTCTTTCTTTCTTTCTTTCTTTCTTTCTTTCTCTTTCTTTTCTTCCTCCATTTCTCCCTCCTTTCTTTTTTTCTTCTTTTATTTTGGCCATAGGGTGCATGCACTTACTGGAGAAAGACAGAGGGAGGGAAAATGAGAAATTGCCCCACATGAGAGATGGCCCCACCATAATCCCTTCTCCTCCACCCTCCTCTTGGAATTTTTGGCACACATGCACATGTGCCCAGCATGAATTTCAGGTTGTTAGGTCCAAGTCTGGAGCTCAAACCTCAGTCAGCCCGTGGGAGCCCAGCACCTTAACCATTTTGCCACCTGCTGACCCCTCATCTGATTTCTATTGTAAAGAATCTCTCCAGGGTTTTCATTGTTAGCAGACTGTAGGAAGGCATGAGTGAAAGCAGGGAGTCTAGTTAGGAGATTTGCTGCATACCTGATGGCTAGCACAAGGGTATGAGGAAGTAAAAACTGATGTCATTTTAGTTTAGATCTTATTAAAATGGTTTAACAACCAGTAAGAAAATCTACCAAGTAGACATCACCAATAAGGTACAAAAAAAATTGTGTCTGGGAAGATATATACCTTAAAATATCAGTCATGGACTATGGAATTTTTGTCTTTTGTTTGTTTTTTACTTCCTTAGATTTTTAGAAACTATTTACTATAGCAATGTTCAAATGTTTATAGAAGTACAGATTATATGGGCCAGCCAGTGGTGTGATTTAAGGCAGCTGGAGCCCACATGGCTAGCTGTGCAGTTTGATTCTGGGCCCAATGTCTTGAAAGACACAGTGGCACATGTGTGTATCCTCCAAATCCTGAAAGGAGAAAGAAAGAAAGAAAGGGAGGATTGTAGCAGGGCTATTTCCCATGGGGTGGGAGTGTTTTCTCACTTTCTGTCTCTCTGTCTCTCCCTGACCCTCTCTGGTGAACATGCACCCTCTAGCAAATTAAAAACATAGAAGAGCGTAATGAACCCATATGCTCTCATAACCCAGTTTCTCCCTCTTCTGCCCTTTGTTTAATAATATGTTATGTCTGATAATATGGTATCTATCATATTATAAGTCTATATGAATGCATATAAATAATCTGCATTAGATTATGTTAAAACAAATTCCAAAAATTATATAGCGTCTATGACAAATATATCAGCATCTATCTTTTTTTTTTTTTTCTTTTGGAGAAGTTTTTGCTATAGGGTGCGTGCGCTCACCATACAGACAGAGACAGACAGAGAGACAGAAAGTGAGAAATCACCCCCCCAGGGGGGATGGCCACACCGCAATTCCTTCTCCTTTGTTCTCCTCTCGGGATCTTGGGCACGCACACACACGCACCTGGTGTGAATTTTAAGCCACTGGGTCCCAGACGCGAACCGCGGTCGACTACATGGGAGTCCAGCGACATAGCCATAACGCTAACTGCTGGTCCCTCAGCATCTATCTCGATCACATTCTATACTATATGATGCTTTAGAAATTCTATTTTGAAATAGTAATCACAGAAGTTTGCAAAGGTAGTATGCAGGTCCCCTGTACCCTTCCACTCAGTTTTCTTTTATCGTTTTACTTGGCCACAGGACAATATCGAAACCAGGAAACTGACATTTGTTTGATGCATGCATATGGTTCTGAGTAGAATTATGCAATGTGATCACTGCCACAATCAAGATACAGAACGTTTCCATTAACAAAGAGATCTATTCCCCTCATCTCGCCCCTCTGTAGTCACTTCTTCCCCTCCCCTCCTTGACCCTTAATGAACTACTGATCCGTTATCTGTGCCCATAATATTGCCACTCCGAGGTATTATGTAAGTGGAAGCACACTGTGTGTAACCTTTGAAGATCCGCTTATTTTTAATTATTTATTTTAACGTGTTTTATACATTCAATCACTGTACATCACTGCAGTTTGTAAAATGAATATACACCACATCAGTCCTGTCAAAGATATGCTGCACGATACCATCAACAGACAATCCTCCATGTCTGTTTCTCTCACATGTCTTGCCCCTCTATTTTTCTCCTTGATTTCTTTCCGCTCACTCTCCCCCATCTCCTACCCTCTTCCCACACTGTCTCCAGTATCCGTAACCGTTTTACATACTCTAAGCATTTCGTTTCCACCATAAAATAGGGACAGGTGGTATATATTAAGTGGAGACATGCAATATCTCTCTTTCATAGTCTGGCTTGCTTCACTCAGCAGTAAATCTTCCATATTCATCCACTATTTTTCAAAAGTCAGGGTCTTTTTGTTTTTTTTTTTATGGCTGAGAAATATTCCAAAGTGTATATGTATCACACATTTTCAGTCCATTCATCTGTTTGTGGACATTTGGTTTGGTTCCATGTCTTAGCAATTGTGAATAATGCCACAATAAACATCGATGTGCAAGCACTTTTCTGACTGAGCATTCTCCTGTCCTTTGGGTAGTTACTCAGGAGTGGAATGGCTGGGTCATATAGAAGAGTTCTTTTTCACCATAGCCTTGTCAGCACATATATATATATTTAATCTTAGCCATTCTGAATGGGGTTAGGTTAGTTAGATACACACATGTGCCACTGTGTCTTTCAAGACATTGGGCCCAGAATCAAACTGCACAGCTAGCCATGTGGGCTCCAGCTGCCTTAAATCACACCACTGGCTGGCCCATATAATCTGTACTTCTATAAACATTTGAACATTGCTATAGTAAATAGTTTCTAAAAATCTAAGGAAGTAAAAAAACAAACAAAAAACAAAAATTCCATAGTCCATGACTGATATTTTAAAGTACATATCTGCCCAGACACAATTTTTTTTTGTACCATATATATATATATATTTAATCTTAGCCATTCTGACTGGGGTTAGGTGGTGTCTCATTGTGGTTTTGACTTGCATCTCCCTATGATGAGGGATGCTGAGCATTTCTTCATATGCTTTTTGGCTGTCCATATGTCTTCCTTAGAGTTGCTTGTTCAGCTCTTTTTTCCATCTTTTAATTGAGCTTATCATTTTTTTTTTTCATGCAAGTTGCTTGAGTTCCCTCTGTATCCTGGCTATCAGTGCCTTATCTGAGGCATAGTTTTCAAAAATATTCTGCCATTCCGGGAACCAGCAGTTAGCGTAATGGCTATGTCGCTGGATTCCCACGTAGTCGACCGCGGTTCGCGTACCGGACCCGGTGGCTTAGAACTCACGCCGGGCGCGTGTGCGTGCGTGCCCAGGATCCCGAGAGGAGAATGGAGGAGAAGGGATTGCGGCGTGACCATCCCCCCTGGGGGGTGATTTCTCGCTTTCTGTCTCTATGTCTCTCTCTGTCTGTCTGGCGAGCGCACACGCCCTATAGCGAAAATCTTGCCAAAAAAAAAAAAAAAAAATTCTGCCATTCCAAGGGTTGTCAATTCATAATAGTTGCTATGTCTTTTGCTGTGTAGTAACATCTTAATCTGATGTAATCCCACTTTTTATTTTAAACATACGCCCTTGAAATTTATCCAAGTTGTTCCATGTGTCAATAATTCACTTCTTTTCATTGCTAACCATTAACTCATTGCAGGGCATTTCAGTTGTTATGAAGATTGTATTTTTTGTTGTTGTCATAAATTTTTATTCACTCAGGACAAATGACTAAAAGTAAAATTCCTGGGTTGTATGATAAGTGAAGGCTTAAATCTTTTAAAAACTGTACGAGTTTACCAGCAATATGAGATGTAAGTTCTCTAGTCTCATCAGCTAGCATTTGTTATTGTTGATTTATTTTACTTTCATTATTCTAATTAATAGAATAGTTTCAATTGTTGGACTCAGTCTTAATTTGATTTCGTTTACAGATAGTGATGTAAGACATCTTCTTTATGCTTGGTTGCCATTCATGTATCCTTATCAGTGAGATGTCTTTTTGTATATTTTGCTCATTTTCTTTTAATTGTTAGAGGGCACTTACAGTCTAGAGAAAGAGATAAAGAGACAAAGGGCAAGAGAGGGAGAAAGTATCCCCCAATGTAGTTTGATCAAGCTGCAATCCCTTCTTTTCAATTTCTCCATAGTGTTCGGATTTGGGTCATACAAGCGCACGCACTTGACATGTTTTTCAAGCTGTCAGGACTGGGATTCGAACTACGATTGGCCATGTGAGAGTTGGCACCCTTAACCACAAGGTAGCAGGACTAGTCAGGCCCTTTTGCTTATTTTCTACCTGGATTATTTATCTTTTTACTGTTGAGTCTTTTTAAAAATTATTTATTTATTTATGATTATTTTTAATTTGTTATAGGGCAAGTGTATGAGAGAGGAGAGAGAGAGAGAGAGTGAGAGAAAGAGAGAGAGAGAGAGAGAGAAAGTAAGACTACAGATCCAGGACTTGAACCAGTCAGCTATGTGGGAGTCCAGCACCTTAACCACCATGCCACCTGCCAGCCCCTACTGTGAAGTCTTGAGAGTACCTTTTGTATTTTAGATATGAGTCCTTTATTCGATATGTAGTTTACAGATTTCTCTCATTATGTTGTTTACATTTTAATCATGTCACATGGACTTTTTAAGAATTAAAGTGAATTTTGATGAAATTATTCTATGTATTGATATTTTTTCAAGCAGATCATGCTTTTAGTTCATGTTTAAGAGAGTTTCATACATCCTTAGGTCTTAAAGATTTTATTCCATGTTTTCCTTTGGAAGTTTTATAGTTTTATGATTTATACTTACATTTATGGTACTTTTTTATGATAAAAAGTTTTTAATAAAGATTTTTACTTGTCATGTGCTTAATGGAAAACAATGAAAAAGTTATTTAAACAACAGAGTCAATACAATTTTATCTTTCATATCATAAAATTTTTCTTTGACGTCTGTCCATATTCTTATGATGCTCTCAAAAGTAAATCTTGGGACCAGCAGTTAGTGTAATGGCTATGTTGCTGGACTCCCACGTAGTCGACCACGGTTCACGTCCCGGACTCGGTGGCTTAAAAGTCACGCTGGGCACATGTATGTGCGTGCCCAAGATCCCGAGAGGAGAAGGGAGGAGAAGAGATTGTGGCGTGGCCATCCTCCCTGGGGGTGATTTCCCACTTTCTGTCTCTCTGTCTCTCTCTGTCTGGCGAGTGCATGTGCCAAATAGCAAAAACCTCTCAAAAAAATCTAATTAAAAAAAAAAGTAAAGTGAATCTTAAGTTCAGTTTCACTCATCAGATCTTTGAAGAGAAGCTCTAGGATAAAGATGCAAATTCAGTAGCAACTCCACTTAGTTCTCCACTTATGTTTCTGAACAATCCCAGTTGTGTCCTGAACAAATCGTTATCCATGCTGTTACTTGAAGGCCTGGAAATTGAGCTAGGAAGAACTGATATTTCTCCTGAAATGAGATTTCTGCTGTAAACTAACTAGTATCAGCATTTCCAACAGGAGACGACTCTAGGACTGGTCTTGTACTAAGACTGTTGAGTAAAGATTTATTCTGCTATTTCTGCATAAGACGTTTGGCCCTGACTGCTGCTAACTTCTCATCGGTCCTTATGTTTTTGCATATTAACTTGAATATCCATTTCAGATTGACTAGGTTTTTAACCACCTTGGAAAGTAATTTCTCCATTTTCATATTCGTTTCATTTCTTTCTTGTCATTTCCAAGATTTTCTTAAATCTGGTTATCTCTTGCTGTAATTCACCATTTTTCTTTATTTCTTGATACAAATTATGTTCCAGAGACTGTTTTAACTCAGTAAGTTTCTTTAATTGCTCATTTTCATCCTTAGCCTGGTTCTTCTGAAGCTCTTCAATTTTGTTTGCTTGCTTTTTGGCCGTAATTTTGACTCAAAATTTTCATTTTCATGCCTTCTCTTCCTCTTGTGCATCTGTCCCCGTTTATTACTGGATTCAGTTCCAATCTATGGTACATTTTGAGATAACTTCATACACGCTGTGAGGTTCATTTTTTTGGACATATATGCACAATTGTTGAGCACTTCATTGAAAACTGTATCCTTCGTCCGTTGAGTTGGTTTTACAGCTATCAAAAAATAGTTGATCAGGGAACCAGCAGTTAGCATAATGGCTATGTTACTGGACTCCCACGTAGTCGACCGTGGTTCGTGTCCCGGACCCGGTGGCTTAAAACTCATGCCGGGCACGTGTGTGTGCGTGTCCAAGATCCCAAGAGGAGAATGGAGGAGAAGGGATTGCGGCGTGACCATCTCCCCTGGGGGGGTGATTTCTCGCTTTCTGTCTCTATGTCTCTCTCTGTCTGTCTGGCGAGCGCATGCACCCTATAGCTAAAACCTCTCAAAAAAAAATAGTTGATCATAAATGTATGGGGCTATTTTTAGCTTCTGTATTCTTTTTGAGTAATCTATGCACCTAGTCTTCTGTCATTGTCATACCATTTTGATTATTTTAGTATTTATTTTAAATGTAATAGTAATATATAATTAATAAATAAAATATCATTTTCACATTTATATTTATAATACATGTAAAATTGAATATAGTGATTCTTTCTACTTCTCTGTTTTTATTCCAAATTATTTGACCTGTTCCAAACCCTTTTGTTTTATATATAGGCTTTAGATCATATTCTCTATATATCTACAAAAAAATCTTGCTGGAATTTTGACAGCAATTGTGTTAAATCTGTGTATCAATTTTGGGAGAATTGATATAATTGCGTCTTTTTTTTTTTTTTTTAAGAGGGCATGTGCGCGTGCGTGTCCAAGATCCCGAGAGGAGAATGGAGGAGAAGGGATTGCGGCGTGGCCATCCCCCCTGGGGGGTGGTTTCTTGCTTTCTGTCTCTCTGTCTCTGTCTGTCTGGAGAGCGCATGTGCCTTACAGCGAAAAAAAAAAGAAAAGAAAAGAAAAAAAAAACTCTCCAAAAAAAGGCAGAAAAAAAAAAAAAGATTAAACCAGAAAACTATGTAACTAAGGTAGATCTCAAGTATGCCAACAGAAGTCCTTGGAAAGGTGGCCTGGCACCATAAACAGTTCTGCCTGGCAGAGAGGATTAGAGAAGCTATGTGAAAGAATTCGTACCATAAAATAACCTGAACTTTTCCAGCCCAGCATTGTCATCAGTCGAGACTGCAAAAGCCACAGCCAGAGGATTATCTTGAGGAAGATTTTGAAGGAAGAAAAAGAGACTGATCTTTGCTTAGTATATTACCGAATACTAGGTTGGCAGAGCTGAATTGAGAAGGTTTATGTGTGAATGGTGTGCTGGGTGTTTGCTTTGCAACAGTTTGAGTAGTTGACAGGTAAATATTTTCTAAAAAATATTTAAAAACATATTCTCTCTATTGTTATAGAGTCATAAACAAAATTATAACAAATATTTCAAAGACTATCTTTAAAATTCAGTTTTTTGAAATTTTGAAACTTGTTCATTAACTGTCAAGAACTAGGGAGTATGAGCAAATATTTTTTGATACGTAAAGTAAATGTTTGTAGAAAAACGTAAAAAATAAATAAATAAATGATTAAAAAAAACCCAAAATCAAACAAACAAATACTGATTAGAAAGTACAGGATGATCCCATCTCACACCTACATAATTTCTCATTTCTTCAATTATAATCATCTTGCCTTAGCATGATATTTTTGTTATAACTAATGAGCCAATATTGATATATTGTTATTAACTGAAGTCCATAATTTAAATTAACATTGACTGTTGGTTACACATTCTGGGTTTTTTTTTTTTTTTTGAGAGATTTTCACTGTAGGGCGCGTGCGCTCGCCAGACAGACAGAGAGAGACAAAGAGACAGAAAGCGAGAAATCACCCCCCAGGGGGGATGGTCACGCCGCAATCCCTTCTCCTCCATTCTCCTCTCGGGATCTTGGGCACGTACGCACACGCGCCCGGCATGAGTTTTAAGTCACCGGGTCCGGGACACGAACCATGGTCGACTACATGGGAGTCCAGCGACATAGCCATTATGCTAACTGTTGGTTCCCCACATTCTGGGTTTTGACAAAAGTATTGGATCATCAGGAAAGTCATGATGAATTTTTGTATACAAAAACAAACATGTCATAACTTTACTGACAACCTACTATAATGATATGTATTCACTATTATAGTTTCTACAGAGTAGTTTCTTAGTTCCAAAAATCCCCAGTGTTTTGCCTACTTATTCCTCCCTGACTCCTCTAACTCTGGAAATGATTGATGTTTTATTATTATTATTATTATTATTATTATTATTATTATTATTTACTCTCTCCATAGTTTTGCCTTTCTCTGAATGTCATACTTGAAACCACACAGTATGTAGTTGTTTTAGTCTGTTACTGTATTGCTTAAAGAAGAAGCATGATAGAGTGAGACCGTGTGATTTGTAAAGAATAGAGGTTTATTTGGCTCAAGATTCTGTTGACTGGAAAGTCCAAGAGCATGGGACTGGTTTCTGGCTGGCCTCTGGACCTGTGTCTTGATATGATCGACAGAAGCAGAAAGGAAAGTGGATGCATGTAGAAATAGTGGCTGCTGTCTTTCATAACAACTCACTCTTATGGGAACTGACCTGTTCCTGTGAAAGTGAAAACACACTCACTCCAGAGATGGCATTAATCTATTCATGAAGGTAGTGCCCCCACGATCCCAAGACTGCTCACCAGGCCTCGTCTAATAAAGGTCTCAACATCTCTTTCTACCATTACATTGGAGACCAAGCTCCCGACACTCTTTGAGAGATGAACCATAATACAGATTTTATCAGTAATCTTTTCTGAATGGCTTATTTCACTTAGCAATATGTATTTACGATTTTTCCATGCCTTTTATATCTTGATAGCTCACTTCGTTGTTGTGTTGAGTAATATTAATATCCCTTTGTATAAGTACATCATAGTTTATGCATTCACCTACTAAAGGACATCTTTGTTGCTTTTAAATTTTGACAATTATGAACAAGGTTGTTGTAAAAATTTGTGTGTAGATTTTTATGTGTACATTAGTTTTCAGCTTTGGGGTTATTACTGGATTGTATTTTAAGAGTGTGCTTGTTTTTTGTTTTGTTTTGTGTTATATTAGTTAGTGTTTTTAGATATTTTTACCATAGGACACTTGCACTCACTGGAGAGAGAGACAGAGACAGAGATCACCCCTGGGGTGGGGGTGGGGTGCGTGGAATGGCTACGCCACCATTCCTTCTCCTCCATTCTCCCCCTTGGGATTGTGGGCATTCACGGACATATGCCCAGTGTGTTTTTCGGGTTGTTGGATCTGGAACTGTGCTGTTGACCATGTTGGGATCCAATGCCTTATGCCACTTGCTGGCCCAAGTATGCTTGAATTTTAAAGAAATGATCAAGCTGTTTTCTAAAATGGCTGTAATATTTTGCATTCCCATCAGAAATAAATCAAGTGCCTATTCACCATGTCCCTGCCAGCACTGGCAATGTCAGCGTTTCTGAACTTTAGCAGTCTGATACGTATGTAGTGGCACTTCATTGTTTTAACTTGCAGTTCCCTGACTGTACATGATACTGTGTGTATTTTCATATGCCTACTTTCCATCTATACATTTTCTATGATAAGGTGTCTGAGTATTTCACCCGTTTTAAAAATTGGGTCCTTTGCTTTCTTAAGTTGTTTGTTCATTTTGAATAACAGCTCTTTATCAGATGTGTGTTTTGTAAACATTTTCTCCCAGCCTGCAACTTGTCTCTTCATTCTCTTAATCATGTCTTCCACAGAAGAAAAAAATTTAAATCTTAATGAAGTCCAACTTGTCATATTTTTCTTTAATGGATAATGCTTTTGGTATCTTATTTGAAGACTCATTGTCTAAGCCAAGACCACTTAGATTTTTATCTTACCTTGTAGTAGTTTTATATATTTGTATTTTACATTTAGCTCTTTGTTCCATTTATTTTAAATTTTGTGAAAGCTATATAGACTCGTTATTTTACATATGGATGTCCTGTTATTCCTGCACCATTATTGAGAAGACTACTCACTTACTATTAAATTCCCTTTGTTTTTTTCTCAGATTAATTAACTATATTTTTGTGGACCTATTTCTGGGCTCCGTATGCAGATCTGTTCCACTGATGTACTGCACAGATTAGTACTTCCCGTAGTGTTTTTGTTATTTATTTCTAGTTTCACTTCACTGTAGCAAAAAATATTACTCCGTGTGATTTCAATTATTTTAAATTGGTTGTGGTTGTTTTAGGACTCAGAATAGGAGCAATATTAGTATATGTTCTATAGCACTTAAAAATAGCATACATTCTGTTGTTTGGTAGAGTGTTCTATTAATATTGACTAGATGCTGTTGGTTGAAAGTATTGTTTAGTTAGTGTCTCTAGTAGTTTTCTTTGTAGTGAAGTCTACTTTATCTGATATTAATGTAGCCACTCCTGCGTGTTTGTAGTTCATATCAGCACGACAAACAATTTTCTATTCTTTACTTTCAACTCATCTATATCACTATATTTGAAGTGTCTTATAGGTAGTTTATAGTTGGGTAATTAATATATATATTATATATATATATAATATACACATATATATTTTTATTTACTTGGTTTGGGAAGCTCTGCACTTTAGTTAATGTCTTTATGCCATTTATATTTAACATTAATATTTATTTATATATTTATTTTGCCAAAGTACATGTATACTCATCAGAGACAGAGACATAGAGAAAGAAGAAGGCATTCCTTATCACCCCACCATGAGGAATGGTCACTCTGTAATCTGTTCTCCTCTACCTCTTCCTCCTTTTGGGATTTTGAGCATGCATGCACATGTGCCTGATGCATTTCTCAAGTTAGTGTATCTGGGACTCAAATCATGGAATATGGCATGTGGGCTCTGAACGCCTTAACCATCAGGCCACTAACCTGGCCCTTAACATCATTGGTGACTTAATTCTGCCAGTTTCATATTGTTTTCTGTTTGTTCTTTGTTTCCCTTTTCTTGCTTTCCTATGTGGTGCTTGGAATGTTTTTAGAATCTCATTTTGCTTTATTTATGTTGTTTTATAATGCATCTCTTTATGTAATTTCTATAATCATTGCTCCACGCATCACATCATAAATTCATTTTATCAGTCTATTATTGGTGTTGACACTCACCAACATGAGTGAATTGAATATCTTACTTTCTTTTATGTTCTGTTATCATCTGACAGTTATGGCCATTTCATATGATTCTTTCACACATATTGAGAACCACATGTGGTATGTTGCATTTTTTTCTTCAATCATCAAACAGAATTTAGAAAACTCAATAGGAGGAGGAATTTTTATTATATTCAGTCATGCTTTTAATCTTCCCATTATTCTTGTTTCCTTGCTGGTGCACTATCTCATTTTTGTTTAGAAAACTTTTTCTTCTTCTTCTTCTTTTTTTTTTTTTTTTTTGCTAATTCTGTTAGTGACTAATGTCTTAGTTTTCCTTTATCTGAAAATGTCATGATTTTTCCTTCATTATTGAATAATACTTTTTTATTGCTGTATATCAAGTTTGGAGTTCTCAGATCTTTCAGTCCCTGGAAAACACTGTGCTGCTTCCTCGTGACTCCCATGGTTTCTAATAAGACATCCTCTATCATCCAAATTGTTTCCCTATCATGAAAGGTGTTGTTTATTCATCCCTGCTTTCCTTTTTTCCTTCCTGCCTTCTTTCTTTCTTTATATTTTACTATAGGCATATGTGCTTGCCCGAGAGAAAGTGAGAAAACATCCTTTGTGGGGGATGGTTATGCCACAATCCCTTCCCCTCCATTTCTTCTTTGGGATTTTGGGTATGGAATTGTGTGTTTTTCAAGGCACTAGGTCTGGGACTCTACATATCGTGACCAACCCGGCCACCTTAACTTCTGTGCAACTAGGTGGTTCCAGATTTTTTCTTCACCTGTAGTTTTCAGAAGTTTCATTATTGCATGTTTTGCTGTGGATTTTGTTTGTTTGTTTGGTTTGGTTTGGTTTTGGTTTTATTCTGTTTGGGCTTTGTTTAGCTCCTTGATTCATTTTTTTAAATTATTAATTTAATTTTATTTATTCATTCATTTATTTTAATTTGACCAGAGAGAAACACACACACACAGAGAGAGAGGGAAAGGGAGAAAGGAAGCCGCCAGGTCTGGGACTCGAACCCTGGTCGGCCATGTGGGAGTGTCCAGCACCTTAACCACCATGCCACCTGCTGGTCCCAGCTCCTTGATTCTTTAGGTTAAAGTCTTTTGACGACTTTGGAAACTTTCAGCCATTATCTCGTTGGTAATTTTCCAGTCCTGCCCTATTTGTTCTCTTCTTCTGAGGCTCATAATATACGAATGTTAGATCTTTTGCTATAATTCCATGGATCTCTTTGTTTTGTTTGTTTGTTTCTTGGCTACTTCAAAATTCTCATCATATAATTCTATCATCTCTGTTATCTTAACATTGGTGTCTATTGACTGTGCTTTTTCAATGAAGTGGTGATTCTTTTGGTTTTTGATATTAATCATGATTGTTTATTGAATATTATGAACACTGTGAGTATTATTAAATGTTATGAATATTATTAAATTCTCTCTGAATGCTATGTGACAAGATCACGGATCTTGTTTAAGTCCTTTTATTTTTTTTTTGTTGGCTTTCTTTCACTTTGACAGGGTAAAAGTAGGCATTGTTTAACCCTAGGTGGGGATGGAATTCCAGGTTCTCCCCTCAGTCTCCTCTGACACCTGCGATGGGGAGTTTATTTATTTATTTATTTATTTATTTATTTATTTATTTATTTATTTTCTATGGGGCACATGTTCTTGCCCGAGAGAGACAGGGAAAGTGAGGAAGCATTCCTCAGTAGGGGATGACCACGCTGTAATCTCTTCTCTTCTATTCTCCTCTCAGGATTTGGGACATACACTCACACATGCCCTGCATGATTCTCACACTGCCAGAACTCGGACAAATGAGTTGGCCATGTGGGATACAGCCACCTTAAACTCCATGCCACCTGCCGGCCCCTGGGAGATAGTTCTTATTATTACTGAGTGATAAGGCTTGGGTCTCTACTGTGCAACTTCTGAACCCAACCTAGCTGGGAGAGGCCTCTTATAGCTCCGACCATTGCCTCCTCTGACGAGGGCTGAGTAGGGCCATATGCAATGGAAGTGGTGAATGTCCTGACTCCTCATTACTCCCACTTGACACTATCCTAGCTGAAAGGGGCCAGTTCATTTCTGCCTCTTAGAGGTAGATGTCTGGGTATCCCACATGGTCTGCCACCCTGCAGGGATGGAAGTTCGGGCTCCAGATCCCGCTTTCTCTGACACCACTCTGGTTTGGAGTGGGAGGATGTCTTTGAGACATTTTGTTATGGTCTGTGGAGGGTAGATGCATAAACTCTTCTCAGATATTGTTCATGGAATTGAAGCTGTATTTTGACTAAAATAGAGGCATTATTGTCTCAAAGTTTTTGCTTTGCTCTTCTATCCCTTACCTAGGCATTTGGATAGACATTTTTTTTTTTCTGAGACTTTTTTCCCCCTATGTCTATTGCTGATTCTAGCTTGCTGGCTTTGTACACTAAGTTTGGGATACATGGGGCAATAAATAATTTAAAGAAAAAAGAACAGGGAACCTACCACTCTCTGTTTATTTGGATCCACTCCTGTCTACCTTTTAGAGTCTTCTGCTTCTTTCTATTAGAGCCCAGAAATTTTAGTTGTACTTAGAAGAAGAAACAGGAACAAATGTGATTACTTTTGTCTTCCTGAAAGCAGAAGCTCCCTTCATCTGGTTATACCCTGAAGGACCAGCTTACTGGATTTACTGCTGGATTGGGTATGGAGTATGAGGAAAGACCAGTCCATGACAACTCTTTTGTGTCCTTGGCAGCTGGAGAGATGAGGTTGCTCTCAGTGAGAATGAGAAGGCTGAGGAGAGCTAATGTTTTAGAGGAAGCTTTGGAAGTTTTGGGAGATGATAAGTTTGAGATGTTGATGCTACGGAGGCTTTTGGATCACAGAGTCTGGGGGACATAGGTACCCAGTGTGCACAGAAAGACCTGGGGATGCAAAACCAGGACCTTCGTACGTGCTTTCCACACTACAGAGCACTGTGTTACCACTGCAAATGGTCCACTTTAAATTTCTTATTCTTATTTCTTCTGTCTCATTACTGAAACCTATTAATGTGTTGATAATTTATTTTAAAAACATTTATGCTTGTTTTTTTTTTGGAGAGGTTTTCTTTGCTATAGGGCGCATGCGCTATATGGAGAGAGACATAGAAACAGAAAGCGAGAAATCACCCCCCAGGGGGGATGGTCACGCCACAATCCTTTCTCCTCCATTCTCCTCTCGGGATCTTGGGCACGCACACACACGTGCCTGGTGTGAGTTCTAAGTCACGGGGTCCGGGACACGAACTGCGGTCGACTACGTGGGAATCCAGCGACATAGTCATTATGCTAACTGCTGGTTCCCAAAGCATTTATACTTTAAAAAAAAATCACTAATACCACAGATAATTACTATGTTTCAGTTTTTATACAGAGTGACAAGAATGATGAGAACAGAGGTAGAGCTCGTATTCTGTGCAGGTCTCATGCTGGCCCTTGTCTGTGTGCATCCCTTGTATTTGCTCCCTTGAATCTTGAAGACCACACTATGAGGTGGGATGGACTGGTGCCATTTGAAGGCCAGAGACACTGAGAGAATTAAGGTCTTTCAACCTAAAGATTGTGTCTGCAGTGAGCTGCCTCCATTTCCAATTGGGGTACTAGAAAAAGCACTCGATAAAAACAAACGGTATTTTAAAAGAACTATATTTATTTTATTTTATTTATTTGTCTTAATTTGGCCAGAGGAAGAGAGAGAGGGGAGGAAAGAGAGAAAGCAAGCCATCAGGTCCGAGACTGGAAATGTCTCTTATATCAATTTCATGACGACGTTTGTAGAGGAAACTTTGTTTTGTGCTCTTCACAAGCAACATATACTTTGAATAGCATAATTCATTTGTGATTGGGGAAGATCTAATAAGTTCTATTATTTTACAATATCAGTTTTTCTCTACTGTTCATTGCTCGTCACAAACAAATTAGGGGGTATAGTAATAAAATTAAAGTGGTTTTTAAATATAGTTATTTTGGGGCCAGTAGGTGGTGTGGTTGTCAAGGTGCTGGACTTCTACAAGGCCAACCATTTGAGTCCCAGACCTGGTGGCTTGCTTTCTCTCCCACCCCCCCCTCCCTTTCTCTAGTCAAATTAAAATAAATAAATAAAATTAAATAAGTAACTCTAAAAATAATTAAATAAATATAGTTATTTTAAAATACAATAGATTGTTATCAAGTACTTTTCCTAGTACCCAAATTCATTGCTTCAAGTGGGTTCTTGGCTAAGGTCAAGGCTATTACTTATACAGACCTTTGATTTAGTATAGTGAAGGGAAGTAAATTTTGTATGGAAAGCAGAGTGTTAACTTGTTTCCAGAGCAACAGCTGTTGTTGCTCACTGAGGAAGGCATTTGCTGTAACAGATTGCTATGTTGAGTAGCTAAAGAGGGAAGCCTTCCAAAGATGGATTCTAACACTGCAAATAAATAAGTAAAACCACGCTCCTTTCTAAACTATGCACAGAGGAGCTGTGGGAACACTATATTTGACTTTTGTAATGATTTTCTGTTTAAAATGGGCAAATTTAGAAGGCTGGTCCTTTCCAGCAGAGACGTGGAAGTGCAACGTGCACAGTTCATTATCCAAAGGAAATATTGACAATCCATTTGCTTGGACTCTAAGCAGAAGAGTTGGAAGTGACTTCTGAGGTTGTTAGCTCTGCCTTTTTTTTAGAGAAGCAAACCCAGGGAGGCTGGTTGAGTGAGTTGCGTCTAAGGAGCACACAGCATACAGTTGTCAGGCCAGTCAGTAGAACCCCAGGCTGCCGATAGACGATTCCAAACCATTCTGGGAGGCCTCA
>NW_006204133.1:7191623-7197064 GCF_000334495.1 Tupaia belangeri chinensis
AAGGCCAACCATTTGAGTCCCAGCCTTGGTGGCTTGCTTTCTCTCCCACCCCCCCCTCCCTTTCTCTAGTCAAATTAAAATAAATAAATAAAATTAAATAAGTAACTCTAAAAATAATTAAATAAATATAGTTATTTTAAAATACAATAGATTGTTATCAAGTACTTTTCCTAGTACCCAAATTCATTGCTTCAAGTGGGTTCTTGGCTAAGGTCAAGGCTATTACTTATACAGACCTTTGATTTAGTATAGTGAAGGGAAGTAAATTTTGTATGGAAAGCAGAGTGTTAACTTGTTTCCAGAGCAACAGCTGTTGTTGCTCACTGAGGAAGGCATTTGCTGTAACAGATTGCTATGTTGAGTAGCTAAAGAGGGAAGCCTTCCAAAGATGGATTCTAACACTGCAAATAAATAAGTAAAACCACGCTCCTTTCTAAACTATGCACAGAGGAGCTGTGGGAACACTATATTTGACTTTTGTAATGATTTTCTGTTTAAAATGGGCAAATTTAGAAGGCTGGTCCTTTCCAGCAGAGACGTGGAAGTGCAACGTGCACAGTTCATTATCCAAAGGAAATATTGACAATCCATTTGCTTGGACTCTAAGCAGAAGAGTTGGAAGTGACTTCTGAGGTTGTTAGCTCTGCCTTTTTTTTAGAGAAGCAAACCCAGGGAGGCTGGTTGAGTGAGTTGCGTCTAAGGAGCACACAGCATACAGTTGTCAGGCCAGTCAGTAGAACCCCAGGCTGCCGATAGACGTTTCCAACACATTCTGGGAGCTCTCAACGTAGAAGAGACCGTGGCACAGGAAGCTGTCCAAGGAGGGCCTAGGTTCTGTACTTAGGGGTGCCGACTCTAACCTCGACGATCATATTTCCTGCTAAGGGATGAAAATGTGACTCTCCATGTATTTGTGAATAAGCAAAGTGTGAAACTTTGTTCCAGGGTAAATGAGACATGTCTGCGCTGCCAGAGATGTCAGCTCTGTGCCAGGGTCCCACCTGTCCCCACGAGACACTCATCTTACACCGGCTATGCTAGCACTCCTTGTGGCGTGGTTCACATCCCTAACTACGCAGGTCCTGATTCTGAACTGGCCAAGTATTTGCCCAGGCATTTGCTGGCGGGCACAGGCCACTCCTCACCAGCACGGCGCTCCTGTCCTCTCATCTCCATCTCTCTATTTTCTTCCCAGAAACTTTTCCCTCCTTTTCCTTTTTGTTCCTATTTCTGCGTCACGTGTCTCTTCTTGCTCATTTCATTTCCCTCATGCAGCGGACAAATTTCCGTTCTCAGAGTTTTTGGTGTCTGTATCTCACAGTATTTCAGCCTTAAGAATATCAGGAAAACAGTGTAGTGGCTAAAGTGCCAGACTTCCACATGGATGACCACAGTTCAAGTCCTGGACCCAGTGTCTTGAAATGCATGCTGAGTGTGTGTGCGTGCATGCCCAAAATATCAAGAGGAGAATGGAGGAGAAAGGATTGTGGTGTCCCTCTGGAGGGAGATTTCTTGCTTTCTAACTCTCTGTCTCTCTAGCAAGTGCACATGCCCTATAGCAAGAATCTCTCAACTCAATCAATCAATCAATAAAAAGAGTATCAGGAAACTATATGGTTCTATGAGAAAGAAAAGGGAATATATGGTTTCCTGCCTTTTTTCATCGTCTTTCTCACTGAAAACACCCCATGCAAAAGCAGACTGCAAACGTTTCATCAATGTCTTCTATACTGATAGATTGACGCGTCCACGTACTCGAAGCCACTTTTAATTTAATTAGAAAATTTTCATAACATTTCTAGGAAAAGTTCACAAAACTTGTGCCAAAGTGTTCCCACAGAAAACGACCACATCTAGGCCAGTAGGTGGTGTGGAGTTTACAGTGCTGGATCTTTTGTGGAAGACTGCATGGTTCTAGTCGTGGTTCCAGTTATGGACCCATTGGCTTGAAAATCACTCCAGGCCCATGTGCGTGTGCACCCAAAATCCTGAGAGGAGAATGGAGGAGAAAGGACTGTGGCATAGTCATCCCCTGTGGGGGCCATTTCTCACTTTTTCTCTCACACTACTGCTTTTTCTGTCTGTCTTGGATGAGTGCAAGCATCCTACGAGGGGAAAAAAGCAAGCAAAAACAACCAGATTATCACATTCTATGTGCCCTATCGTAGTGTGTCTCCTACCTTCCCCCCTCAAGAGCTCCCAACCACCAAGGCGTTCCGTTGTCCTGTATGTTGGTGGCACAACCTCCACCCTTACTCTCTGTGCCTCTCGTTTGCACTGTTACATTGCCTCCATTTCTTGGAGTTTCCACTCTCCTTTTACAGAATCATCTTCCCTGGACAGCCCTGTGCAACATGTTAAGGTTGGGTCTCAAGCAGCCTTCCTCTAACCTTGAATGACACGCTTTCTTTTCTTTTTCTTTCTTTGTTTTTTTTTTTTTTTTTTTTTTTTTTTTTGAGAGGTTTTTGCTGTAGGTCACATATGCTCGCCAGAAAGACAGACAGAGACAGAGAGACAGAAAGCGAGAAATCACTCCCTGGGGGGATGGCCATGCCGCAATCCCTTCTCCTTCATTTTTCTCTCAGGATCTTGGGCACACACGCACACGCGTCTGACATGAGTTTAAGCCACCGAGTCTGGGACTTGAACCATGATCAACTACATGGGAGTCCAGCAACATAGCCATTACGCCAACTGCTTGTCCCAACATGCTTTCTATATTCTCTCCTGGCCCTTGGCGTCGCTGACAGTCAGCTGACTATGCACTCCTCTCTGACTGCTCAGGGAAACGCATGCTTTTCCTCAGGTTACATGGTCAGTGAGTCTCACCTTGTGCAGTATCTGGTACAAGGCAGATTTGTAGTCAACATTGTGCATCGGTGACCGAAAGAGTGGCAATCAATTTAGTCATCAATCACTTTGCTGGTTATAATATAATACAAATAGAGTGGAAAAATCTCAAGTCATTTTAGCATATGAGATTTCTAAATTAACTTCCCTGATACAGAATGGTAGAAACTCTTGTTTTGAATTGCAGGAGGGGTGTACATTCTCCAGAGAGACAGAGAAATTGAAAGAGAGAGAGGGACAAACCACCTCCCAGTGGAGTGTGGTCAGGCCACAATCCTTCCTCCTCTATCCCCCCTTCTGTTGGGATGTGGGGCACATACACGCGTACACCCCCTGCAGTATTTTAGTTTCTCTGGCCAGGATGCAAACTGTGCAGTTGGCCATGTGGGATCTGGCTCCCCTCACTACTAGGTATGGAGCTGACTCTCCTTTTGAGTCATATTGTTAAGAGGAAGTTTCCTGGATGTACGATAGCAATGCCGTGGTCCCCCTTTCCCAGAGTGGATGAGGTTGAATCTCCCAGCGGATGCTTGAAACTGCAGATAATACCAAAGGCCTTATCTACTGTCCATTTTCAGCCTGATAACTGAGATGGCTCCTCAGTGACCCACAGGCAGGGTAGTGTATACAGCCTGGATACTCTGGATAAAAAGGTGACCCATATCTCTGGTGGGAGGGAGTAGGACAGTGTCAGATTTCATCAGATTCCGAACAGTAGGGAGTTTAAAACTTGGGAATGATTTATTTCTGAAATTTGCCATCTAAGATTGCCAGGCTGTAATTGACCGTGGGTAAATAAAACCATGGAGAATAAAAATACAGATAATGTGGAACTACTGTGTAATAAAAGGCCACAATATTTGCTGGAAAAATGTGATTTATAGTAGGATGCTAAGGATTAATAGAGGCAAATCATCTGAAAGATATGAACGTGATTTAAGGATCCTAGAATACTTGGAAAGGAATATTTACAATTTAGTAAGTAAACATTTCCTGTAAGTATTTTCTATTTTCTGTATAAGAGCTTTGAGAAAACAAATTCCATTTTAATGTATAAAAATATATGAATCAAGGGACCAGCAGTTGGCGTAATGGCTGTGTCACTGGACTCCCATGTAGTCGACAGCGGTTCAAGTCCTGGACCCGACAACTTAAACTCATGCCAGGCGCTTGTGCATGCATGCCCAAGATCCCAAGAGGAGAATGGAGGAGAAGGGATTGCGGTGTGGCCATCCCGTCATCATCCACCTGGGAGGTGATTTCTTGCTTTCTGTCTCTCTCTCTCTTTCTGGTAAGCGCAGGCACCCTATAGTGAAAACCTCTCAAGAAAAAAAAAAAAATATATATATATATATATATGAATCAAGTGGTCTTTAACATTTTGTATGGTTTATTTTAAAGAACAGCAAGTCCTTTCAGTAGATCATTTTTTTTTAAAAAGGAATCAATGAATAAGGAAATTTGTCTGTCTTCTGGCATTTTTAGAGTTGAGAAGAACAGTCAGGGAAATCAGTGATATTCTGCATTCATTTTTAGTCACTAAAATTGAAGTCTGAATGTTTACAGGGTCCTATTATCTGTTCCCTAGATTCCTCAGCCCTTCTTTTTCATGTGTGAATTTCTCTCTCTGTAGGGGTTTCTGTGACAGACTCATTATTGTGGAAATGAGGTCCAGAATCATGGATTCACTTCTGTTTAAAAAGAGTTCGTTTCATTGTGGTCTATGGCCATTGAATATCTCATTAACCTTGAGAGTATAGTGGGTGTGAAGTGATAAATGGCTGATTATTGACTCATTCATAGTTTGTGAAGGCTTTCTTCCATGTCAGGGATTAAGCTTCCACCAGGGTTAAGAAGATGGGCTAGGCTAGAATGAATCCCTGCCCCAAACTGGACCCAAACTAGACCCTCTGCTTAGTGTTCATCTGCCCTAACTCAGGCAATTTCTCACGATATAATAAATGAGGAGAAAATGTGACTTGTGCCTCTCCAATGCCCAATTTACTAGCTAATTTTGTCCCCTTAGTAAAATGAATAATTCAGTATGTCAGAAACACAGTCAAATGAGTGATTTGGTAGAATGCTCTTAAAGGAAGTCTCAGTCATGTAACTGAATTTTTATTTTTAAATCAATTCTGCTAGCTTCACATACACACTGCGTCAGAGATGGGCAATACATAGAGCCCAATAGCAAAACTTGGGAATGATTTATTTCTGAAATTTGCCATCTAAGATTGCCAGGCTGTAATTGACCGTGGGTAAATAAAACCATGGAGAATAAAAATACAGATAATGTGGAACTACTGTGTAATAAAAGGCCACAATATTTGCTGGAAAAATGTGATTTATAGTAGGATGCTAAGGATTAATAGAGGCAAATCATCTGAAAGATATGAACGTGATTTAAGGATCCTAGAATACTTGGAAAGGAATACTTACAATTTAGTAAGTAAACATTTCCTGTAAGTATTTTCTATTTTCTGTATAAGAGCTTTGAGAAAACAAATTCCATTTTAATGTATAAAAATATATGAATCAAGGGACCAGCAGTTGGCGTAATGGCTGTGTCACTGGACTCCCATGTAGTCGAC
>NW_006204133.1:7197194-7235461 GCF_000334495.1 Tupaia belangeri chinensis
GATTTCTTGCTTTCTGTCTCTCTCTCTCTTTCTGGTAAGCGCAGGCACCCTATAGTGAAAACCTCTCAAGAAAAAAAAAAAAATATATATATATATATATATGAATCAAGTGGTCTTTAACATTTTGTATGGTTTATTTTAAAGAACAGCAAGTCCTTTCAGTAGATCATTTTTTTTTAAAAAGGAATCAATGAATAAGGAAATTTGTCTGTCTTCTGGCATTTTTAGAGTTGAGAAGAACAGTCAGGGAAATCAGTGATATTCTGCATTCATTTTTAGTCACTAAAATTGAAGTCTGAATGTTTACAGGGTCCTATTATCTGTTCCCTAGATTCCTCAGCCCTTCTTTTTCATGTGTGAATTTCTCTCTCTGTAGGGGTTTCTGTGACAGACTCATTATTGTGGAAATGAGGTCCAGAATCATGGATTCACTTCTGTTTAAAAAGAGTTCGTTTCATTGTGGTCTATGGCCATTGAATATCTCATTAACCTTGAGAGTATAGTGGGTGTGAAGTGATAAATGGCTGATTATTGACTCATTCATAGTTTGTGAAGGCTTTCTTCCATGTCAGGGATTAAGCTTCCACCAGGGTTAAGAAGATGGGCTAGGCTAGAATGAATCCCTGCCCCAAACTGGACCCAAACTAGACCCTCTGCTTAGTGTTCATCTGCCCTAACTCACTCAACCTTCCTAACACCTCTGTGACAGATTCAATAGTCCCCGTTTGTTCTGGAGTATGACCCAACACCCTGGTGGCTGCCTGAAACCGCGGATACTTCTGAACCATATATACACTGTGTTTTCCTAGAAGTACATATGAAAGGACCTCAGAAGTTGGTGGAAAAATGGAATTAAAGTACAAGTTGATTTTGGTGTTAAAAGAATGGAAACGCATGGATAGTGTTTTCATGACATGCATTTTTCATGAGCTTCTGACATACTGATGATAGTTTAGTTTACACATTAATCTCAGTAAGAGGTTAACCACAGTAACTAATAATGATACAGAACAATCGTAACACTATAGATAATAACACAGTCACTGATGACTGAGTGCTACGACTGAGTGACCGATGGGCAGGTAGTATAGACAGCATGGATATGCTGAACTCGTGTCCTGGACAGGATGGAGCAGATGGGTGGAATTTCATCACAATCCTAAAACGGTGCTCAATTTAAAACTTAAGAATTGCTTGTTTCTGGAGTTCACCATTTAGTATTTTCAGACTATAAGTGATCGTGGGTAACCGAAACTGCAGAAGGAAAAACTGTGGATAATTATCCCATTCTAGAGAAGGAACTGAGGCAGGGAGATGCCAAGTAACTTGCCCAAGATGACACAAGTGGGGTCTCTTGTCTATCTCTAATCCTACTGATCCTACATACTCCTGCCTTGTAGTGGACATGAGCAATTAACCCCATGGTGTTCCTTCCATGAAGGATGGATGCATGATAGCAGACCCTGAAGGCTAAGTGTTGCCTCAGCTCAGGCTGCGGTGACAGAATACCAAGTCTAGGTGGCTGAAACATCAGTTCTTCTTCTTTTCTTCTTCTTTTCTCCTTCTCCTCCTTCTTCTTCTTCTTTTTGGTAGCAAGGCTTTTGCTATAGGGTGCACGTGCTTGCCAGAAAGACAGAGAGAGTGAGAGAGACAGAAAGCAAGAAATCCCCCCCCCCCCAGGGGGCATGGCCACACCACAATCCCTTCTCTTCCATTCTCCTCTCAAAATCTTGGGCATGTACACACACGTGCCCCGTGTGAATTTAAGCCAATTGGTCTGGGACTCAAACCATGATCGACTACATGGAAGTCCAGTGACAGCCATTACGCCAACTGCTGGTCCCAGCCTGGAGTAGGTTTTAACCAACTGAGTCCAGGACTCAAACCGTGGTCAGCCATGTGGGAATCAGTGATGTAACCAGTTTGCTTTCTGCTGGTCCCAAACAGTAGGTATTTATTTTGAACTGTTTTGGAGGCTGGCAGTCCAACATCATGGTACCAGCCTGGTAGGATTTTGGGAGGGTCTTCTTCAAGGCTGCTTTCTCTGTTGTCCCCACATGATTTGGAGAGGAAAAAAAATCACTCTGTCTTCCTCTTCTAATGAAGCCACTAATCCCAGCAAGAGGGTCCCACCCTCATCAAAGCTTATTTATTTCCCATAGTCCCAGCACACTGGGAAGTTAGGGCTTTTACATGTGAATTTGGGGGAGTCACAAACATGCAATTCATTTCAAGTAGAAAGGCTATTCTCATCAGATGAAACAGTATTACAAAGGCCTTGAGGTATGATAATAACACTTCCCCCTGAGAACTTCAGCATAATTTCTTTCTTTCTGTTTTTTTTTTTTACAGAGAGATTTTTTGCTATGGGGCATGTGTGCTTGCCCCAGGAGACAGATGGAGACAGAGACAGGAAGTGAGAAATCACCCACAAGGGAGGATGGCCGTGCTGCAATTCCTTCTCCATTCTCCTCTCAGGATCTTGGGCATGCATGCACATGCACCTGGTGTGAGTTTCAAGTCATGATGTCCAGGATTCGAACCACGGTTGGTTACGTGGGAGTCCAGTGATGTAACCATTACACTATTTCAAAATTTCCAGAGGATCAGGTAGAGGGAGGCAGAGTAGGAGCATGTGATCCTGAAGACTTACGTGGGTCAGTGGCACTTTATTTGAAGCATAATATAGAGAATACTGGTAGCTGAGTCTCCAGGTAACCCTGAATTGAAGTCTTGAGTGCATCCCTCACTGGCTGTTTAATTTGGGGGATGTTCTTTTACCTCTCTGAGCTATCCCTGAAAAACACAAAACAGATCTTGCTGTGGTGGCAGAAGAAAGAA
The DNA here is from genome assembly GCF_000334495.1 of Tupaia belangeri chinensis. NCBI lineage: Eukaryota > Metazoa > Chordata > Mammalia > Scandentia > Tupaiidae > Tupaia > Tupaia belangeri. The sequence continues at coordinate 7,200,036 of NW_006204133.1, forward strand.
CACTCGCAAGGGCGGGGCCTCTGCATGGTGTGCAGCTTTTTCTCAGTAAAAGTAGCCGCTCAGAGACAAGAGCCTGGTGTTGTGGGCAGCACATCTCAGTTTCCTAGTGGGCTAAGAACAAACAGACAAACAGCAGACACTTGTGTCCACCCCTCAGGGATTCTCATTCAATTGGCCTAGTGTGGAATCCTGGCAGGGGTGTTGTGTTAAAACTCTCTAGATGGGGACCAGCTGTTAGCGTAATGGCTATGTGGCTGGATTCCCATGTAGCTGACCCCAGTTCGAGTCCCAGACTTGGTGGCTTAAACTCACGCTGGGTGAGTGTGCATGCATGCCCAAGATCCTGAGAGGAGAATGGAGGAGAAGGGATTGCAGCGTGGCCATCCCCCCCGGGGGGTGATTTCTCGCTTTCTATCTCTCTGTCTCTCTCTCTCTCCCTGTCTGGCGAGCGCACGCGCCCTATAGCAAAAACATCTCCAAAAAAAAAAAAAAAAAGAAATTAAAAGAAAAGAAAAACAAACTCTCCAGATGGCTCTGAAGCACAGGCAGGGAGGGCGCCACTGACTCAGACCCCCTGAGGCAGCAGGGGCAGGGGAAGACCTGGGGATGTAGGGCACTCTGGATGCTCGCCTGGTCCCCTGGTGGCTCTGTGTACCTGATCTCACCTCCTCATTCCTGTGACTGCAGTCCCCATCCTTCCCAGGGACTGGCCTGATGGAAAATGATCCCTCCACAGATGGGGAGGAGGGGCGTTGGCCCCAGGATGACCCAAGCACACCACATCCACCGTTCACCCCATTTTCACCCCTCCACCCATTTCCACCCCTCCACATTGCAACATACAATGAAACAATCGTGCAACAATAAGGTTCGTACTCCCACAAGAACTCAGTCCTGATGCCCAGCCAACAGGAGGAAGAGCCCGGGCGGCAATGCGAGTGACAGGGAGCAGCCACAGACAGACAAGGTTTGCTCACCTGCCTGCCGACAGCCCCCACCGCATGGCCTGGGGGTGGCAGTGGAGCCCCAAGAGGCTACAGACAGGCACTCATCCGAGTCCTGGGGTTGGGAATGCCGGACGCGGAGGGTGCTGGCTGCAGCTGCTACCCAGCTGCGTTCTGCCGTTCCTTCTGTGACCAACACCTCCTACCCCCATACCTTCCCTGCCCTCACGCTCTGCAGGAAGAGCCAGCAAGATAATGAGCAGGGGTGGGCTCTCTAACCTGGGGCGCTCTCTACGTTATGTGAAGAAATCCACACTTCTCCTGCTTCAAGAGCTTTCCCAAGGTCACGCCCGCAGTGGAAGGTGAGGGGCCCTCTTTGCCCAGTGCCCTTCCTCCCTTGCTGTTCCAATTTTGCTAGGCAGTGCTTACAGCAGAGAGGTGAAAGAAACTCCATCAGATCTCAGTTTTTCTTTTTTTTTTCTTTTCCTTATTAATAAAAAACAAAACAAAACAAAACAAAATAAATCAGAGGACCAGGCCAAACCCTTGACTAGACTGGGCATGTCCTAAAACTGTGGAGTTCATTCGCGGACACACTGTACAGCCTGTCCTTCTGCAGCGACGCAGGCCTGATGGTATTTTTAGACCTGCCTGGGACTGCCAAGACAAGGAGTCTGTGGAGAAGGAGGACTGGCTTGCTGGCCTGTGCAGCAGAAGCGTCTTGCCTAATGCGACGGTGACATATGCTGGGGCCCTCGTTGGTTGCCAGGGAGGTGGAGGGGTGGCGTGCTTTGTTTTGGCTTCATTTAGAACGTTTTATCGCACTTGGCGCTGCGTGCGCTCGAGGATGTGTCGAAACATAGGCTTAGCTTTATGAACTAGCTTCGTGGGCGTCTGAGGCAATCTAGCAAGTGTGGAAAAATGAGCAACACTTAAGTTTATCTTTCAGCTGCAAATAAAATATTTACATTTTTACATGCACAACAAAACCACTTATCAAAACACCACGAATTTGGAATTGTGATCATTTGGGTTGACTTTTCACTCTCTATTTTGGTTTGTTGGATGACACGTAATAGTATCCAAAACTGAGAGGAAGTTTTTTAATAGCAGAACAAACTGATCTAGGGCTGGCCTGTTGGCCTGGTTGTTAAGGAAGCCGGGTCCTCCATGACTGATCATGTGGTTCGAATCAGTTTTGGTGGCTTGAAACACACGCCAGGAGCCTATGCCCCAGATTTCAGTTGGTTAGAGAAAGGTGTAAGAGATTGCAGTGTGACAACAGCCCATTGGGGGTCTTTTCTCTTGTACGCACATGCTCTCTCTTTCTCTGATGGACATGGGTGCACATGTGTCCTCTAGCAGAAGTGAAAAACAAACAGAAAAAAAAAAAGAAAAAAAAAAAAAACAGAAAGACCTGATTTTGTAAAGGAATGAAAACTCAAAAGGATGGGACCAGCAGTTAGCATAATGGCTATGTCGCTGGACTCCCATGTAGTCGACCGTGGTTCGAGTCCTGGACCCGGTGGCTTAAACTCACACCAGGTATGTGTGCATGTGTGCCCAAGATCCAGAGAGGAGAATGGAGGAGAAGGGATTGTTGCATGGCCATCCCCCTTGGGGGGTTATTTCTCGCTTTCTGTCTCTCTGTCTTTCTCTGTCTTTCTGGTGAGCGCACATGCCCTATGGCAAAAACCTCTCCAAAAAAAAAAAAAAAAGAAAGAAAGAAAAAGAAAACCCAAAAGGATACCCTTTATTCTTTCCAGCGTCTCACCACCTGTACCAATAGTAATACTAACCCTTACTTCATCTCTGTCTCAACTGTTCAGCAGCAGGTCAGTAGCAGGTGTTATTTGAGTTGTATTAACTGCCGAACTAGTTTTCTGTTGTTTTCTTTTCTCTGGCGGCCCATTCCCTCTATAGTTGCCAGACTGACATTCCCACTCCAGTCTAACTGGTGTCTCTGATAACCGCCCTTCAGCGACAACCGGGCACCAGGGTCTAAGAGCACCAGCTCTTTGGAAAGGCACAGGGGCTGCTTCCTGTTCTCTCTCCCACAGAAATCCCGCCTGCTCTGGTCAGAGTGAACTCACTGTTGCCTTCTGCTTGGTCGAGACCAGTATGGTGCTGCTTTTCTCACCCTGCTCAGCCCTCAGCAAGTGGCCGCTCTGCACCGCGGTCCGCTGGGTGCCTGATATCCATGGGCGCCTACGCCAACCCCGCAGAGGTGTCACGGCTTGGCCTTTCCCCTGCTGCAGTGAGCTCGTGAGTGCGGGACATGCGTCTTACTCCCTCAGTTCCCCGTGCCTCGCAGGCAGAGAGCCCTCCGCATATGTTTGCTCAGCTAAGTGGCTTCTGGTTGCCAGCACCATGCCCTTCGCCAAGCAAGCCTGGCAGGGCCACTTGCACAGGTCCCTGGTGAAACACCAGTTTGAGCTATTGGACGGATGTGACTGACTTGGAATGGAATTTGCTCCAAAGTAATCCACAGTTAAAACTTCAGGCTGTGTTTGGCCGTTATCTAAATTAACGAGACTTCAGTGCGTTTGTATAATATCCCTACTGGAAAAAGAAATACTGCAGGGCTTTACTTTTCTAATCCTTTACATGGGATTCAGAACAGATGCCCACTCTGCCGATCGCTCCCCATCTGTGGTAATCCCCCCCCCCACACACACACAGGCACACATGCACAGACACACAGGCACACTCATGCACTGACACCACTCATGCAGACTCACACTCACACGCTGCATGTTAATGTGCAAAGTAGTCTACATCATGACCTTCACTGCCCTACAGTTTGGGGGTGATTTTTATGTTTCTTCCTTAAACCTTAAAAGATTCGTAGCAGATTTTCCCCTAAACTTCTTACTTATGCTACTTTGAAATTTGATTGTTCAGGTACACCCAAAGTATGGATTCGTTTGATATCTGTATGACTCTGACATTTGAGTTGTAGTGCCGTTAATACTCTATATTATGTACTTGTTACTAATAAAATTGAGACATCAAGAACTTAGTGCTCCATTCCTTGCACAGGTTTATTTGACAAATTAAACAGTCTCTAATAACAGGGCCAGCAGGTGGTGTGGTGGTTGGCATGCGGGACTCCCACATGGTTGACCATAGTTAGAGTCCTGGACCTGGTGGCTTGCTCTCTCACTTTCTCTCTGTCTGTTTCTCTCTGGTGAGTGCACTTTCCTGTAGCAAGTTAAAAATAAGAATGATGATAAATAAAACTGAATAAATAATCCTTAAAACTCTCATGAATCAAAGACTCTTTTTCTCAATAAATAAACAATGGAATACTCCTCAAATAAAAACTAGAAAATACTGTGTATAAATGAAAATATTATACAAACATTACAAACACTTACTCAGAATATGTTGACATCGTATTTCAGTAATTTGGACTGATGACTCTCAACCTATTGGGTCATTGGGAGAGTCATGCTACATTTTTGCATGGAAAAACACAGAAAAATACATCACGACTTTCCTGATGACCTAATAGATCTACTAGAATAAAGTTACTACTGATAAGTAAATTGCTAGTAAAAATAATATTGTAAGGGTGGAGGTTTAAGTTGTTTAGGAACTAGACTGAGTATCTAGATCAGCAGGTCATACTCTTTTTGGTACCAGGCATTGGTTTGGTAGAAAACAATTTTTCCACAGACTGGGGAGGGGGGCAGATTCTTAACTGTCACTTGCCACTCTCTGTTTTGTTTTGTTTTTTTTTTTTTTGTTTTTTTTTTTTAGAGCTTTTTGCTGTAGGACATGTGTGCTTGCTGGAGACACAGAGAGAGAAAGTGAGAAATCACCCTCTGAGGGGATGGTCATGCCACAATCCCTTCTCTTTTATCTTCCTCTCAGGATTTTGAGCAGGCATGCACACATGCCCGGCTTAAGTTTCAAGTCACTGGATCCAGGACTCAAACTATGGTTGACCACATGGGAGTCCAACACCTTAATTGCTATGCTACCTGCTGTTTCCCACTGATGGGATCTGATATAAGTCTGCAAGCAATCAATTTATTATTGTCTCTGTGCAGTCAAACCTCTCTGCTAATATTAATCAGTATATGTAGCTACTCCTCAGTGCTAGTATCACTACCTCAGCTCTGCCTTAGGTCACCAGGCATTATATTCTCATAACGATCACAAAACCTAAATCCCTTGCATGCACAGTTCACAATAGGGTTCACACTCCTATGAGAATCTAATGTTGCTGTTGATCTGACAGCAGGCAGAGCTCAGGTGGTCATTCCAGGGATGGGGAGTGGCTGTAAATTCAGATAAAACTTTGCTCAATTGCCTGCTGCTTACCTCCTGATGTATGACCTGGTTCCCAATGTGCCATCAGTTCATGGCCCAGGGATTGGAGACCCCTATTCTAGAGGAACCACTATATGATATCTGTTAGATTGTTTAGCAGTCATCCTCTTCATTTCAACATCCTGCCAAAGAGCACATTGTTAGGTCAGCTCACAATTTTGTTACAATCAACAGAACATACTTACTTTGAAAATGATCTTTAATTGTGGCCTTTCACAGATTCAGGTGAAGTTTTCCTTTAAATTATGATGTTATAGATTACATGTAGATCTATTTATATTGTAAATGTTACTTTATCCTCTAATAGAAATTGATAGAATTTTAATATTGTTTAAATTAAGCATTTAATTGTACTTAATAGGACAGATGAATTTTTAGAGATGTTTTTACTAGGCGTAGTCCAAAACCTTTGAAGACAAGGCTTTGTAGTTTCGACACACTCTCATGAAGAAAAAGGAAGCAAACTCAGTTTTCTATGATACACAGTCTAGATCAGAGTCTGAAGTAATATAAACACTAACCAATAAAAATATCCCTCCTCAAATTTTAGAGATGTATAAATGATTTTATATGTACCTTAACATTATATAAAATTATTTAACAAATATATATATATACACACACACACATGTATATGTTTATATATCACAGTACAAGTTTATTTTGGTGGAAATTTTTTAAAATCCATTCATAGTTTTTCCATAATAAGCATTTTCTATGAACTTAAGAACCCTCTCATTTGTTTAAGACCTACATGAGAGGGGTCTTAAAAATATGAATTGAAAGTCTGTCCCCATAACAGAGATTAGAATAGAATATATCTCTTGGTGTCGACTGCATTGTTTATAATAATATTTATTACAAGGTGTGTAACAATAATAATCATAGCCAATATATTTGAGTGTTTACTGCATGCACCCACTTTCCATGTATTACCTCAATTAATGCTCACTATAAACCTACCTAAAGAATACTGCATTCCATACTAAGAAACTGGGGCCAACAGGCAGTATAGTAGTTAAGATGCTGTACTCCTACATGGTTGATCGCAGTTCAAGTCCTGGACCCAGAAGCTTGAAAATCACGCTGGGTATGATGGCATGTGTGCCCAAAATCACAAAAAGAGAATGGAGGAGAAGGGACTGTGTCATGGCCCTCTCCCTGAGATGTGATTTCTCACTTTCCCTTTAATGAGCACATACGCCCTATGGCAGAAACCTTAAACAAAACAAAACAAAACAAACCCTAGGATCACATTGATTCCAAAACTTACATTTTTTTTTTTTGCTGTGTTACATTGGCAATATCTTCTTATTTCAACAGTCAAATTTATTTCTAAAATGTTAAAAGAACAGGAGCTGGCAGGTGACATGGTGGTTAAGGGTGCTGACCTCCCAGATGGCCAACTGTGGTTCGAGTCCTGGACCCAGCAGCTTGTTTTCTTTCTCTCTCCCTCTCACTGTCGCTCTTGTTCTGTCCCTCTCTGGTGAAATTCAAATGAATAAAGTTAAATAAAATAATTATTTAAAAAAACTTTATTTATAAAAAAAGTTAAGAGAACAATGGTCTATATTTATACAGATTTTAACTCCTTATTTCTTTTTCATCATTTCTGAATTTCAAGTGTACTCTCTTTGGTCTAAAGAACCTCCATTCCATTTCTTGTAGAACATGTCTGCTGGTGACAAATCCGATGTTTTCCTCCTTAATAGTGGCTTTATTTCCCCTTATTTCTCCAAGATATTTTCACTAGATGCAGAGTTTTAGACGGGTAGGTCTTTTCTTTCAGTATTTTAACAATGTTGTTCTGGGGCCAGCAGGTGGTGTGGTGGTAAAGGCACTGGATACCCACATGGTTGACTGTGGTTCGAGTCTTGAACCTGGTGGTTTCCTTTCTGACTTTCTCTTTTTCTCTCTCCAGTCAAGTTAAAATAATAATAATAATAATAATAATAATAAATAACAATTGAATAAATAATTCTTTTAAAAAATAAAGTTGTTCCATGTTTTTTGCTTTCTATCATTCCCGATGAGAAATTTGCAGTTATCAGGGCTGTTATTCTTTACCTGGAATATGTCATAATTTTCCTCTGGCTGCTTCCAAGAACTTTTCTCTGTTAATGCTGTTCGGTAATTTTTTCAAAGTTTATTTATTTCTTCAGAGAGAGAGAGAGAGAGAACCCCCATAAGGTCCTGAAATCACGATCTACTTCTAGCTGCCTCAACTCAGCCCAGGTCCTAGGCACATGGGTGCTCAGCACACTCAGGGAGGTCTCCGGACGAGAACCCAGAACCCTTGCATGAGGATCAGCCTTGCAGAGCCCCATCTCTTACCAGTGTGCCACTGTCCAGCCCTCTTTGGTAATTTTGTTATTATTTTGGGATGATTTCTTTTGATTTTCTGACATTTTCTGAATTTCTTTTATCTATAAATTGGTCTTTTTCCACATTTGGTAAATTTTCTGGCATTTTTATGAATACTTTTCTGCACCGATATCTTTTGCCTCTGTTTTAGGAACTCCAGTGACACAAATATGAGAATGCTGAGCATTGTCTCACATGTCTCTGAAACCCCACTTTGCTTTTCAATCTTTTTTCTTTTCTTCATTCATTCATTTATTCTTTTTTTTTTTTTTTTTTTTGAGGGAGAGATTTTTTGCTATAGGGTGCCTGCATTCACTGGAGAGACATAGAGAGACAGAACACAAGAAACCACCACCCCCCCCCACCAGGGGAGATGACCATACCTCAGTCCTTTTTCTTGGGTATGCATGCATATGCGCCCAGCATGAGTTTTAAGCTGGCATGTCCGGGACTTGAACCATGATCAACTACATGGGAGTCCAGTGATGTAACCATTACGCCATCTGCTGGTCCCCTCTTCTGTTTTTCATATTGGCCCATGTTTATTGCTCTATCTTCAAGGTCACTTCCCCTTTCTTTTCTCATCTCTATTCTGTTATTGAGCTGCTTTCATGAATTTTCAAATGTCAGATACATTTTCTAAAAATTTAATTTAGTTCTATTTTTACAGGCTCTTCTATTTTTCTCTTTCTATTCCTTTCAAGAGTATTCATCTTAGGGAACCAGCAGTTAGCGTAATGGCTATGTCGCTGGACTCCCACGTAGTTGACCGCGGTTCAAGTCCCGGACCCGGTGGCTTAAAACTCACGCCGGGTGCATGTGTGTGCGTGCCCAAGATCCCGAGAGGAGAATGGAGGAGAAGGGATTGCAGCGTGACCATCCCCCTGGGGGTGATTTCTCGCTTTCTGTCTCTCTCTGTCTGGCGAGCGCACGCACCCTATAGCAAAAATCTCTCCAAAAAAAAAAAGAGTATTCATCTTAGTTTTTTCCAAACGGTTCTAATAACTACTTGAATGTCTGTCTGGTAATTTACACAGCAGGCTCATCTCTGAGTTGGTATTGCTGACTGCCTGATCTTTGGAGAAATGGTCAGATTTTCATGGTTGTTGGTCTGTCCTGTAGTTTTAGGTTGTATCCTGTGGCTTGCTTTCTCTCTCTCTCTGTCTCTCTCGTTCTTGCTCAGGTTGCCTTTCAAACTCTAGGGCCTACACCATTCGGGGCTTGCTCTAGTACTTGGGAGGTTTTTATACTGTAATTCAGTTTCCTTGGACTTTGATAGGCTTTGGGCATTTTCTGTACATGTGCACCTGGCGGATGAGCTTGCTAGTTGTGCAGATTCACACATAGAATTTAGAGTCTTCTCTGCCTCTCTCCTCTATGGAATTTGCTTTATATTCTCTGGCTTCTAGGCCCCTTCTCCCAGCTTTTCTGTATTTCTTTGCTACTCTGCTCCCTGCCGAGGCTGACTACAACCCAGGCTATATCTTAACACAAGCCACAGCCAAGTGCCAGCATTGGCAAGTGAGGTAAGAAACCTGCGTTCTATTCCTTCAGGACTTAGCGATGCTCGCAAAAAGTCCTTCCCTGTTAACTGCAGCAACTTCTCCATATTTCCAGCATCTCACCCTCTTCCTCTAAGATCCCAGTTGATTGATATTTTTCTTCCTTTCCAGGTAGGCTTGATGAAGAAAACCATTCTTTGCCTCTGCTTTCTTTATTCTTTCTCTTTCATTTTACATTCAACTATTGTGTATCTTTGCCCTCTTTTTTTTTTAAAAGAATTATTTTATTTAATTTAGTTGTTTAATTTGGCGAGAGAGAGAGAGAGAATGAAAGTGAGAAAGCAAGCTGCCGGGTTTGACACTTGAACCACTGTTGGCCATGTGGGAGTACAACACCATGCCACCTGCCAGTGCCTCTCTGTCTTTCTTAAAAATTCCTCTATTTTCTTACAAATACTGTCATCGAACCGACAAGTGTCTCTGAGCTTTTTCTCATTTACACGAACAAGAATTTATTTTAATGTTTGAACCTTTGGGAAATGATGAATTTGTTTAATAGATCGAGAATTATCCAGCTCAAAAATGATCATTCGAATGTCTTTTAATTTGATTACTATAATCACCAGCCCCACAATTCATTCATCACCAGCTGCACCAATTAAGTCAGCCTTGCTTGTCCTTGACTAAGAGACGACTGTGTTTGTCATTTTTGAGTCTTTCTCAGTACAAATATTAACAGAAAGTAGCATACCTTAAATAGACCTAATGTAAAATCTTAGATTTGCTTGGGAAACATAGCTGTGCAAACTTTAAATAATTTTTTAAAAATAGTTTTGCTTGCACCTTTTACTGCCTTTGAGGATTTTCCAATCCATTCAAAATGTATTGGAAATACAAGTGTACTTTTTGTTTGGGGTTTGGGATGTTATTCATCAGCTTCTAAAGGAACACTGTGGTACAAACATACCTTAGTAGCAAATGAGGGGGCGTTTTTTTCTTTCTTTCTTTTTTTTTTTTTTTTGAGAGGTTTTTGCTATAGGGAGCGTGCGCTCACCAGAGAGACAGACAGAGACATAGAGACAGCAAGCGAGAAATCACCCGCCGGGGGGATGGCTACGACGCAATCCCTTCTCCTCCATTCTCCTCTCGGGATCTTGGGCACGCACGCACACACGCCCAGTGTGAGTTTTAAGCCACCGGGTGCGGGACGCGAACCACGGTCGACTATGTGGGAGTCCAGCGACATAGCCATTACGCTAACTGCTGGTTCCCATGAGGGGGTGTTTATAAATCGTGTGAAGACCTTTTCCTGTCTGTGTGCATTTGGTGTGAAATACTTACATGTATTCCAACCTAGTCATTCACCCATGATACTCTTTCTAGAGCTTTCGATGCTTCTACTTCTAAATGACAACTCTGGGCAGAGAAATAATCTCCCATACTATTTCAAGCATGTGTGGTGCAAATTCTGAGCTCGAGGAGCTGACTGAATCCCACCAACACAGATATCATTGTGCCCAAGGTCAACTGGTAAGATCTATTCTAGAGCATTCCAGACCCGTAGCCTGGATTCCAGCCAACAGTGCTCTGGCTGAAAGGAGGAAAATGAAGCCCGATGACACTTACCATGTGGCAGTCTGCCATTCTCACCGTCTAAGTGTGTTTTTCTTTCTCCTTTTCTCCCGGGATCTCCAGTTTACCGTGGCTTCTGGGCAGTCCTGATGCTGCTGGGGGTATTCGCTGTTGTGACCGGGAGCTTTCTGATCATCTGCGCGGCCCCCTTCGCCAGCCATATCCTCTACAAAGTGGGGGGAGGCTCCTACATTGCCGCAGGTATGTACGGCGCACAGGCGGTGACTTCCGGCCGCGGGGTTTCCCCATGTCGTCCTAGTTTTCATTTCTACATTCGGGGATTAGTTTTCTAGAAATACTAATGCAGTCATCTGCATTTGGAATAATTCTTGAGTGCTTGCTCTCTGTCAAACACTTCTCAGGTGTTTGGTTTTTCATGTGCTAATACGTGCAACCGTCATGACAGTCTTTGCAGGTTGTAAGCCTAGTCTATGAATGGGCACATGGAGGCTTTGGGGGGAAAGTTCTGCCATTAACGCACTGTGGGGTACAAGAGCCTTGACTCTCCCGCCCGGTTCGGCTTCTATCTGCAAAATGGGAGCTCAGGACATGTTTCTCTACAATATATCAGAATTTAGGTGAATAGTTTTGTGTTCCGGAAGAGAGAGCTTCGAGTGATCTTCTTGATAAACATATCCTCAGGATATACCATCGGAGGTAAAAAGATATCTTTCTCTATGTCATCGTCCTTCAACTCTTAATAATTAACCAATCATCTAAACACATTTTCTTCTGTGTAAAACGTGCGCTTATTTTAGTTGGCTTTTCAACTAGTCCTTCTAATTCCTGCAAAAGTGATCATAGTACAAATAGCAAAGTCATTGAATAGATGAGTCTTGTGAATTTTAAGGCTTTTTCATTTAATTAGCAAGTAAAGGCCAGACCGCTCACTAGAAAGCATAAGCACAGTCTGTCCCTGTGAAGATAATGTTCTAGAGAAGTAGACACTTCAGTGTGCAGTGGACAGACCGACCTGCACATGACTCATCAGATCAGGAGAGACTCTTTCCTCCCGAGTCCGTAATAACACTTAAAGGAAAGGCAATGAGCAATTTCCTTGTCTCTAGAATCATGGCAAAGATCACCCACTGTCCCTAAATCAATGGCTAGTTAGTAAGACTCTTTCTGCAAAAGGAGCAAAGAGAGTAATCACATGTAGATCCACTGGTCAAAGAGCTCAAAAAAAACCCACTCTGAGAAGAGCTCTGTATAACCTGCTTTGTCTTTTATGTTTTATTTCAACTCTTTTTTTCCCCCTCCACTGGATTTACTTCCTAGAGCTTATAATTTTTTTTTTTTAAATTTTTGATAGAGGGTGTGTGTGTGCTTGGCAAAGAGAGAGAGAGAGAGAGAGAGAGAGAGAGAGAGAGGAAGAGAGAAAGAAGTCACCTCCCAGGGGAGATAGCCACACTGCAGTCGCTTCCCCTCCATTCTCCTCTCAGGATTCTGGGCATGTGTGCATATGCACCTGGCATGGTTTTCAAGGTGCCATGGTCAGGACTGAAGCTGTGAAGTCAGTCACATGGGATTCAGCCACCTTAACCATCGAACTACCTGCTGGTCTTAGAGGCTTATCGTTTTTGCTGACATGTTTTATTAAGCTATAACTCACACATCATTCAATTTACCGTATTAAAATATAAAATTTAGTGTTTTTTTTAAGTATTCACAGAGTTAAGCAAATATTGTCACTATCCGATTTCAGAATACTGTATTTTCATCACTACACAAAGATACTCCATCCTGTCCACTTTCCTTCCCTGACAGCGCTAAGAAAACGTTAATCTACTTTCTGCCTTCATGGATTTGCTTATTACTGATACTTCACATAAACGGAATTACACAATATGTGGCATTTTGTGCTTGGTTTCTTTCACTCAAAGCTCATAATTTATAATTATAAGCTCTACTTTAACTCATAATTCCATAAAACGAAGCCTCTTATATTCATTAAAACCGAGTTTTTCTGCTTAATAGTTTTTCCTCTCCAAACTGCATTATCTTTGCCTATTCAAAGTTCTAGTCAAGATATCTATTTTTCCATAGTCTTCCCGGAAATAACGGTGCCCTGCTAAAATGTGTAAATAGTTGTTTCTCCTCATCCCTTGCTTTCCTTTTTCAGTCTCAGCTCATCAAGAAGGGGAACATGTAATATCCATAGTTCAGAACGAACCCACTATGAACGGCATGATTGATTTAAATTCAGAAATGCTTTGATCCTGGTTTTGGTTATATTAGAGAATTTTGGATGTGTTTAGTAATGTTGAAAATGAGTCACTGGTTATTTTTCTGTTTTATAATTTGTGCAAGAAAATGTTACATCAAAAGAATTCCATTTGGCTGAAAACTCTGAAGGAATATAAAGCATCTGATACGTACTCGAGCTCAGGCCTGTGATGTTGGGTTTTCTTTCTTCAATGATGCTCACGTTGCGTGTCATACAGGACTGAGGGCCTCTGTGCTCAGGACTTCATGCGAAAGCTGCCTGAGAGTTCTGAGGTGTCCAAAGTATTCTGGGAACTTATTCTAGAAGTCCCAAGCTAGAAAATTATAAAGACACGCCCCTCAAATTTAACCTCATTTTCTTCACTGTCCCATTCTATACTGCTCAGTTATGACTGTTCATTCTCCAGTAACAGAGAGTTATATTCTGCTGCGTGAGATAAACATTGCCATGTGTTTTATCATATAGGGCAAGAAAAATCATCCGCTCAGGGATAACTGAGGTTTATTGTCTACGAGAAATTTCTACTGTGAAACATAATCTTTTTTTTTTTTTTTTTAAAGTCTTTCCTATAGGGCATGTGTGCTTGCTGGAGAAAGTTAAAGACACAGAGGCAGAGAAAGTGAGAACTCACTCCCCTCCTCCGCCAGGAGGGATGACTACCATCCTACAATCCATACTCTTCCATTGTCCTCTCTGGAATTTGGCCATGCACACACATGCACCTGGCATGATTTTTAATCACTAGTCCGGGACTTGAACCGTGGTTGACCATGTGGGAATCCAGTGCCCCAAGAAACATGTCACTTGCTGGCCCTGAAATACAATATTTTAAAGCAGACATGGGGCCAAAAAGTCAGTCTTAAATGTAAGTACTTATGGGCAAAATCTTTTTTTATTTTTGGATAGGTTTTTGCTATAGGGCGCGTGCGCTCGCCAGGCAGACAGACAGAGACAGAGAGATAGGAAGCGAGAAATCACCCCCCACAGGGGGATGGCCACACCGCAATCCCTTCTCCTCCGTTCTCCTCTTGGGATCTTGGGCACGCATGCACACATGCCAGGCATGACTTTAAGCCACCGGGTCCGGGACTCGAACTGCAGTCGACTACGTGGGAGTCCAGCCACATAGCCATTACGCTAACTGCTGGTCCCGGCTAAATTATTTTAAAATCTTACAGTTGTCTATAGCTAGCAAGCTCTGATAATGTCGGTGGACAGCATATCCTCCCAAAGCTGACCGTGCAAACGTGAACATTGCTGTGCAAAGACAAAGGAAAGTAGGAAGTGTTCTTCTCGTCTTGTCTGTCGGTCAGCATTTAACACTGAACTGCGAATACAGTCGATCACTGAGCCAGTCTGAACTGAATCCATATTACCTCCTTTGGCTAGATTTGATGTTTTCAGTATGACGAGATCTCAGGCCATGGGCTTAGGGCATCCTCACTACCGACCCCCTGGCTCTCCTGCCTGTGTCCTGTGCCACACGCTGGGCCCTAGTGGGCAACCAGAACAGGTGTCATCTGAGCTGCTCAGGGTGGCTGTGGCTGCTTTGTCAAAGCCACATGTAGGACTGGACACTCTCTCTTTATTTGGGAAGATGGCCTTAGGGCAGGGCAGAGGTAAATTCCGAACAGCCTGTGCTGGGCGTATGCACACAGAGATACTATTTGGCATTGGCAGGGAGGCCATTTTGGAGCATTCCATGCATGGCAGAGGGGTGCTGATGTCACAGCTGCTGGGCGTGGGCGAGGGGTGGAACCTGAGTGCTCCTCTCACTGGTCACAGGCTTGGAGCAGGCTTGGAAGGCTTGGAAGGTGGCCACTCCCTGCATGTGGGCCAATATTTCCTCTGGAAGGCCAGGCCACATGTTTCCTGGGTGGGGTGGAGGTCAGTTCTGGACAGTATCGTAATTGACAGGAAATCAAAACTCGAATCTGTGATTTAGTGAGTCACCACACACCTCTCCAAGGCAGAATGACTGCTGCCATTTTTCCCCCTTTTTAAGCTGTCATTTGTATAAAATTTTTCTTGGTTCCATGAGCAAGAGAGAGACAGCACCCCCAAGGAGATTTTGGCACCGCGATCCACCCCCAACCTCCGCCAGCCCTGAATCATAGAAACACACGTGCCCTCAGGGAGGTCTCTGGAACTGAACCCAAAACCTCCCCATGTGGATCAGCTTGACAGAGCATTGCATGTCACAGCTGTGCCACTGTCCAGCCCCTGCTGCCATGTGTTTACACGTGGACTCTTTGAGAACTCAGAGATGAAGGACCGGCGCCCTGCCCCTGCGGTATCGGATGTGATAGGAGGGTGCAGGAAGAGTCAGAAAGATGGGCATGGCATCCCTAACACCTGGGTGACACTGAGCTAAGTTGATGGGGCTAGTAGTCCTAATCCCAGAACGCTGACGCAGCGATCGCTGTGCTGTGAGATGTCCAAGTGTGAGGACAGAAGAGAGCCTCGTCTGGACAGTCTGGGACTCTGGCATTGGGAGATTAGCCATCAGAACTAGGAGTTGGCATTTCATCAGCACATCAGGACAGAAACGCTTCCTGTCATAATGGCAATCACCTTCCTGGGAAGGGCACATTGGGGTGACTCCCGAGTTTTTCTGATGAACGTGGGAACAGGCAGTGCCTTGGATGGATTTAATTCGATTTTAGGCTGGTGAGACTAGGCAGGCATCCTGTGAGTCAGGGCATCAGAGCAGCCCCTGCTCTAGTCCTGGGCTGTGCTGACAGAAGCCAAGGACAACTTCGCAGTTAGGTTGGTCCTTGGAGCATGGAGGGGGCAGAGCCGTGGTTTGCTTCCTGTAAGCACCTGCTGGCTTCTCCTCGTCCTGTGCCCAGGTGAGTCCTCCACTCCAGACGGCTCTTTCCCAGGCTCCTGCTGACCATGAGGGCTGTGAGCAGACTGGCTACAGTCACATCTCTGCCATGGAAGATGAACAGCCTCAGCTGTAGCCTCCAAGGCTCACCCGTTCCCTTCTGCTCCCGAGCAGAGCAGTTCTGAAAGAGTGGTGATGCATACTGTCCTAAAAATGTACGGCAGCCAAGATCGGTGGGTATGGAAGGGATTAAAAAACCCTCCATCTCTAGCAAGAGAGACTGACTTAGGAGAACGTGGGATTTCTAGTTCATTTTCCTTTTTACTTTCAAAAGACCAAGGGAAATTGCAAGAGCTCATCAGAAACCCACACGTATCTCTATGCATGAGGGGGAGAGATGTGATAGATGTGTAATGTGAGAGACTTGGCTCCCCTTAATTCCAGAAAAAATACAAACAACCCAAACGCTCACAGAGGCTGAGGGCTGTAGCTCAGACGTTCACACTCCCTTGATGCCGAGCAAACAGCTCCGGGGGTCGAGGCACTTACACCTGGTTGGTTCCTCTGTCTTCCCCCGGAAAAGCAGGACATGGCAGCAGCCAGACTGGGAGAAGGGGATGCGGTCCTTGCACCACGCGGGAATGGTAGGGGGGAAAGGCTGACCGCAGGAGTGCCTGAGTTTCAGCTGCTCTCCACACCCTGCTGTGCTTGCTACGCCCAGTCTATTCATGGAGGGGTCCAGGCTACAAACAGCCGCCTCCCACTGGCCAGCGAAGGGGACTCCTGTGAGGAGAGCAGGCCTGGGGACGAAAGGCTACAGCGTCTTTCCTAGAGTGTAGGAAGGGGCTTTCAGGAGAAGGTGGAAGGCATGACTGTACCAACAGCCAACAGAACGCAGCACCAGGTCCCGGACCTCACATTGTACTCAGGGCTCCGATGTGTTGGAGTGGGCTGTGGGAGGAAGAAAGTAGTGCCGGCGGTGTCAGTTTGTGTATTTCTTGTAGTGGAAGTGACGTCTCCAAGTCTGCCGGAATGCGGAATGGCAGTTGGGCTTCTCTTTTGTGCAGATCAAAAGATCCTCGCTATAGGGAGCATGGACTCAGTAGAGAGACAGAGAGAGCGAGAAATTGAGAAAGTACCCCCAGATGGGATGGCCACGCTGCAATCCCTTTTCCTCTACTCTTCTCTTGCAATTTGGGCACACACGTACACATGCCTGGTGTATCTCATTTTTTTTTTTTTTAAGTTTTTGCTGTAGGGCGCATGTGCTCACCAGAAAAGACAGAGAGAGATAGAGAGACAGAAAGCTAGAAATCATCCCCCAGGTGGAATGGCCCCGCCACTATCCCTTCTCTTTCATTCTCCTCTTGGGATCTTGGGCATGCACACACACACACGCCAGTGTGAGTTTAACCATCGGGTCCAGGACTCAAACCACGGTCAACTACACCAGAATCCAGCGACATAGCCATTACACCAACTGCTGGTCCCAACACCTGGTGTGTCTTTCAAGCCACTGGGTCCGGGACTCAAACCATGCAGCTAACCAGGTGGGACCCAGCTGCCTTATTGGTGGCTGGCTGGACCAACCCTGCTTTCTAAACAAGAGGTTGGGAGACTCTTGTGAAATCTCAGAACTGAAAGGTGCATAGCAGAATTTGTTCTTTATTATTTTTTTCTTATTATCAGAAGGCATATGAACTGGCCAGCAGTTAGCGTAATGGCTATGTCGCTGGACTCCCATAGTCGACCTCGGTTCGTGTCCCGGACCCGGTGGCTTAAAACTCATGCCGGGCGTGTGTGCGTGCGTGCCCAAGATCCTGAGAGGAGAATGGAGGAGAAGGGATTGCGGCATGACCATCCCCACTGGGGGGTGATTTCTCACTTTCTGTCTCTCTGTCTCTCTCTGTCTGTCTGGCGAGCACATGTGCCCTATAGCGAAAAAAAAATTCTATTGCTGGAGGGTTCCAGGCTACAACCAGCCCCCTCCCACTGGCCAGCGAAGGGGACTCCTGTGAGGAGAGCAGGCCTGGGGACGAAAGGCTACAGCGTCTTTCCTAGAGTGTAGGAAGGGGCTTTCAGGAGAAGGTGGAAGGCATGACTGTACCAACAGCCAACAGAACGCAGCACCAGGTCCCGGACCTCACATTGTACTCAGGGCTCCGATGTGTTGGAGTGGGCTGTGGGAGGAAGAAAGTAGTGCCGGCGGGGTCAGTTTGTGTATTTCTTGTAGTGGAAGTGACGTCTCCAAGTCTGCCGGAATGCGGAATGGCAGTTGGGCTTCTCTTTTGTGCAGATCAAAAGATCCTCGCTATAGGGAGCATGGACTCAGTAGAGAGACAGAGAGAGCGAGAAATTGAGAAAGTACCCCCAGATGGGATGGCCACGCTGCAATCCCTTTTCCTCTACTCTTCTCTTGCAATTTGGGCACACACGTACACATGCCTGGTGTATCTCATTTTTTTTTTTTTTAAGTTTTTGCTGTAGGGCGCATGTGCTCACCAGAAAAGACAGAGAGAGATAGAGAGACAGAAAGCTAGAAATCATCCCCCAGGTGGAATGGCCCCGCCACTATCCCTTCTCTTTCATTCTCCTCTTGGGATCTTGGGCATGCACACACACACACGCCAGTGTGAGTTTAACCATCGGGTCCAGGACTCAAACCACGGTCAACTACACCAGAATCCAGCGACATAGCCATTACACCAACTGCTGGTCCCAACACCTGGTGTGTCTTTCAAGCCACTGGGTCCGGGACTCAAACCATGCAGCTAACCAGGTGGGACCCAGCTGCCTTATTGGTGGCTGGCTGGACCAACCCTGCTTTCTAAACAAGAGGTTGGGAGACTCTTGTGAAATCTCAGAACTGAAAGGTGCATAGCAGAATTTGTTCTTTATTATTTTTTTCTTATTATCAGAAGGCATATGAACTGGCCAGCAGTTAGCGTAATGGCTATGTCGCTGGACTCCCATAGTCGACCTCGGTTCGTGTCCCGGACCCGGTGGCTTAAAACTCATGCCGGGCGTGTGTGCGTGCGTGCCCAAGATCCTGAGAGGAGAATGGAGGAGAAGGGATTGCGGCATGACCATCCCCACTGGGGGGTGATTTCTCACTTTCTGTCTCTCTGTCTCTCTCTGTCTGTCTGGCGAGCACATGTGCCCTATAGCGAAAATCTCTCCAAAAAAAAAAAAAAAAGAAGGCATATGAACTCACCAGCGAGAGACAGAGGGAGTCCTCAGTGGAGCATCGTCGTGCCACAGTCCTTGTCCCTCCATTCCTCCATCCCGCATGTTTCAGGGTGCTTGTGCACACACGTCCCATGAGAGACCCAGTCATCCTCAGGTACTTCAAAGCCCCCACTTTGTACATTCACTCTGTGCCCTCAGTTGTATTTGCAAATCTGTTTAGAAAAAAAAAATGTCGTAGTCTGATATGTACTGATATGGCTATAATGTGAGAAGGCCTTCCTTCACATTTTAATGTGGCTTGTCTAACCTTCCTGCTCTGACATTTTATAGAAATGTCAAGTGCTAGAGTAAGTCAACCTGGCTTAATATTATATAGAAAGAGCTGGAAAGAGTTATTATTTACAGGAATATTTTAAAGTGTTAATACTTTCTTTTCTCGCATTCTTCTTTGGAAATTTATTTTCCCTCTGCAGCGTTTTTCCGTTGAAATATGGGTAAGGGGTGGTTTGATCCAGTCTCAAACGGGGCACTGACACGGTATTCACAGAACACTGAAACGAGGAAGAGTACCCTTCGGAGGAATTCCACGGGGGCATTTCAAACCCGGATCCTGCATCTAGGACATCTCAGGCAGAGGGGGCCATGAATGGGGGAAGAATGTGGAGACAGAGTAGACAGCCGTTTCTCAGAGAGAGCTGCTGTCCTGGGCGTCTCCACTCCCCGCTGACTTGCAGTGTGAATCCTGCTGGTGGCATTCAGGACCCTGGCCACACTTTAAAATCTAGACAAACGCAGAAAGTGACAGGCCCGCTTGCTAATAGCTTTGCTGGACCTTTTGTGGAAAACCTTGAACTTCAAACTTGGATAGATAATTCTGCATGCCCCCAGCCTGAACCCTCTGGAAAACACGCAGTCCTTCTGGGAGCTAGAATAGGCCTGGCAGAGTATTTCTCACGGATCATACGACATATCCTACAGGGCACAATTAGTCTTCACCCCGAGGGAGTTTTCAGATGTGTAAAGTGAGATTAGCTCTTGCCTAGAAATAGCAGCTCTGGTCTGGAATCGGGCTTTCTCAGCGTGGCAAGGCTGCCTTTGTCTCCCTGTGCTTTGCGTCTTTCCTAGAGCATTTGGTATCTTTAACTTCTACCACTTACTCAGAATTGGAAGGGACTTCATTTCGTTGCAGATATTCTGTTTTATTCCACACCGTCCTCCAACCGGGGACTTTGCTCAGGAAATACTGTATTGGTGTCTTTAGTAGATTTTGTCATCTTTGCTGCATTTTGATACCTTTTTTCCCTATACATTTTCTAATATGGGAAAAGAAGCACATTAGATACAGAGTCTGAATGGTTGTATGGACACGCTGCGAGTCTGAGAAAACGTTTTTACTTCCTGTAACTAAAGAGATTATCATGAGGGACAGACTAGATGTTGAAAGCAAAAAAAAAAAAAAAAAAATGTAAATAGCACAATTCTGGATTTACGTTCTGTTTGTTTCCCTGAAATGTTTAGTAATGGGACTGTGGGATGAGGGGCGCCACCTCGTGGAGAGTTCTAGTAAAATGCTGGGAGACCCATTTGATGCTGTTCCCTCACTGCTCTTGGGAAATCTCAGAACTGAAGGCACAGGGCAGAATTTATTCTTCATTACTTTTTCTTATTATCAGATGATGTGTGAACTCACTAGAAAGAGTGAAAGAGAGCCTCCAATGGGTCATGCCACAATCCTTTTTCCTCACTTTTCCACTGTGTCAGGTCTGGGGGCGCTTGTGCACACGTGTCCTGTGTGTCTCCCACGCGATCAGGGCCAGGATTCGAACCATGGCTGGCCAGGTGAGGTCCGGCTCTCGATGCACAGCACTTACCCACAGTGCTCTGGAACCATCTATCGAGATTACTCTTCAGCCTCTTGGCCAGTCCTGAAGTAGACCTGGCACATGAGAATCTCTACTGCTCTATACAATGTCAGAGAATATCATCTGCTAGCTACTAGCTGAGGCTCAGACCAAACAATAATCATGACGATGATATTAACAAAATTAGCCCACGCGTGTTAGTAGGTGACGTGTTTCAGGCACCGTGCTAAGTGCGTCAGCCTGATTGCCTCCTCCTGGCTGCATTCCGAGTGAGGGCTGGCATACGCTCTAATACCAGTGTGCATGGTGAGACAGCGAAGAACTTACTCAAGCTTACTTGGTCTACATAAAACTTTATAGATTTTGATTTACATATAATGGTTGTACCTTTGTGGGGGCACAGTCTGGGTTTTCAAAGCATGTATTCAGTGTGTACTAGTCAAATCAAACATATACACGCATTCATCATCTTCAACAATGAACATTACTTATGCTGTGTACATTAGACATTCGTTCTACCAAGAGTTTCTTTTGTTTGAGATAGATGTTAGATTGGCAATACCCTCTCTTACTCTGTTGTGGTACACCTTTCCATAATGTACTCACCTTATTGACATATACTCTTATGTCCGTTGATTTTTTCCCAAGCTCCGCCTCTCCGCGCAGTCTCTGGTATCTCCCATTCATTGCTTTCTCTGCTTCTGGGCCATGGAATTTTTCAGTCTGTGTCACTCAGCAATGTGGGATGTTTTCTAGGCAGGGAACCTTTGAGGAGGATTGGAGCCAGGGCAGTCAGAAGCCAGGGCTTGCCTTGTTCACTCACATCTCATTTCCTAAAACTGTCACGATGAGTAGATATTTTGTTGACAATGAATGAAACTCTGCTTTTTAGATGAAATCCCTAATTGCTGGTAGAGATGGATACCCCCTCCTGGTTATTCCCTGTAAATACTCATTTATCAATAGAGTACAGAGTAAAAAGTTGTAAATATTTGAGAAATACATGTGGCAGATATAGGTTTGGATGACTAAATGAAACTGTGAGTCCAGAAAATGGAAGGGAAATATCAGTGAATGCATTTGGAAATTAGTATGATGAAATGAATATACAGAAATGAATATTTGGAAATCAGGTAGACATAATCATATTAAAGTTATGTAAGAGGTTAAAACTGTCTCATAAAGTTGGGGAAAAATCAGTGGAAGACAAGTCTGAGAAAATGAAAAATGGATATAGGTCAAGCAGGTAGACCATAATACATTTTAAAATTTCTAAAATAAAATGCATAAAAATAAGCATAATTTTATTGAAACAGAAAAATAACATATAAATCTAAAGAATAAAGAACTAATTATTATAAAAATGTAAATTATTATTATTATTTGTTTTTTGAGAGATTTTTGCTGTAGGGCACATGCGATCGCCAGAAAGACAGAGAGAGACAGAGATAGAAAGCGAGAAATCACTCCCCCAGGGGGGATGGCCACGCCACAACCCCTTCTCCTCCATTCTCCTCTCTGGGTCCTGGGCACACACGCACACGTGCCCGGCGTGAGTTTAAGCCACCGGGTCGGGACTCAAATCACAGTCGGCTACATGGGAGTCCAGCGACGTAGCCATTACGCTAACTGCTGGTCCAAGTTAAATTATTTTTAATATAATTCCTACCTTATTTCTGTCTCATTTTCCCAGAAAATCTGTGTAATTTGAAATGAATGCAATAGTATTTATGGGACTTCTTTGAAAGTATATTATGGTATAATGACAAATGTCACTCTTTAGAAAGTGCAAAACTGACAAATTTCCTCTTTCCCCTAGCATAGTGTATAGATTAAATAAGTTATACATGTTGGACTATGGAATGGACCTGTGAAAACCAGTCAGTCAGCACTAATCTCCATAGCTCCTCCTTCAGTATGATTTACAGACCATAGACTTGGAGTGTTTTTACCCATTAGACAATCCTTTAAATTATTTGAATTATTGAAGTTTAATATAATATTTTCAAATATATGAGCTAATTTAAGAAAGACAATTTTAAAGGATTATTTTATTTAACTTTATTTATTTATTTAAATTTTAGCAGAGAGGGAGAGAGAGAGAGAGAGAGAGAGAGAGAGAGAAAGCCCCCAGGTCTGGGATTCAGCTCAGCCATGTGGGAATCCAGCGTCTTTAACCACCGTGCCACCTACTGACCTGTATACGAAGACAATTTATAAATCATCTACAAAAGCCCTCTGTGAGGGCCAGCCACAGTTACACAGTGGTGCTGAGTAAAGGAGTGATGCAGAGGAAAGGTCCTGGGTTCATGTCCTGAGGCCTCCTGTGCGCGCTGGGTGTGTGTGTGCCCTAGTTAGCTGGGGCTGAGGGTTCATCATGGCGTGAAGACTCTGAGGCTCTATTGGGAGTGTCTCTCTCTCTCATGGAAGAATTAAATAAATTTTTAGAAAAAGGAGAGAAGAAGCTGCTTATGGGGATCTTCTCAGTTATACTTTCCAACGTTCCAGTGCAGATCTGCAGAAGGCCTTCGTTGTGTCTTTCTTGATGAATTGCTGTTTCCTCTTTGAAAATGGCAGTCAATACAATCAAGCTTCCTTTGTGTTCTTTCTCCTGGTCATATCAAGCTCTGGCGTTGCTACTCCATAATGTTGTTACCCTAGCACCATTCGTCATGCCCCATATTCTTCCTTTGTCTCTATGCTTAGCCAGAACTCTTCCCCCTGCCTTCCAGGCAGCTCCATCTAGGAAAGTAACCTCACTCTTTGACTTCCTCAGAATACTTTCGCCATTATAGGATGTTTGAGGTGGTGACTGCTATCCAGGTTAGTCTGAGTTACGCCTTAGGCTAAATGAATGGTTGACCTTATAGACAATTTTATTGCAGAACTCATTTTCATCCTCTGAAAATACCCACAAATAGTAAGCAGATGCAATTGTCCCTAAGATTTTTGATGCTTGCATTCCTTTTTTCTTTTCTTTTTTTTTTTGCTCTATGGTACATGTGCTTGTGGGAGAGACAGATAGAGAGGGCAAGTGAGAAATCAATCTGGCTTCAATCCCTTCTTCTCTATTTTCCTCTTGGCATTTTGGGCACTCATACACGCCCGGAGAGTTTTCTCAAGACACAGGGTCCACGACTTGAACTGTGCAGCCAGCCATGTGGAATCCAGCTGCCTTAATCTCCTCACCACCTGCTAACCCCAATGGTTACTTTCTTGTCTGTAAATACCCATGGTGAATATTGCTCTATGTCCAAAGGGTGTGTGTCCTCCAGGAGAGAAGACAAATGTTCCAAATTCTAATTTACTTTTAAATGTGTCTTTCTCTGTGGTGAATTTTTACATTACAGGATCCTACGACCTTTGTTATGTCCATTGACAGCTGAAATGGCTTGCCACTCAGTTTTCCTGAAAGTAGGACAGAGAGGCCAGTGGGTCTCCTTGAGTTTATGGCTCTTCCCCAAGTGACCTGTAACTGTCCATATTCAAGTTGTTAAGGCATATTTAAAGGCAGTTTAGTTACATCTAAGCAGCTAAGACCAAAGTTTATCATTTCTAAGTAATTCTAAAGCTGTCATTAAAAAAAATTGCAAGCATATATACTTCTAGACAAGAACACAGAAGTCTGATAATTTGCCAGAAAATTTTCATTTCTGTGGCTAAATCATTCTCCATCAATATGTTTTTAAATCTGGATTTTTGTCCCAGACCTGATGGAGCAGTGGCAACATAATTGCTCCACAAGGCTGGAAGCTGTATGTACGATCAGGGTTTGCGTCCCAGGTTGGCATGTGCATGCCGGTGCACTCTGTGCTCCTCGCTGGCTGAGCAAGGCTCGGGTGGGGCATATAATGGCATGGACCTTGCTGAGGATGCCAATCTCTCTCATAGAGTATGAACTTTTACAAAACATTACATTTTTTTTTAATTTGGTAATACAGGGAATAGGTCTTTATAGTGTGCCTCCTATTTCTGTTTTTGCTTTTATGAAATAATAAGAGCTCACGATTATAGTTCTCAGTCTCAGACTTGGCCTTGGGAAATCCATTGGTTTTTGTTTCCATACTGAGATTATTTCCACATTGTTTATTATCGCTATTGCATTCCTAATGGCCACTTGTGACTAAATGCTATATGCCCTTTGCTTCAGGGGGGAAAAAAAAGCCTTCTAAATTGAAATCATGACATTTAAAGGAAAGAAATTTCAATTCTGTAAGAAAATCCATGCGAAGTTGTAAGTTTGATTTCTCACCCGCTGCCAATCAGAAGAGCACCAGTGTGTTCTAAGTGTGACTACTGTTTGTCCATGGTTTCATTATGATCACACATTTCTGGGCTTCAGGGAAATGTTTTGATTCTGCTTCTAGTGAGCTATCTCATAAATTTTTGTTTTGGTTAGATTTCAAAAAAAAATATGTAGTATAAAATGTGACTGGAAATAAATTTGTACTTTCAAAAAAGAGATAATTTTCTTTAAAAAATGACTACCAAAATGTTATCAATATTTTCTGTTCTTCCTAAAATTACTGTGACAAGTGAGCTTGAAATAAAACATACATTATTATTATTTTTTGAGAGTTTTTTTGCTAAAGGGCACGTGCACTCTCCAGAAACACAGAGAGAGACAGAGAGACAGAAGTCGAGAAATCACCCGCCAGGGTAATGGCCACACCACAATCCCTTCTCGTCCATTCTCCTCTCGGGATCTTGGGCACACATGCACATGCACCTGGCATGAGTTTAAGTCACTGGGTCCGGGACTCGAACTGCGGTTGACTACATGGGAGTCTAGCAGCATAGCCATTACACTAACTGCTGGTCCCCAAAACATACATTATTAAAGGTGGTTATTGTTTATATTTTTATAAATGAGAATCTTAGTATAGCAAGGGGTAATAATGAAGATTTTCCCTTAGTAATAGTATTGTCCTGCAAGAGACAACCCATTTGATAAGTGAGCCAAATGTATGATAGTATTTTTATTACTATTTTTTTAGAGAGATTTCTGCTATAGAGTATATGTGCTCACTGGAGAGACAGAGAGACAGAAAGCAAGAAATCACCCTACAGGGAGGATGACTGTACCACAATTTCTCCTCCATTCTGCTCTCAGGATTTTGGGCACACATGCACATGCGCCCGGCATGAGTTTTAAATCGCTGGAGCAGGACTCGAACCATGGTCGACTATGTGGAAGTCCAGCTGTGTAACCAGCACACCATCTACTAGTTTCATTATTGTATGGTTTTAAATTCTCATAGGGCAGGTGTGCTTGCAAAAGAGAGCAGAGAGACAGAGAGAGGGAAAAAAGCACCCCCCAATGAATCATGGTCACTCCACCGTCTTTTGCCCTTTGTTCTTCATCTTGTTGGGATCTTGAGCACACATGTATACACCTAGCGTGTTTTTCAACAGGTTGGGAGGTTAGGGCCAGGATTTGAACCTTGGTTGGCCATATGGGATCTGGCTCCCTAAGCATTAGGCCACAGGGCCAGCCTGATATCAACCTTTTTTTTTTTTTTTTCAGATTTTTGCCATAGAGCAAGTTTGTTTGTTTGAGAGAGTCAGAGAGAGGGTAAGTGAGAAATCAGTCTGCCCCTTGGCCCTGGAAGATGGTCATGCGGCAGTCCCTTCTGCTCTAGTCTCCTCTTGGGATTTTGGCCTCTCATGCACATATGCCTGGTGTGAATTTCAAGCCACTGGGTGCAGAACTTGGACTGCGGTAGATCACGTGGGAGTCCACACAGTACTCTGCCAGGTAAACATGTATCTTTCTGATGGAACACACACATGCCCCCGCACCCTTCTCTGCCTATGTGTCCTTTCCAACAAATAGGGGCACAGCCTTTTACTGCATTTTTTTTTTGAGTAATTTTGTTTTTCAATTTGAATTATTTTCAAACTTACATAATAGGTGTCTACATTTGTTGCTTAAGTTTTTTGAACTATCCCATCAAAGTCTTTTACAGCAAAAGAACACAATCATGGATCCTGCTCTGTATCACATATTGTGTCACTTGAGTCTCCATCAAACCAGAATAATAAGCCTTTCTTTGACCCTAATGACTTAGACACTCTGGAAAGCACAGGCCTGAGACGGTGAAGAAGGCCTCGAGTTTTGAGTTGACTCGATTTCTCTTCATGACTGCATCAGGTTCTGTGTTTTTGGCCGCAGGGTCATGGTTGTGCTGCTGTGTTGTTCTCACCGTGTAGCTGACATGTGACTCCATTTGCCATGTCATTGGTGATCTGAACATCAATGACTTGAATATGGTGGTATTTGATTTTTTTTTGTTGGTTTTGATTAAAGTTACTGTTTTCCCTTTTATAATTAGTAAGGATTTTGTGGGAAGATAATTTGAGTCACCATAAATATCTTACATTTCATCCAAATTTTACCTACTAGTTTAGCATCCATTCTTATTTCCTCAATGAATTATTTTTAAATGATTGCCAAATGGCAATTTCTAATCTTCCATTCCCTCTACGTTTACAAATTAGTTTGCTTTTCTCCATTTATTTATTTACATCACAGGGGGTCCCTGTTTTACACAATGAGATATAGCGTACACTAGCATGATTCTCTTGGTGATCTGATTGTCTCCATTTAGAGAGTGGACACACAGCAAGCTGGCTTCTGGAGCAGCCAACATTCTTGGAGGCATCTTTACTTCCTGATCTAGTGAAATGTCCCAGGCTCATCTTGTACTTTATGTCCTAGTCTGGATTCAACCATTTCTTTGAGAAGCCCAGGTTCCTGGTATTCTGAAGTCCTGGTCTGGGCATCAGGTGTGTTTAATGATGGTGTCCTGATACTCACAGGTGCCCTCAGAGAACAGAGGCTGGAAACACACACACACACACACACACACACACGGTCTCTATGAGAGATAGAGGTAGAGATAGAGTTAGAGAGAGAGAGAGAGAGATTGGTTTTTGGTTTGCCGGTTGGTTTCCTTGTTGACAGGGTCCCACCATTGCCATGCTCTGCCCCAGCCTCCCAGTTAGCTAGGACCTTGGGTGTATCATGGTGCTTGGCTTGCTCAGAGGGGTTGAACGTAGGCCTCCCGGCAGTCCCAGCCTCACACACTGACACCCTTATCACTTGTGCCACAGCCTCACACATGTATATTTTGAATCACACACACAGACACAATTTTACACCTATGCTAATTTCTCTATTATCAGTCTGTCTGTCTAAGGAAATCTTGAATTCACTCTGGTAGGTTCAGTTCTAATCAAACATCATAGGGCTCATTCTCGCTCTCCCCTCTTTCAGATGCATAGCTACCTTTTCTGGCGGGGAGACACATGGCTCCAGTTAGCCCTAGTTCGTGCAGTTCTCCATCCGTTTACTCTATGCAGAGCCACCTGACTCCCCACCTCTTGGTCACATGCCTCAGGTAAATTCCCAATGACAAGGTGCTGCTCCATTATTGGGTAAACAATTGGACTTTGATATGGTTTCCACATATTTATTAGTTCATTTCCTTCCTTACCATCGCTGGCTCGCTCTCTGTGTCTACACACATAAACGCACACACACACAGACACACACCACTAGCAACTTAACGGGTAGGGAGACCCTGTTTTATCCCACGGGTGGGAAATAATCGTAAACTGATCAGATGCAAATTAATTGGACTGTGTCTTCAATTAGACAACAAGTTAAAGAGGACAGTGATAGGAATGACTATTCTTCATTGTTTTTAGGATGTGGTTCCTATCCAAATAATGCCAATATTTAGATATAAGTCAATACTTCCCTGTTAAAAATCACCTACATGATTATTGAAAATACATTTTTTGTTTTAGTTTTTGTTAGAGAGCACATGAATTCAATGGAGAGAAAGTGGGAAAGAGGGAGCAAGAGAGAGAGAGAATAAAGAAAAGCATCCCCAGGGGGATGGCCATGCCTCAGTCTCTTATTCATTCTCCTCTTGAGATTTGGGGGATGTATGCAGACATGCCTGACACAGTTTCTAAGCCACTGAGTCCAGGACTGGAACAGCTCAGTGGCCATGTGGGATCCAGTTACCTTAACTACCACACCACCAGCTGGCCCAACCTGCAATGCATTTTCTACTCTAAATTGATTAATAAGATGTGAAACTTTTGCAAAAAAAAAGATGTGGATAAAGCTACTGGTTTTTCACAAAGGCAGTTTTTCCCCCCATAAAATTATCTGCAAGTGCAAAGATGCACATGAGGCACAGAAGATACAGAACACATCAACCAGTAATTCAAAGGTTTGCAAGGTGTTTGCATACGGCCAATAATATTATGCAAATGTCTAAGCCAAACCTCTCCATTAACAGAGAACACTGCCTATATATTCACTGAAAAATCTATTGAAATGCAGAGTTGCTAGACAACACATGGCATTGCCATATTGTTGTCAGCCTCTGAGGTACGGCGAAGCAAGGTTGTTTGCCGGCTATGACTTCACTATTTCTCTGTGATAGAGCTGTTGTTCCGGGGCTCCATGGCTGCGTTCTGTAGGCCAGCATTTGCATTTACATTACAGATCACCGTGTGAAGGATGGTGCTTACCAGGGATGCATCTATGTTGATTCTTCCTTGCTCTGGAGCTTGTATCATGATGATGGGAAATGTAAGCTCCGAGGCTGGCACACCCCCACATATCTGTGGGCCTTTTGTTTGCTGTTTGCTTCTCAGGCGCTCTATGAAATTGGTGCCCCAAGAGGGAGAGGACCTCCCAAACACTGCCCCAGCACGAGGATTAAGGGACGTGCTTGGGCTTTTGAAGGCTGCTCTTTTCTGCCAATATGCCTCAGTCTCTGCTCCCTGTTGCAGAGTTGCGTGTACTCTGCAGACCTACGAGCAAGTAGGGCAGGGGTTGTATGCCTGTTCAGCTCAGTAATTCAGTGAGGATACCAGATCCTGGGCATGTGTGGATTGAACTTGTAGACAAAAAGCAAGAACTGTCAAATGGATTTTGCTCTGGGACATATTTGCCTCCCCTGGGCTGTGTGGTGGGTGTGTGGAGCCTGCCCCTGGGTCTTAAATCAGCTCCGCTGGCTCTCTGCAGCCAGAAGTCCAGCACAGGCATGGCCGCTGCTCTCTGCAGCCGCGATGGTGACAGTTCCATGGAAGAATATGCCCTTGGTGGTTGTCCTCGAACTTCCGGATTCACAAAGCTTTGCCATTGTGTCCCCTGTTAAGGTTGACAGTCCCACACTGCAGCACTTTGTCTGCTTTTGTAATACCAACAGTGTTTTGAAAAGGGATACAGTTATGTGGGGACTATTGCTAACTTGTGATGTTGTCATTCAGCTCATGGGTAGACATTTCCTTCCGTTCTCCCTTTCTTTCTCTCTCTTTTATTTTTTCCTTTTATTTTTCTTTCTTCCTTTGTCTTTTTGCTCTTTTATTTAATCAGTCTCTTAATCTGAAGCTTATGGTTTTCTATCCCACAGAATCTTTTTTTTTTTACTATTATTTCTTAAAATTTTCTATAAGGCATGTGTGCTCACCAGAGAGAGAGAGAGTGAGAGAAAGAGAGAGAGAGAGAGAGAGAGAGAGAGAGAGCAAGTCACCAGGTCTGGGGCTTGAACTTCAGTCAGCCATGTAGGAGTCTAGAGCCTTAACTACCATTGCTACCCCCACAGAACCTTTCTAAAAAATTTTAAATGTTTCATTTAATTTTTTTTTCTTTGCATAAGAGATATTTTTGCTATAGGGTGTGCTGGCTGGAGAGACAGAGAGACAGAAAACAAAAAAATCGCCCCCCATGAGGATGGCCCGTCCACAATCCTCTGTCCTCCATTCTCCTCTCAGTATTTGTGTACACATGCACACATGCCTGACATGAATTTTAAGCTGCCAGGTCCAGGACTTGAACTGTGGTCAACTACACGAGAATCCACTGACATAACCATTATGACATCTGCTTGTCCCACCTCCACAGGATCTTTAATCATCCATTTCCTGCCCTCGTTCTTTTATGATACTGTTTCCTCCACACTGTAATCAATACTCAGTGTATACATGCTGTGTGTGTGTGTGTGTGTGTGTGTGTGTGTGTGTGTGTGTTTTAATGAATCCTGTGTGTTTGCCCATGCTGGTTGAGCACCTTCATCTCTGCTTTGTCTGGTGACACCCGAGCTTCCATATTCGTGGCGTAATTTATGGCAGTGCTTACTAGCTGGGTTATAATAGCATAAGAAGAGTCAGGAAGGCCTGGGCTGGGCATCAGCTCTGAAAGTCATTAGCTGTGTCTACTTAAAACGAGGATGGCTTTACCTAGTTTACTGATTTCTTCTACATACTGAAAGAAGTAATGGATTTAGTGCTCATCTCAAACCAAGCCTATGATTAAATAACAGGATAAACATTAGAGTATAAAGTCTTCAAGGGCTGGTGGCTTTGACTCTTGGGTGGAGAAGCACCTAATACAGTGCCTGGCATGCACACAGTAGGCATTCCACAAACATGCCCCAGCTGTTGCTGTGGTTCGAACGCGGCTGTACACCTTCCCTCTGTCTTTGAAAATAAAGACCAACTCTGTGCCTAGAAAGCACAGAGTCTTTCTGACACAGTCTTTGATTTAGTTAGAAATGCATCTATAGAGGAGCCAGAAGGTGGTGCAGTAGTAAAACATGAGGCTCTGTGAGGCCACCCCACATGGAGAGGTCCCCGTTTCAAGTCCGGAGACCTCCCTGAGCACCATGGCCCAAGCATGCCTGTGATGGGTGGCTGGCTGCAGGCTGGGGCAGATGGTGGTGTCAAGACCCTTTTGAGGGTGCTCGCTCTCCCTCTTTTTCTCTCTCTGTCTCTCTCACTCATGAAGGAAGAAATAAACATTAAACAAAAAAATAAAGGAAATCTATCTGTAGAGGCTTATCAGAAAGCAAGCGATCGGTGTGGTACGGCGTCTTAGGGAAAGCGTCCTCAGAAAGGTGACGTCTGCCCTTCTCCCTCCTCAGGCGTCCTGTTCTCCCTGGTGGTGATGCTGTACGTCATCTGGGTCCAGGCTGTGGCCGACATGGAGAGCTACAAAGCCATGAAGAGGAAGGACTGCTCGGACTTCAGCCCTTCTGTCCTGTATGGCTGGTCCTTTTTTCTGGCTCCAGCTGGGATCTTCTTTTCTTTGTTGGCTGGATTATTATTTCTAGTTGTTGGACGGCATATTCAGATACATCATTAATCACACTGCTGATACCTGCATTTTCTTGGGGGATTTTAAAAGAGTCTCCTTTTTTTTTTTTCTTTTGTTTCAGTGATCTCAGTGTATAGGTAATAGGTGTTCCTTCTTAGTTGCTTTTGGATTAATCAATTTGTTTGTGATTTCCTTTGATAAGAAGGTCTGAGAATCTCTCCAGACACCAACATGTTTCTGTCTGTCTAAGTGCTGCAAAGGACCTACTAGAGTGTTCTGCGAGTGGGTAAACGGGTGAGTGAAAGGCAAACGGTCCCCCTTCGCTCCGTTGCATACGTTCAAGTTCATGCAGGCTGCAAAGGCCTGAAAACAGCATAATGCCTTTGCATGGACAAATCCAGATTTGGTTTAAATCTTCGTTCTTGGCATTCACTCCTGCTACTCATTTGAATAGGAGATCTTTGGAGAATAATTAAGACTGGAAAAACAAATGCAGTCAGAGGATGTATTTCGTTCCTTCCCCACACATCCACACGCAACATCTACTGACTCCTGTGAGCCCATGATTCAGAATTTAAAAATAAACAGCAGTTGTTCTTGTTAGCGGGAGACACACACTCAACGACTGAAACAGGCCACAACAAACCACACTGAAAACAAATACTTACTCCACGCTCTTACCAACAGTAGCTTGGTTACTTAATTTTATTCAGTTATTAGTGTATGCCTACGTAAATCTGAAACTGTATTTAAAATGAACAGAGCTGAACACTAAATTATGTATCTAATGCCCATTGAATTTTCATAAACTGAGTCAATTATATAATGTAATATGGTTTAAAATACGTAAAAGTGGAGTACCTCAACTTAGTACATAATTCTACTTGAATATTTTTAAATTCCCATTTAAAAATGATATTGCTAATGTGTTCAGATGTGAAAATTTATTGATGAAACGTGCTTTTAATATCCTCTAGCTATAAACTTTCAAAATACTTCCATGTGAGGATTATAATAGTCCTGTTTTATTAGAGATGTGGACATAATAACTTTCCCCAAGATTTTATGGGTCCCAGTTCTTCTGATTATTTGGTCCTTTGAGTTATTGTCTCTCAATGTGTTCATTGTCTTGACAATAGGTATGTTAACATTTACACATCCAATCTGCTATCTCCTTTAGCCTTTAGAAAGGAAAAAAATACCTTTTCTTCCAGGAGTAGTTATTTATTATTCACTAGCATAGACATTTCGCATGTCAAAGATGCTCCTTTTGCACTCATATTGATTGAAATTTAATCCATATGAGAAGCCTAAGTCTAGGTTTTTGCATCCTGGAAGGCTCCATCATGGTGGAGTTCGTTCGGTGTTAGGGAAGGAACAGAGAAGCAGCACGGCAATGAGCATTGTTGGAGGTGCAACTGTCATTCTGCAGCTGCTATGAGAACAAAAAGCTTGCCTCCAGGACGGAAGTCACCACCTAGAAGCTGATCCGCGGTAGACGGACTGCTGCTTCCCACCCAACTCTCCCTGTAATGGAGAAGCTGTTAGAGCCTTCCCTGAAAATCTCGTACTTTTCCATTAAGCCTTATTTCAATGGGAGGGAGCTTTGGAGGAAGAGCCAAGGGCTGAGGTATCTTCAGAAACATGAGGGGGTTTAACTGACAGGACTTGGCCTACAATGAAAATTGTTTTTTTAAAGATTCAGGGGTTTAACTGAATCTCAAGTCATTTCAGTGATACCAGCCTTTAGGTGGTATCTTCCTTTTCTTTTTCTTCTTCACTTTCAATTGCTTCATGGGCTTCTTTGATGTGGTTTGGTTATTGGGAAAATAACGGGAGGCTCTAATAAGCATATTGACAGTGATACCGAGATGATGCAGATGATGCTAAATGTACTTGGTTAGTTTGGTCATCTGTAAATACAATTCTTTTTTGTACAGCTTTGGAATGGAGCCCGGTCCAGTTGACTGTATGCCATTTAAATTTCACATGCAAGCTGCTCTTAGTAAATGTTTGAACATTTATACATTTTAGATGGCTATCTTCAATTCTAGAACACTTACATGGCTACCTTATATTAACTATAAGGCAGATGACTGAATAGCAGACACGTATGACACTTGTACACAGATCCACATCAAAAATAGTTTATAATTTCAAGGCATCAAACACATTATTTTCAAAAGCACTTTTTGGTTTACTTTCCAGCAATGTTCAGAAAGAAGAAAGGTGAGTTGCATTTGCTATGTCAGTGAGTAAGATATACTCAAAAATAGCAGAACGTACAGAATATTGTTGTAATAACTTCATATCTGATTTGTGATACTTTATTTCCAAAGGTCCATGCTATGTCTGATTCTCTCTTGGGTGTATTGATTAATTTTCAGATGTGTTCAAGCAAAGGATTAAAATCTTTTCTCAAAGTGTTGCTTTTTCATCAGAATGTTTCAATTGAATAAAGTATCTTCTCAGTGACTCTTCTAGAAAGAGCGAGTAAGCCGGCAGTGGACTTTGGTGAGAGCCATGATCTCTCTGTGTTTGTTCAGTAGGTTTAATTCACAGGCACTGAAACCGGCTGAAGAGGCATACCGGGAACCTGAGGATGGGATCCCACTCGGGTGCTGGTTTTCTAAAAGGAACTCACTGTATCAGGCTTGCTTTCACTGGTCCTTTGGTCATTTGAATCGCTAATATGTGAAATATACTTGTCTCATTTGAAGATTAAATCCATTTACAAAAGAACAGGATGGAGGTGGTATCAGTCCTTGGTAATTATGTCTGTCTGCCTTTCTAGCTGTCTGTATCTGTCAAGCATCTATACGGTGGATGTATGTGTATGAGTGTGTGTGTGCGCGCACGTGCACATGTGTGAGTGTAGTTGTGGATCACAAATTGGGGCAGAAAAAGATAAATTGAACAGCATAAATCAATGTATTTGAGCTAAGCAAAAATTTTTAAATCAATTTTTCATGGAGGCCAGTAATGAAGTTGTGGTTCCCTGGGTGCCACTTTAACTCTTTTACTTCACTGATGACGGTTTATTCAGTCGAACACCTAATTTGATTTACACAGTATTTTCATGAAAGTAACCAAATTGGGCTTCCAAAGAGATGGAGAATGCCAGAAGTGTTAAACACACGTGAAATACTAGAAAAATTAGCTGCACGCAAGTCTGTAGTTGGGTGGAATTGGGGGAAAAGACTGATAAAGCTGGGATTCCATAAAAAATATATTAATGTATAATGTACACATTTCCAAGGAGAACTATTTTTTTTTTAAATTTATTGTCTGAAAGAGTTAAATTTATGGAGACATTTTCTGAGTGATGAATAAGTGTATGTGCAGAAATACCGAAAAGAATTTAGAAAGACAGGATTTTAGCCATATTAAAAACTAAGGAAGGCAGGGAAAGA
>NW_006204133.1:7235659-7244860 GCF_000334495.1 Tupaia belangeri chinensis
GAGCTAACGTCTTTCATGGTATAATAAGCACAAACTGAGCTAAGGAACATCTACTCTGGCTAGCAGGAAACAGAAACGAGAGAACTCTGAGCTGGCCAATGAAATCCAATGCTAGGAGCTCTATCTTCAGAAACATTAAAACCACCCTGTATCAACCTTAAGAATGGGATGTATTTTTGAAAACAAGTCTGAAATGACAATAAAAATACACTGAGAGACTTACTCTGGCTTTTGAAGGATCATTTTTCTATATAATGTGTAACTATGACTGCAAAAATTGAAGATGCAATTGGACGGTTGAGCTTTGTAGAAAGATCTACCTCTGGGACCAGCAGTTAGAGTAATGGCTATGTTGCTGGACTCCCATATAGTCAACCATGGTTTGAGTCCTGGACCCAGTGGCTTAAACTCATGCTGGGTGCATGTGCGTGTGTGCCCCAGATCCTGAGAGGAGAATGGAGGAGAAGGGATTGTGGTGTGGCCATCTCCCCTGGGGGCTGATCTCTCGCTTTCTGTCTCACTGTCTCTCTCTGTCTTTCTGGTGAGTGCATGTGCCCTATAGCAAAAAATTTGTCAAAAAAAAAAAAAAAGATCTACCTCTAATGTAAAGAATCGTACAGTATATATATATATAATGATTCCATTTATCTGTCTATCCATTTATCAAATACCTGTCACCTATCTCTGGATAATTGTGTACATAAATTTATCTGTATATTTTATTTACCTATACAATATCTGTCCAAGTAACTAAATGAGAATGATTTTAGGTTCTCCAAGTGATGTTGGTTTTCTGATTTCCACACATGACAAGATAGTGTAGACTGGCTTTATGACTTAGGCTGACTTCCTGCACGGATCCTCAGCATCACGCAGGTAATTTAGGAGGAAGAGGCCTCCCTGGGATAAAAATAAGTGCACATGCTGCAAAGATTTTAATATTCTCATTCTTCTGGCAGCCCAGGAGTTACTGTGACATAACTCACTAAAGATGTAGGATGAGTCCCCCTTTCTGTGACAATTCCTTTTTTCCTTCCTTAGCGTTTCTTTTTCCATTCATTCTGGAGAGACACGGCCACTGTGAAACAACTCACAAATACTTGCAGATAGTATTGGCATTACAAGCTTTCTAAATGAATAGGTGTTTAAACAACATAGATTAAAAGAGTAATGTGTAAAGAATAATGTTCATTGTCTCAGATTGGGGTGTACAATATACAAAGACACTATAAAAAATTGATATATTGTCTTCATCTCCTTAGAATACAAGGACGATTTATCTCGAGGATTTTGTGGATGTATATAAATATCTAGAAGATATGTGAAGTATTGTACAAAGTTGAATTAACCTGTGTGGGTGTATGTACGTATACCCACATAGCTATGCATGTTTACACATCTGTGGTATGTATGCATGTATATACATGGTCTGGGTGAAGCTGCATATATTTCTGTGCAGATATATATGTACAAATAATCATATATGTGAATACACATGAACACACATATGTGCATGACATATAAGTGTACTTAGAAGAATATTTTGTATTCTATAATATATATGTATGCACATAAGAAATGTACTGTTATGTGTTGTCCTGGGAGTGAGTGAGGGCTGAGGGCAGACTTGGTGGATGGCAGCCTGCCTTCTCTTCCTAGCACCCAGAGCTTGCATGCCAACATATGTGCAGTGGACTAGTTCCCTGTAAATGACCCCATGGCAATGTCTTTGTCTTTGAACATCTTTCGTGTGCCACCTAGCAATCGATAGCTGCTATAAACTTTCTTGGGGAAAACAAAACAAAACAAAACAAAAACAAAAAACAAACCTTTTTAAAGCAATGTGCCTTGATTTACTTTTTCAATGCCCCTGCAAGAATAAGCAGCTGAATTCACTGTGGATTTCTTACAGGGAGGCTCCTATGGTATGGGAGAGAAGAAAGGAAACCTATGTCTGAAGACCTAAATTCCAATCCTGGATTTTCAGTTTACAATTTGACACGTTAATCTGCCTCAGGTTGGCTCAGTTTCTTCATTTAAAAC
Source organism: Tupaia belangeri chinensis (assembly GCF_000334495.1). Lineage (NCBI taxonomy): Eukaryota > Metazoa > Chordata > Mammalia > Scandentia > Tupaiidae > Tupaia > Tupaia belangeri. The sequence goes on from NW_006204133.1 coordinate 7,237,703, forward strand.
ATTCACTTGAGGACAAACTGGTAGTGAGGTGGTTAAGTCACTGGATTTCCACATGGCCAGACATGGTTGGAGTCCCAGACCTAATGACTTGAAAATCACACCAGGCATGTGGACATGAATGCCACTCTCAGGAAGAGAACAGAGGAAAAGGCATTGTGGTGTGGCCATCCCTCCTGGGGGGGTAATTTCTCACTTTCTCTCTCCCTCTCTCTGAAGGAAACATGTACCCTATGGCAAAAACTAAAATAAATAAAGCATTCACTTGATTGTTGCTGGGTATCACAATGGCACTAGGTATTAGATATATATTACTAAACAATCCATTTTTCAAGCTAGGATAGAAGCAAGGATATAAACAATAAACAAGTGAATGAACAACTGTGAATTTGTAAGTGGTGATAAATCCTGTAATGAAGATCACACTAGACACAATAAGAGATGAAATCATGCTGGTTGGAGAGCTGGAAAACTTTCCAGGAAAAGAACGTTGATTCTAAGGAGAGAATTCTGAGTATTCTGATGCATAAAATATACAAGGGGCTCTCTTGGGTAAAACTTAGCAGCAAGAGGATTTCAGGGAGGAGGCCTGTGAGGGAAAGGCATGAACATGGCTAAAATCTAAAATCTTGGCATGTTTCATGAAACAGGGCAGAGTGTGTGGATGGACACTGAAGCGGGAGGCTGCAATGAAGTCGAGGGAGTAAGAAGGGACCAGTCGTTCAGAGGCCTCAGGCCACTATAATATGTTTTGATGTGTAAAACAGCCTGGGGGGGTAATTTCTCACTTTCTCTCTCCCTCTCTCTGAAGGAAACATGTACCCTATGGCAAAAACTAAAATAAATAAAGCATTCACTTGATTGTTGCTGGGTATCACAATGGCACTAGGTATTAGATATATATTACTAAACAATCCATTTTTCAAGCTAGGATAGAAGCAAGGATATAAACAATAAACAAGTGAATGAACAACTGTGAATTTGTAAGTGGTGATAAATCCTGTAATGAAGATCACACTAGACACAATAAGAGATGAAATCATGCTGGTTGGAGAGCTGGAAAACTTTCCAGGAAAAGAACGTTGATTCTAAGGAGAGAATTCTGAGTATTCTGATGCATAAAATATACAAGGGGCTCTCTTGGGTAAAACTTAGCAGCAAGAGGATTTCAGGGAGGAGGCCTGTGAGGGAAAGGCATGAACATGGCTAAAATCTAAAATCTTGGCATGTTTCATGAAACAGGGCAGAGTGTGTGGATGGACACTGAAGCGGGAGGCTGCAATGAAGTCGAGGGAGTAAGAAGGGACCAGTCGTTCAGAGGCCTCAGGCCACTATAATATGTTTTGATGTGTAAAACAGAAAGGAGTTGGTGGTGAACTGCATATGGGGTGAGGAGAGAGAAGAATTAAGAATGATTCAGCTTTCCAGCTCCAGCAAAGGAAGAATACCGTGAAGTGGAAGATAGGAGGGGAACAGATCTGGGGGAGAGAGGAATCCACGTTTCGTTTTAACAGTGTTGTAGTTGAGCTGGTTGAGAAATGCCCATGTTGAAACATGGCTAGACAGGGGGTATTTGGCAGTCAGGAGCTCAGAAGAGCTTGTCTGAGCTTGCAGACACACATTTGGAAGTCACAAAATCTAAGGTCATGGGAAAGGTGAGACCACTAGGGGAGGACCAGTAGAGAGAATGATTCTTGGTGCGCTGGAGAACTCTAGAGGATGAGTAGAAAGCTGAGCCTGGGAATCAGCAGGGGGCATGGTGGTTAATGCAGCTGGATACCACATGGCTGACTGTGGTTTGAGTCCTGGACTCAGCAGTCTGAATAACACACTGGACACATATGTATGCATGTCCAAAATCCCAAGAGGAGAATGGGGGGTAGTATGAGTTCTCCTTTTTCTCTCTCTGTCTCTGTCTGTCTCCACAGAATGCATGAGTTATATAGTAAAAATTTTAAATGGGGAGAAAAAGAAAGTTGATTCTGTAGAAAGGCCAGATGAGACACCGAGGAATTTATGGGAAACATGATATCAAGGAAGTCTGGGTTTGGGGGCATTTTTTTTTAGAGGTTTTTGCTATAGGGCATGTGTGCTCACCAGAGAGAGACAGAGAGATAGAAAGTGAGAAATCACCCCCCAAGGAGATGGCCATGCTGCAATCCTTTCTCCTCCACTCTCCTCTTGGGATCTTGGGCACACACACACACACGCACAGCATGAGTTTAAGCCACCGGGTCCAGGACCCTAACCATGGTCGACTACATGGGAGTCCAGCGACATAGCCATTACCTCAACTGCTGGTCCCTTGTGGGGTATGTTTTGAGAAGGGACTGTGTTTTGATCTTCACCAACATTGCTAAGAAGATGAGTAAGACAGGGAAAGAAAGGTGAGCCTTGGAGATGGAACTTCGGAAGGTGCTGGCGACCATGATGATGAACTTTTGGGGCCGTAATGGGAAGGCAAGTCAGATTTGCTTGACCTGCGGGGTTAATAGAAGATGAGAAAGGAAAGTTTGTGGAAATTCAAACTGAAGACCATCTTCTAAGGAGAGTAGAAAGTCATGAATCTGGGTAGAAAATAATGTAGGGTCAAAAGAATGCATACTTGGGACCAGCAGTTAGCGTAATGGCTATGTCACTGGACTCCCACATAGTCGACCACAGTTCGCATCCCGGACCCGGTGGCTTAAACTCATGCTGTGCGTGTGTGTGTGTGTGCCCAAGATCCCGAGAGGAGAATGGAGGAGAAGGGATTGCAGCGTGGCCATCCCCCCTGGGGGGTGATTTCTCGCTTTCTGTCTCTCTGTCTGTCTCTGTCTGTAGCACAAGTGCCCTATAGCAAAAACCTCTCAAAAAAATGCATACTTAAGATCTGGGAAAACAAGGGCAACAAGTTTGCATGTTTTGGAACTATTCTGTGCAGAGAAGTTGGTGATGTGGGAAAAGACCATAGCAAGAGCATGGTGCTTGCATAGAGAAGTGTGGGGCACAATGGTATCAACGTCGCCTCAAAGGACAACACCTATCTGAAAATACCCATTAAATGCAATTTGACAAAAATTAAATGAACAGGGACCAGCAGTTAGTGTAATGGCTGTGTCGCCAGACTCCCATGTAGTCGACCATGGTTTGAGTCCTAGACCCGGTGGCTTAAACTCTTGCCAGGCATGTGTGCGTGCTTGCCCAAGATCCCGAGAGGAGAATGGAGGAGAAGGGATTGCGGCATGGCCATCCCCCATGGGGGGTGATTTCTTGCTCTCTGTCTCTCTGTTTCTGTCTTTCTTGTGAGCACCTGCGTCCTATAGCCAAAACCTCTCAAACAAACAAACAAGAACCCAAACCAAACAAACACCCTAGTATACATTTACCACGTGCTAGTTCCAGCATTAGGTACTGGGGTTGCAGAGAGTCTGCCAAACAATCCTGTAGTGGTCAAGTGTGATATTCTTCCTCACCCGTCTTTGACTCACATAACAAAATCCCAGGGAGTCAATGCTGCTGACGATAGAGATCTGCTCACATTTGGGGTAGTTATAGGAAACGCCAGTCATCTCAGTGTGCCGGGGAATTAGTTCCTATCTAGAAAAATCCATCTTGCTTGCCAAGTTAAATGTTTCCTGACTTTACATCCCTAGATAAGCATTTGAGAAGGAAGTTTCTTCTTTACTGCTGATGGCATACGTTTTGTTCCGATCTAGAAGAATCACAGCACAGATTGAAAAGCCATCCACTGGCCTAATGGCAGTATTCGGCTTCCTGTGTAAGGATAATCTAAAGACATACCATGATACTGTATTAGAACCTTGCACTTGGATTGTATTATTTCATTCATTTTATTACTATTATTATTTTAGTTTTGCTATAGGGCATGTGTGCTCACCAGAGAGAGACAGAGAGAGAGAAAATGAGAAATCACCTCCTGCTTTGAATGGCCTTGCTACAGTCCCTCCTCTTCCATTCTCCTCTTGGAATTTTGGACACACATGCATACGTGCCCAGTGCGTTTGTCAAGCCACACGGTTCAGGACTTGAACTCTGTCACTGGCCATGTGGTTTCCAGCCACCTTAACCTCCATACCACCTGCTGGCCCAAGTTGTCCATTTCTGGATCTAGGAAAATACCTTAAGATGAAAAGGAAGACTGCAGTTTATGAAAGAGGAGTGATAATAGGGTCAGAAGGGATTTTTAAATCGGCTCAGTTTGGATTCTAAGAAATTATTGCATTTTAAAATTCACTGGCAGTAAAAGCAGAAGTGTTTATTCTTAAGTAAAAATAAGAGAGCGTGTTTACCATTTTTATATAATTAGCTGACTATCAGCACCATCAATGTCTGCTTCTTGTGATTGTAGATATGATAGTGTCGTTTTGGGTGGATAAGCTGCATCTTCAACAGTTTATGGCTTCCAAACTTTTACCTGTCTACAGGATTGTCATAGACAGCAAGACATTCCACCTTAATAGGACCGTTTCATATCACTGTCTTGTTAACTATAGATGGTGAGTCCAAAGCCAAAAATTTCACTACCTACCTTCCTACATATCAAGTTTTTGGAAAAACACATGTTTCCAAGATCTGTTTCTGACTGTTCAAAGAAACAATAGTAAAACAAAACAAAACAAACCAAAAAACACAAAGAACTCTCTTAATTTTCTAAGCTGTTTTCTTTGCAAAAGTAATACGTATTCATTAGACAATTCAGAAAGTGCAAAGGAACAGAAGAAACAAATTTCACTCACAAGTCCACCACTGTAATTAGTTCTAAAGGCTAACTAGAAGGGGGCCATATGCACTCAAATGGTGTGAACTCTGTTTTTTACTTTACACTATAGCTTTAACGTTCTGTGTCACTGACTGAAGATGACTTACACCCTTTCAACCACAACCAAGCCAGCACAGCTTCGACAGGCACTAACCTGGTGCAAGTGTATCTTTAGCTCTAGAGAACTCACTGGTTTTCTGAGAGACTCTGCTTCTCCACGTGGAGACCTTGACTAGTGAAGAAGCTGAGTTACGTACGTTTTCAAACTACCCCTGCAACCCCCATTTCAGAGTACGTGTTACCTTTTCACCCAACAAATGCACACACAGGCACACAACTAAGACACTATCTACCCTTATTTCATGTATAAACTCTGATACTTTTGTTTGAGTTTATCATATTTAATAATTAAAAAAAAAGAATCCTAGTCCCAGCCTACAACATTGGGCTTAGGAATTATGTGTTGGAAATTTTCAGTTTGGAAGACACTGCTGTATTGGGCCAGCAGGTGGCGTGGTGGTTAGGGTGCTGGACTTTCACATGGCTGACTGCAGTCTGAGTCCTGGAAAAAATAAATGAAATAAATTATTTAAAAAGGACACTGCTATATTGCATCCATCTATCTTTGAAAAGAATTATCCAGGAAACAGGTTAGGATTCTGTTCAAATGGTCGGTGTATGAACCTATCCGTTTCGTGTACTTTTATCTTCTGTTCTGGTTCAATTTTCCTGATTAAATTCTGGGATATAATATTCAACTCCAGACTTATCCCTATGGTTAAGTTGGCCACTCTCTTAGTTTTTATTTTATTTTATTTTATTATTATTATTTTCCAACTTGTTACGGGGTGCACACACTCACCAGAAAGAGACACAGAGAGAGAGAAAGTGAGAAAGCAAACTACCTGGTCCAGGACTTTAACCGTGGCCAGCCATGTGGGAGTCCAGCACCTTAACCACCATACTACCTGCTGCCCTTATTGCATCCATCTTTAAATGTGTTAGAATACCAGGGCCATCCACCCAAAGTTCTTGTGAGTTCATTGCGGGCAATTGAAACCCTATTAGATCAACAAGCCACAGTGCTCTCTAAATTCCCACTGAACAGATGTCAAGACCAGGTGAACAACGTTGATGAGTGATTTCTGAGCAGCTTCTCTGTGCCAGAAGCTCTTCTCAGGTTGGCTGCTGGAGCTGCTCCTTCGGAGCAGGGAACTTGGACCCAGAGGCTGTGTAACATGCTGAGGCCCTGGCAGCCAGGAAGGGTGGGGGAGTAGTTTCCAGGTATTGGAATCTTCATGCTCTTTCTACAGTTGCAACTGATTTCTCCATGATAATAGAGAGAAAATGTCTTGAATATTTTCGAGTGAGAACAGAAAGATTTCTTAGGGCTATGTTTCGATTAGCTGCATGAATGAGAAAGCCAAACCGCACAAAGCGAGTCACGTTTAAATCCTGCACAGGCTACTCACTGCGATTAAGTGTCGGCTTGACGCAGTAAGTGGAATGGTGCAGAATGTAACCACCCCTGGGACTTGCTCAGACACCACAGGGACCCCGAATTCGCAGTGAGGCCACAGGGAGTCTGAAGTCACTTGGATGGTGTGTGTGCCACTCCGAAAGCAAAATAGAAAGTCCAGTGCAGTGGTCCCTCCAGATCCATAGGAGGTGGGTTTCAGGACCACCTTCATCCTCCTGTTTCCCGCACAGATGCCAAAACGTGAAGATGCACATTTGATATGAAATGAAGTGGTGTGTGCATGTGACCTATGCACATCCCCTGGAATTGAGCCCCTCCTGTACCTTTCCAGTCGTCTCCAGGTTACTTAGAATAGACCGGGCAATGGAAATGCCACGTAAGTCATTGTTACTCTGTATTGTTTACGGAATAACAAGAACAAATGTCTGTACCTATTCAGCCCAGACCGAACTGTGGTAGACCTAACGACATGTTCCATGACCCCATGGTTAATTGAATCGTAGGGTGCAGAACTTGCTGATAAAGAGGACCGATCATATTCAGGAAGGCACGTTGCCTGTAGAAATGGCTTCCTGGTCTTCTCATCAGCAACTGTTGCTCAGTGTTTGGGCACCCAGCCTTCTCTGGTAGAAGGTGGAGAGTGGGCTTCTGAGGGTGAGCTCCACCTGTGTGCACTCAGGCAAGCCATTGAGTCTCATCACTTTCCTCCAGACAACACCCTTGTGCAGTGTCCGTTCTGCAGTTGGCTTTTTTTAAATTAGAAAATTACTTATTTAATTTTGTTATTATTTGATTTTGCTATCGGGCATGTGTGTGTGTGTGAGAGAGAGAGAGAGATAGAGATAGATAGATAGATAGATAGAGAGAGAGAGAGAGAGAGAGGGAAAGGAAGAAAGAAAGGCTCCAGGTCGAGAACTCG
>NW_006204133.1:7244938-7255352 GCF_000334495.1 Tupaia belangeri chinensis
AAGAGCGAGCCACCAGGCCCGGGACTTGAACTGTGGTCAGTCATGTGGGAGTCCAGCACCCCAACCACCACCCCACCTGTTGGCTCCATAATTGGCGTTTAACAAAGTCTGCGCTCAATGCTAATTAGGGTCTCAGACGGCAAATAGAGAGAGAGCTTGGAGAACTCAGGAGAGAGAGAGAGAGAGCGATCCAGTAAAGGTTGGAATCTGGGTCTCACCATCAGCAGTGTGATGTGGAGCAGCTATGTAAGCTCTCTGTGCCTCAGTCCCTCCATCCAGTAGGGTCAGCAAGTTGTTCAACTAAGTTCGCTATTTGGAACAGTGCCTGTCTATAGTAAATGCTATCTAGTATTGCTATTATTATAATATCATTCCATTTTTGAATCACCACGTTTCTGTGATTTCTGATCCAGGATTTCCTACCTTACCATGCAGAGGTCACTGGATACAGGTTTCCAGTACATTGCTTTCTTCCTCATCCTCACATTAATTTAGAACATCTCACATCTCACTGTCTCTACATGTGCCCAAGAGTATGACAAAAGCCAGAACAACTTGAGGGATGAAGGTACATCATCTCATGTTCTTTTGGAGAAAGAGACCTCCGAAGAAGTCACCTCAAACATTACTTTGGTGATTTTCTAAATATGGTTGGCAAAGTAAGAAAAACTATCCAAACTGAGTTAGTGCCTTTTGGAAATGGGAAATACCTGTAAGTATGTATATATGCATGTATATACATACATGTATATGAAAACACAGAAAGATAACGAAAAGTGGCTCCCTGTACATCAGAGTTCCTTGCCCTCTTGTGATGTGGCTTCACTTTGAAACGGATCACTCTCATCGGACGTGTAGCTGCTGCCAGCCACCACGTGGCTACCTGGCCACTACTTAAAGCACCAATCACGTTCTCGCAGTGTGGAGCCAGGCACCCATGTTCCGACCTGGACAACACTGATCTCAACAGAAACCCACTTCGGGTCCTTTTCTCAGAAATTAAATGTGAAGGCATGATCTCTGTGATCCCTTTTTCCTTTCTTTCTGTATTCTTTCTTTGTGGAACAAAGTGTTCACACCACGGAGGAGATTCAGTTAGGTTGTCAGTCTGATATACTGCATTATCAGACGTTAGCTTTCCCTGTCTTCTACATTTGCTTAAGAGCTTTTTTTTTTAAAGAATTATTTTATTTTAACTTTATTTATTATTATTGTTACTTTTCAGTTTGATCAGACAGACAGAGAAAGAGAGGGAAAGTGAGAAAGCAAGCCACCAGATTCAGGACTTGAACCATGGTTGGCCATGTGAGAGTCCAGCGCCTTTTAAGAGCTTATCAACCACAGAGAATAAAAAGTGCTAAATGAGGTGAAATGACCTGTCAAGGGTAGATACAGCATTTGCAAAGGACTTCAAAAAATGTCCTAGTTTCCAACCCTCCAGCTGGAGCTACTATGCTATCTTGAAGTGAGGCTTCTTGTTTTCTTTGCTTTCCTCTCCTCTCACTCCTTTCGAACAGAAGTACTTTGTGTGTCATTGATCTTGGAAGATTGTTTTGTGAAAAGAAACTGTTTCTCCCTGCCCAAGAAGCCTCTAACATGATGTGGAAATGTGCTTGAACGTTGAATATTAGAAGAGTAGATTTAAGCCTCAACTTAATTATCAAGCACTAGACCTGAATCTTACAGAATGAAGTCCTCAAGAAAGATAAATAGGCAATGTCCATAGAAATATGTCTGATGCATACACTGGACGACAGTGACCAGAAAAACGAAAATGGTTTGGAACGTGGCTTGGGTAGGTGTTATGACTCTCTGCAGCTACTACTCAGGAAAAAAAAAAAAAAAAAAAATCTTACAGAATGAAGTCCTCAAGAAAGATAAATAGGCAATGTCCATAGAAATATGTCTGATGCATACACTGGACGACAGTGACCAGAAAAACGAAAATGGTTTGGAACGTGGCTTGGGTAGGTGTTATGACTCTTGGCGCCACCGCCCAGGAAAAAAAAAAAAAAAAAAGAAAGCTACCTAATGGGCTGCCAAAGTATGCAAAGTATGTTAAATGTGTCTCAGATCACATGTAATAAGTGTTAGTTCCTGCTGGTATAAACAGATAAACTCACTTAAGGAAAAGTGGGACTGGGGATACATGTCTACTCATAGCTAATCGTATGTCATTATCTTAAAAATTATTTATTTTCTTCTATATATAAAATTAAATAGCAATTTAGAGAATTTGAGAAACAAGGTAGCCAACTCATGGTCCAGGTGGTTGAATGTTATTTTTGTGAAAAAGCCATCAGTTATACTCTTCATGATGTTAACATCTCCTCTTGTTCTGGTGCCAGGTGACCTGCTGGTCACAGTGGTTAAACATGTGGTCATGGGAGTTACCTCTTTTGAGTGATCATTAAGGGAAGGGAGTGTCACCGACAATCTGCTTGAGACTTCTGGAACCTTGGTCTTATTGCCTCATGTTTCTAATTTAGTCTTCTCTGGTCAAGTATACACACTAATCTGGGTGTTAGTAGGTGCTTGGTATATGTTGGCTGAATAAAAGAAACTGTGTGAAGCAAATGGATCACACTTCTGTCTCATTTGGGTTCAGACACTTTAACTGATGACTTTCAAGAAACTGCAGAATGCAGAAGGAAGAGGCTACATCTAAAAAGACTGTAAAATTAAATCTTTAGCCCACAGTTGTCTATGAATAGATTTTCATGTATAAGGGATAAATAGAATAAATTTGTTTATTTATATTAAGCAAATATGGCCCATTTGTGATTCTTTGGAAAATTAGTCTCCTTAAAGGTCAGAATAGAGCAGAAGTGAGCCAGTATTCTGCTTCTGTCTCTTTTTTTTTGAAGAGTTTTTTTTTTTTTTTTTTTTTTTTTTTTTGCTATAGGGCTCGTGCGCTTGCCAGACAGAGAGAGACAGAGACACAGAAAGCGAGAAATCACCGCCCAGGGGGGATGGCCACGCCGCAATCCCTTCTCTTCCATTCTCCTCTCGGGATCTTGGGCACGCACGCACATGCGCCCGACATGAGTTTTAAGCAACCAGGTCTGGGACGCGAACCCTGGTCAACTACAAGGGAATCCAGTGACATAGCCATTATGCTAACTGCTGGTTCCCCTGTCTCTCCGTTTTAATGTACACCAAGGAGCAGATTATCCAGTCCCCAGTTCAAGAAGCCAGGTGTTCCTAATCAGATCACGCTATGTCTTAATCTACACGGAATATCACAGGATTAAGAATTTCTTATTTATTTGGAGCACTTTGTTGAAATATGCTTCACAATTTGGGGTGGAATGCCTGGCCATGGACAGCCAGCTCACAGCCCATCCAACTACTGATGAGTCAGGACATCCAGCCCGGAGCTGAAGATGACCTGGGTGGTTGGACTCCCCTCTCCTCCCTCTTTCATTCTCTTTTCTCCCTCGTCTCCTGCCCTGGCTGCAGTCTATACTGGGGACATACAGGAAAGTGTTAGGAAGAAGTAGAGGTAGAATCCTGAAGAACACATCGAGAGTGGCCAAGAGGGGCAGCAGACCCAGGGATGGGCTACACAGGGGCAGAAGGCTTAGGAGAGAGAACACCAGACAGCGCACAAAGCTTTCCGTTGAAAGATCACCTACATGGACAGGACAGAAGAGTCCTGTGAGTTGAAGAGGGTTGCCACGAGATCCAGAGATTTTTTTCTGCCAAGGCCATTAGAGCTTCCTGCCTTCAGCTCCAGAATCCTGGTAGACTGCATCTTTATGCTTCTGGTTCTTGGCTTTTTGTGAGACTTTCTCTTCTTGCATCACATACTTTGCTTGAATATCCCCTTCCTCCAGGTAAGCTAGATTGAAGATGTCTCCGTATTGTCAGTGCAGCAGCCAGACCAAAATGGATATAGAAAATTTAGGGGCAATTTCCCCCAATAGGTTAATGTTTGTTTTACCTGTAAGAGTAATAGTTGAAGAGTAAAAGGAAATATGTTCATATTGCTTGCATGACATTAAAAGAGCCAAGAAAGGGACCAGCAGATGGCTTAGTGGTTATGTTGCTAGACTCCCACATGGTTGACTGTGGTTCAAGTCCTGGACCCAGTGGCTTGAAACTCATGCCAGGGGTGTGTGCCTGCATGCTAAAGATCCCAGGATGATTAAAAAAAAAAAAAGAAGACAGCCATGTCTGTTGAGAATTTACTGTTTACTATTCACCCAGGTGTCTAAGGATTATGTCTTTTAGTGGATTCAGTTTCTGACTTGTCCCCTTTCCATTGTTGTAGTCTCTGAGCTGTTTTTCCAGTTTTGCTATTTTTACCGGTCTAAAACTTTACCTATTATTTTTGATACTATAATCCTCAGACTTAATAAACAGTACATTCTTGACAAACATTTTATACAAATGACCAATCTTACCCTATGTACTTGAGCCTCAGTATTCAGAAGTGCTTGTTTTTTTGTTTTGTTTTGTTTTGTTTTTGTATTTTAGAGAGAGATTTTGCTATAAAGTGCATGCACTCGCCAGAGAGATAGAGAGACAGAAAGTGAGAAATCACCCCCTCCTCAGGAATATGGCCACATGACAATCCTTTCTCCTCCATTTTCCTTTCAGGATCTTGGGCATGCACATACAAATGCCCGGAATGAGTTTTTTAAGCCACCAGGTACGGAATGCGAACCGTGGTTGACTCTGGGGGAGCCCATCAGCATAACCATTACACCATCTGCTAGCCCCGAGTTTTTGTTTTTTTTGGAGAGGTTTTCTCTATAGGGCGCGCGCTCGCCAGACAGACAGAGAGAGACATAGAGACAGAAAGCGAGAAATCACCCCCCAGGGGGGATGGTCACGCCGCAATCCCCTCTCCTCCGTTCTCCTCTCGGAATCTTGGGCACACACACACACGAGTTCTAAGCCACCGGGTCCAGGACGCGAACCACAGTCGACTACGTGGGAGTCCAGCGACATACCATTACGCTAACTGCTGGTTCCCTGCTAGTCCCGAGTTTTAAGCAGTCCTTATACGGATGTGGTCCAGGCAATGATGCTAGTTCTAACCATGGATTTTGTGAATTTACTTGAGAAGTAAGCTTTAGGTACACCATGGGGCTTTGGAAAGTACATTTAAATTTTAACCAACTAACTAGTGATTTTGGAACACAACCTACTTGTAAAGTGGGTCCAGACTGCAGGCATTTTCCATGCAGTCATGTTAAAAGAAAGGCAATGGTGTCGAATGAAGAACACTGGTTCTTGTGAGGGTCTTCTTCAGGTGGGCTTTCATCATGCCTCACTGGAAACACGAAGCTCCCACAGACTGCAGTGCTTACAAAGAGATCACAGCATGGACCTTTTTTCCCCATAGGACAAGACCTATGTGCTCTTACGTATTAATATGTATAAATTGTATATGCTAGGTAAAAAAACTCAAAAAATGGGAAACATTGATTTATTTATTACTGTGCCCAAATGTCTCTAACCCTAACGATAGTGACAGATCATATCACTCTTTATTTTATGTGCGTTGTATATTTAAAAAGTATACATGCATGCCCCAAAACCCTGAAAGGAGGGAGAAATGGAGGAGGAGTGATTGTGGTGTGACCATCCCTCATGGGGGTGCTTTCTCATTCTCCTACCTCTTCTCTCTCTATCCCCAGCAAACACACTCACCCTCTGGTAAGTTAAAAATAAAATAAAATACAATTTAAAATGAGTGATCTTTTTGCAAAGCTTATTTATTTATTTTCATGAGAGAAGGAGAGAATCACCCACAGCAGGGTCTTCATGTATAGGGAAGGGCTGAATCTGCGCTGAACAATGGTGACCTTCAAAGACAAGCAGAGCAGAGCAGAGCACAGACTCTTGCTTGGGCCCACGCTGCAAAGCCGGTGGAGGTTAAAGAAAACTATATTTCAGCTAGAGAAGGCCTGGTAAAACTTATTTGAAACCACCAAACACAAAATGCTCCATAACTATAGTTAATAATAATAATAATAATAATAAAACCACCTAGCTTTACTCCTTCCTATTGTCCTATAAAAAAATAAACCTAAAAACAGGTCAGTGCCACAGTAAACCCCATCAAAAACTCCCAGTCTGCCCATTCCCCACTTTTCTCCACTCGTCTGTATGTCTCTGTATTCTTTCTCAGTCCACACCCACCTCCACTCAGAGTTCGTCCTCTCTTCCCCCACACAGTTTGTTGTCCTGGAGCATTCATGCCACAATCCACCCTCAGGCTCAGCCAGCCCAGGTCACGGGCATGTGTACACCCAACGTGCATAGGACAATCTCAGGACGTGAACCAAGGACCTTCTCACGTGGTTTCAGCATTGTGGATCACTGCATGACCACCGCCACTGCTGCTGGTCTAGGCCTTCATTCTTGATGGGTGCAGTGGTCCCATATTTCCTAGGATCTCATCTACCCAAACCCTTCATTCTGCCATGTTTCCACCTTGTGCATAATCAAAATGTATTCCAAGGATTTATTACTGGGCTGTGAAATAACTCTCCCATTTTAATGATTCTCTTGCATGTTCTTCCAAGTTCTCATCTCTGAAAATATTCCTTACTTTTAGTATGGCGGCGCTGGTTGCTGTTTCTATTGGAATTATAAATCAGCAATACTTCACAATAATTTTACAATATGGATTGAAAGAGACCTCACCCAGCTTAGTAAGGTGCAGGATCTTAAGGATTATTCTTTGAAGGTCTTTGGACAGTTTCATTCTATCCTTCCTTCGGAAAGAAAGAAGACAATGGAGCTAGGATGTTTGTGCCAAAGACTCACATACTACAACTGTGTTCAAGTCCAGCACTTACATAAAAGCCAGAAAAGTTGGACTGACTGCAAGCTACATTTATAATATCAGTTGAGGGACAGCTGGGGTCAGTGCTAAATTTTAGATGATCGAATGCAGGGAGGGCAACTCTTGCATAACAATAAGTGCAGGCTGTCACATTGAGCAGAAAATAGCCACATTTTCACCTTGGAAAATATATTCTAAATAAGACAGTAATTGTTTTTAGAAAGCTATTCAGTGACTTGCTTTTCTTCCCCTGCTACGTGGAAGAATTGCCCAGGAATAAGGTAAACTTTTTATCATAATTTATACAATGTGGTAATTTGATGAATAGTTTCGAATTTTTACAGCCTGATAACAGATCTGCCAAACTGCACACAACCATCCCGCCCTGGCAGGGAGAAAGGCTTGGATGACCCGCTGGGTCTTTCTCATCTCTCATGTCTGTGAATCTTTGAAATACATCCCGGAGCTTAATTATGACAGCAGTCTTTATTATTCTGAGCCCTAATGGCACACTTCATGGGAACAATGTAAAAAGAAAAGGGTCAGTATCTTTGCAGTGGTTTACGCAAAATTGGAACATGGTTTGATTTCAGGGAGGAGCTCTCTTGTTGTCAGCAGGTGGAAGGTTGGAGAAGGAGCGGTGGGCAAGGGAGAAGAGAGTTGATGGCAGGCACTTATCAAACTAATTTTCAGTTATTCATAGTTCAGTCTAAATCAATTGTGGATATGCTTTTTGTAAAAATAACAACTATGCCTATTTTTGAATCATTGTGTCAACATAGCTTAGATCTCATTCAACTTCCTCATCATATCCAATCCAGGAATTGTTTTGCGTGGGGACTAGAACATTAAAGCAAGCACCAGGTTTTCTTTAAATTTTTTTTTAAAAATAAATTTAGACTTAAAGAGAAGTTAAAAAGATGAAGTGGTGAACTCCCTACCTCACCTGTACTTGCTTCCTCCAAGTTCACATTGCATGAAAACGTGGTATAACGTAGGAAACTAAGACGTTAACTTTGGGACAAAACCAAACTACACAACCTACTTGGGTTTCACCAGGATTTCCTCCAGCATCCTTTCCAGAACCAGACCCAGGGGCTCACATTGTGCTTAGTTGCAATATCGCCTTGGTCTCTTTTAACCTGTGACCATTCCTCAGGCTTTTCTTGTCTTTCATAATTCAGATTCTTTTCTGTTTTCTTCTCTCTCTCCAATTTGCTGGAGGGTGTGCACACTCAGTGAAGAGAAACATGGAGAGAAAGAGAGAAAGGAGAAGTGAGAAAGCCATAATCCCTTCTCCTCCATCTCGCTCTTGCAGGGTTTCGGGCATACCTTACACAGTACTGGCATGTTTTTCAGGGTGCCAGGTCTGGGACTTGAACCATATCATTGGCCATGTGGGATCCAGCTGCCATAACCACATGCCACCAGCTGCTCAGACCCTGATACATTTTATGAGTACTGGCTGGGTACCTTGCCAAGCGTGTCTCGTTTCAGTTTTTTCTGATGTTTAGATAAGCTGGAGCCATGGATTTCAGGAAAGAATACCATGGCAGTGATGTGTCCTTCTCGGTGCGCCCTGTCAGGGGACACGCACTGACATCTTCCTAGGGTCATGGAGCGGTGATCTACGGATCAAGTGGGATCTGCCACACCAGTGACACATTACATACCCATTTACGTGAAGGGATCTGAGTCAGCAAAGAAACTTTATGTACACTACTAGTTTAGTAGGTTACTAAGCACCTATGAGGATTCCTCAAGAAGTTCATAGAGGGACGGAATAGGGTTATATTGCTGGACTCCCACATGGCTGACCACAGTTAGAGTCTCAGACCTGGTGGCTTGAAAATCATGCCAGGCGCATGTGTGTGTATGCCCAAGATCCCGAGGGGAGAATGGAGGTGAAGGGATTGCATCATGGGTGTCCCCCCAGTGAGTGATTTCTCACTTTCCCCCTCGCTATGTCTGTCTGTTTCTTTCTTGATTGAGTACTCATGCCCTATAGCAAAAACCTCTGGAAAACAAGATAATAATGGAAATTGCATATTATGACAAAAATCATGAATAAACTTCAAACTTTCCTTGCACGGAAATAAACTTGTACTTTAATTCCATTTTCTACAAACTTTTTGAGGTCCCTTCTTGTGTACATTAAGCGAAGAGTCAGTGCTCCAGCTCATTCACTGGATCTGCTTTTTACATTTCCCTGCTCTAGTATATTGGACCATCAGAATGCACGTAGGTCTAAATAGAGCTCTAACAATGCTGTGGGTCCTTGGAGCCATTAAGGATCCCGTCCCCAGCCCTGCCTTGCACTGGTCTCTCACTTAACACTGATGGGTTCGTCACTGATGGGCGAACGTTTGTCAGACTCAGGATGGAGTAATTTCAACTTCTGTTAAACCCTGACTACATTGAGCTGGGAAGGCTCTGGAGAGGGCGTTTTCTCGTGAGGGCCTGCCTGATAACAAGAACTATTCTTTGGAAGACTCAGCCAGAACCACAACCTTGCACAAAGACCACTACAACCTTACACAAGGGTAACTTCTGCAAGGACATCTACCTCAAGACTGCCTATCCAACTCTGGACTGATTCTGTCCTTGTTATTGTATAGCCAAGAATAATTGTCTTAAAACAACTGGTATCATCCCCTCTCTCTTGCTCCATCCTCTTTTTGGTTTTGTTTTTCAAACCTGTTCAAAGATGATAAAATCTTAGATACACAAATCCAGGGCAACCTGAGTGGATCAGACTGCAGTACTCAAACTTGGCCCAAATATTCTCCTTTTGCTTGACATACTTTGACTTAGTTTACTTTTTCTGGTTGAAAAGCTACAGGTACAATGGTCTACTTAAAAAAAAAAAAAATCCACGACATGCAGTTATCATCTTAAAAGTTGTTCCTATACGTATATGCCTCATTTATCTTTTTAATCCTTGATTTGGTATCTTCTACTGTAAGGAGAAATGTTCCTGTAGAAAACTTACAGGTTGGCGGGGAACCAGTAGTTAGTGTAATGGCTATGTCGCTGGACTCCCACATAGTCGACCGCGGTTCGCGTCTTGGACCCGGTGGCTTAAAACTCACGCTGGGCACTTGTGCGTTTGTGCCCAAGATCCCGAGAGGAGAATGGAGGAGAAGGGATTGCGGCGTGACCATCCCCCCGGGGGGTGATTTCTCGCTTTCTGTCTCTATGTCTCTCTCTGTCTGGCGAGCGCACGCGCCCTATAGTGAGAACCGCTCAAAAAACAAACAAACAAACAAAAAAACAAAACAAAAACCTTACAGGTTGGCAAAATTGAATAAGTGAAATGGAATGTCAGAATGTCCATCAGTAACCCCAGACTCCAGGTCACGTTCTAATAACTTGGGTCATTTGAACAGATATACATAAGACTTGCGAGGTGGGCAAATCAGAGTGTCATCTTCACTGTAAAAATGGAAAACAACAACAACAAAAAACACCAAAACCAATGCTTAGAAAGATTCAAGGATTCACCTAGTTCACAGGGTTGTGGGAGTGGAGGGATGGTCACATGATCCAGGGTGGCTGATACTCAGTTTCCTGACCTGCCTTGCTACCCAATTCATACCAGCAAAAGCG
>NW_006204133.1:7255383-7267680 GCF_000334495.1 Tupaia belangeri chinensis
TTCAGGGCCCCACAAGTCCAGAGCAGTCGAATGTATAAGCAGGTGGCTCTAGTTTATTACCAAGTTATTACAAAAGCCAAGAATCTTTAGTTAATCACTATGCGTTTTCCACTTGGTGGTTATTAACTCAGGAACAAAGTTTTCCTGGGGTCTGTTTCTAATGTAATGCCGAGATGCAAATTGTACCTCACCTGTTTCCCCCAAGGTGTTATTTATGCCCAAATACCACCTCGGAGATGAGAGCCCATTGTGCCTGTTTCCTCCTTTGGAAATGAAACATGATAATAGTAATCAGCTGCACACAAAGCAGGTCTGGGGGTGTGGGTGGGGGCTGGAACAGCTCAGTAATCATAACGACTCTCAGAAAAAAAAAATCAAATCAGGGATAAGTGCTATGGAAATGTTTAAGGCAGTAGGAAGAATTATGACATTTCTGCAAATTCACCACCAGAGGCCAGGATAACACAAATGCTTGGCAAACATTAACTTCACTCAACAAATATATATTAGCCACATACAGCATCAGAATCTAAAGCGAGAAGAAAATTTAAACAACAATAACCATAGTTCAAAATTGTTTAATAGATCTTTTTTGAGCACTTTCAGGTTCACGGCAGTAGTGAGCAGAAGGTGCAGACGTTTCCCATAGACCCTTGCCCTATACTGCCTCCCCTCTCCCATTAGCAATGTCTACACCACAGCGTACTTCTGTTGCAAGTGGTGAACCTTGTCGTCACCCAACGTCCACAGTCGGCATTAGGGACTTCGGTGGTGTACATTCTATGGGTTTGGACTATTTTATAATGATATGTAAGTATCATTATATTGGGTCAACAGAAAAACCATGATGAATTTTTGCATAGAAAAACAGAAAAATACATCATGACTTTTCTGACAACCCAATAATATCAGACAGCATAGTTTCACTATCCTAAAATCCATCTGTGTTCTGTCTATCTCTCCCTGTCTGTGACCCTGGGAAAACACTGATTTTATCTTTCTTCTTTCTTTCTCTTTTTCCCATAAAGTATGCGTGCTTGTCAGAGAAAGACAGAAGAGACAGAGAGAGAAAGAAAATGACTAATCTCACCCCTTAGAGGAAAATGGCATGCCACAATCCCTTTCTCTTGATTTTCTTCTCGGAATTTTGGGCATGTACACACACACCTTCAGCCTGTTTTTTGAGCCATGGCGTCTGAGATTTGAACCACAGAGTCAGTCACCTCAACCACCATGTCACCTGCTAGCCAACCACTGATTCTTTTTAATGATTTACTAGTTTTGCCTTTTCTGGAATGTCATAGAGTTAAAAATCCTACAGTATGAGACTGTTCAGATCAGTTTCTTTTACTTTGTAATATGTATTTAAGGGACCTGCAGATGTCATAATGGTTGTGTCACTAGACTCCCACATAGTCAACAATGGTTTGAGTCCTGGACCTGGTGGCTTAAAACTCATGCTGGGTGCATGTGTGTGTGCCCAAAATCCTGAGAGGAGAATGAGGAGAAGGGATTACAGCATGTCCATCCCCCCTGGAGGGTGATTTATTGCTTTCTGTCTATTTCTCCAGTGAGATGTACCCTATAACAAAAATCTCTCTTAAAAAAATTAAAAAAGAGTAATATGTATTTAAATTTCATCCATTTCTTTTCATGACTCTTTTACTTTTACACTGAATAACATTCCATTGTCTGGTTGTACTATAGGTTTTTTTTTAATCCATTCACCTACTAAAGGACATCTTGTTGCTTTCAAGTCTTGGCAATTATGAATAAGGAGGTAATAAACATACTTGTGTAGGTTTCTGAGGGGCATAATTTTCAACTCCTTGAAAGACTAAGGAGTGCTACTGCTGAGTCATATGGTAAAAGTATGTTTCACTGTGTAAGAAACTGCCAAATTACCTTCTAAAGTGGTTGCATCTGTTTGCATTCTCATTCGCCAAGGAGCATTCCTGTTGCTCCACGTCATCACCAGCATTTGGTGCTGTCAGTGCTCTGGATTTAAGACATTCAACTATGTGTGTAGAGGTTTCTCATTTTGCTAAAACTTTTCTGAGTGCTTAATCTATGCCACACTTTAAGCTAAGGACTTTCAACAATGCTCTTGTTTAATTGTGAGAAAGATTCTAGGAAGTGAGGGCAAATAACTGTCTTTCTCTTTACCAGACAAGTAAAGGGAAGCCACAAAGCTTGCCTAAGGCTCCATAAGTAACAAGCACCAAACCAAGTACTGAAAGGAGCTCCTGTGGAATATGAAGCAGCTCGTGTTTGTGTCTGTGCTGGTCTGCTTGCCCACCCCATCCATTTATAGCAAAGGATATTGATCTTAGATCTGTTAGCATGATCACATCAGCTCACATGGCTCTGCAGAGCAACACACAGGATGAGGACTTTGTGTCTGTCCACAGTGCCCTCTCTGCCACACACGACGTCCCAGTCATCAGTCATGACAGGCGTGACCTCCGACAGGCAGTGGCAGTCCTTGGCTTTACACTGGGAGTCCTGATATACGATGGCCATTCCCAGCATCGCCAACCCAGCGCTTGTTTTTGAGTGCATTTAATTTAATGCTCAGATTAGAGATAAAGGACCTCTCTTGAGTGCAACACATAAAACTTCGTACCGCCTCATGATCTGGTTGAAATATGCTGCCTACACCGTGCATGAACACCAGCTGCAGAGGAGAACTCCGTGATATTATGGTACCTCCTCCAACGTTAATTGCTTTCTTAGGTCGTTTCCATTCCCACTTTTTTGATACCCTGTGGTGTTTCTAATTTTTTCATGTCATAGAGAATTCTTCGAACATTAGTTCCAACCCAATTCAATTTTCACAACAAATATTAGACAGAAGAAGTTGAAGTGTGTGGTTTTTCTTCCAACTTAGGGGGTGGAAATGACAAAAATGTCAAGCATTAAAAAGTCCTTCATTAAGATAAATTTTTTAAAATTTTGCTTTTCAACTTGAACAAGAGAAAATAAAAGCACATGCAGTGAAGTGTTGGCTTGATGCCATGGTTATATTGTAGACGAATTCACTGTCGCTAATAGGGTGAATGGAAGTTGGGTAGAGAATTCTTAAAACCACTGGCAGAGGTGAGGGTGTTGGAGGCTGATGAGCCCTTGTAGGACCTTTGTGTGCCCAGTGCTGTGAGGCTCTGTGGGTCCTGCCTTTGAAACACGGTTATAAAAGACTGGAACAGGGAGCCAGCAGGTGGAGTAGTGGTGAAGGCTCTAGACTCCCATATGGCCAGCCACGGTGTAAGTCTCAGATCTGGCAGCTTCCATCATATGCCGGGCACCTGTGTGGGTGTCCAAAATCCCTAGAGGGGAATGGACGAGAAGGAATCGAGGCATGGCCTTCACTCCCTCCCGCCCCCGGGAGGGGGCTTATTTCTCTTTTTCTCCTCTGTCTCTCTCCAGTGAGCGTATGCACCCTATGACAAAACCAAACCAAACAAAACACAGATTGCAACAGAAGAGTCCTTCTAGCTGTACCGGCCACTGGGGAGCAGCATAGGGGCTAGGATTTGGTTCTAACTGCACTCTCCTGCTTTCAAGACCTAGCGCAGGGACTGGTTTAGTTCTCTCATTAAGTCAGGAAACTCTGAGGCTCCCTCAAGCACTGTTAACTGATAGATGTCATTTTAACTGAGGGGGTCTAACTTAGTCTCAGGAGTGGTCTCAGGAAGTCGTCTGTGTAGGGAGACAGAAGTGGCTTCTGAGAGACCCAGGTCCCCAAACACGGCAGGATTGTCTACATCACTGTTGGGACCCAGTGAAAAACAGAAACGTGGGGTCCCTTGTTGGAAAATTATTGAGGGCCAGTTTGTAGCCTATGGTTAAGGAGCCAGGTCCCACATGGTTGCCCCAGGATACCTCATATCCCAACAGGATGGAGAAGAAGGGGCTGCAGCGTACTGTTCCAGGGATGCTTCTTCTCTCTTTTTCTTTTTCCTTTCTTTCTCTCTCTCTTTTTTTTTTTTTTTTTGAGAGAGATTTTTGCTATAGGACATGTGCACTTGCCAGAGACAGAGAAAGTGAGACATTACCTGGGGGTGGGGAGAGAGAATGGCCACACTACAGTCCCTTCCCTTCCATTCTCCTCTTGAGATTTTGGGCATGCACGCGCATGCACCTGGCATGAATTTCAAACCTCCAGATCCACCACTTGAACCACCGTCTGCCATGTGAGAGTCCAGTGCCTTAACCACTATGCTACCTGCTGGCCTCTCTATCTTTCTCTGTCTCTGTGCTGAGTGCATGTACATTCTGGCAATAGGAAAAAAAAATAATAAAGAGAAACCCTTGAGAATTTCAAGACAATGGCAGCAGAGTAGCAACCCAGCTGCAGCTCATCTAAGTGTGGCTCTGTGTGACTGCATGGGTCACAACCCTGCAGTGGCTCTGTCCAGCATCAGTGTCTTTTTCTTAATCCTTGTACCAAATCTGTGCCAGGCGGGACACAGACCCCTAGCTGAACACAAACGTCCATTTTATCAGGATGACATTAAAAGAGAATGAAGAAAGCACATGCTCCAGTTCTTAACGTTTCCATAAGTACCTGAGCGAACTCTACTCATCAGCTATAAACCTGTTCTTAGGAGAGCTGTATTTTTTAAATTTATTTATTCATCTCCAGAGAGGGAGTGAAAGAGACAAACGGGCACCCTTGACAGGGTCCCTGCATTGCAGGCCTCCCTCCAGACTGGAGCTGACCAGGACCACGTGCGCATGCAACTTGACGAGGCTGAGGTAGGATTCAAATCCGGAACCTTCCCTCACGGTCTGTGGCATCCTTCAGCAGCACCACCACAGCTGAGCCGGCATGCGTGTTAGTGAGAAATATAAGCGACTGTTTTGGATGATTGTTTAAAAGTCTCACTTTCCCGGTGGCTTAAAACTCACGCCGGGCGTGTGTGCGTGCATGCCCAAGATCCCGAGAGAATGGAGGAGAAGGGATTGTGGTGTGGCCATCCCCCCTGGGGGGTGATTTCTCGCTTTCTGTCTCTATGTCTCTCTCTGTCTGTCTGGCGAGCGCACGCGCCCTACAGTGAAAATCTCTCAAAAAAAAGAAAAAAAGTCTCACTTTCTTCTTTGCCTGAAAAATATCGAGTATCCGGTGCAGCTTCTGTGTGCTTATTTCTCCCCCAATGGGTGTGGCTTTCGTAAACCTGAGATTTTAAGCTGGGAAACAATTAGGCTTCCTAAGTTCTGTTGACTGACCGCTGTCCTTCTGACGTGGGGCCTAATTCGGCCGTCTGAGGAGTTGCTCATTTTGTTTCTCTGCGTCCGGCTGCCGGTCGCAGCGGACAACACGTGCGATGAGGCATTATCTGTCTCCCGAGGGCTCTTCCAGCCCGGGCAGCACGGAACTAACTCAGGGTGGTGCGGTGGGGTGCGTGTACAGCCACGGCAAGGGTGTGCAGAGGGAGAGGGGTGCACTCAGCCGCAGGTGGTGGGACCTCCCGAGGACCGCAGGTGTGTTTGTCCTCTGGCCCTTTGATCCACAAGGCACATTCACATCTCCCAAATCTGCAGCCTCTTTTCCGTTGTCCACAGTAACACCCCAAAGATTGGAAACTCTGGACACCCTTGTAGTGAGTGGCAGGGCGTGCTGACCACTTGGAAGGCAGGGGTTACAGGAGAGGTGTGCGTTAGGACGCCGTCCCAGGGCTCTGTGGGCAATGCTGCAATGCCCTGAGGTGAAGTGACAGGAGGGATCTCAGTGAGAGCCTCGCAGCCAGTCAGGAGAGAGGGACTTCGGGACCTTAGGGAAACCACTGGCAGCAGAAGGACGCATTTGAGACTCACTGCAGATGTGCAAACCGAGGGAAAGGAGAGCTCAGGAGGGTTAAGGAGCCCTCATCTCCAGGGTAGCATGGGCCAAGTCCTGCTCTGAGTCTGAGCTCATGGCAGGCCCTCATTGTCAGTCACAGCCCGAAGAGACCTAGTCTCCAGGACCGTGCTTGCGTTTTCTGTTCTGATAAATAGGTTCCCAACTGGTGATCCCCTATCATTTGGCTTTCTTCGTGTTTGATCATGAGCACAAGGTGGCTTTTATGCTTTTTTTCTCTCTTTTCTTTTCTTTTTCTTTTTTTCACATGGCGTAAACAGTGGTGTTAAACCATGCCATTTTTCTGACTGGGATCCCAAAAGCATGTGAAAACTGTTGAGAGGCTCCATGGAATCTCTGTGGATTAAGATATCTGGAGTAGGAGAGAGAGCAGTTTGCAATGCTGCCCCTCACGTCGACATCCCAGACCTGGTGGCCTAGGACACCTGCTGCGTGCATGTCTGTGTGTGCCCAGGGTCCTGAGAGGAGAGTGGAGGAGAAGGGGTTGTGGCATGCCCAAAGTCTTGAGAAAAGAGTGGAGGAGGAGGGATTGTGGTGTGGCCATCCCCCTGGGGGGTGATTTCTCATTTTCCCTCTCTTTCTTTCTGTCTCTATGGGGGCACATGCCTCTTATAGTAAAACCAAAAAAAAAAAAAAAAAAAAACAAACAAATAAAGCATAGATGTTAATGGTCTGAACTTTGACCACTTCCCAGGGCTCTATCTTGAATATCCAAAACGTGTCGTTTTAGAACATTATGAAATTAAAAATGTAGGTTGGATATGACCAACATGATGGATGCTGTGACTTCCTGGGTATATATGGAAACTCGCTGAAGCTCAAATACAATGTCATTCTAGTGTCCAGCCAAACCGTGAAGCTGATCCTCTGTGAGGCGGGACTGAGCTGTGTCACATCTCTGCCAGAGTTGGGTTTGTAAGTCTACCTGACGGGCTGCAGGTGTGCTGTTATTCTTCTCAGCATGGGGCTTCTGAAGTCAGAGCCCAGCAATCCTGCAACAGAGAAGCTCAGGAGGTCGCTGGATCCCAGATTAATTTTCTGGCCGCCAAGCTGGGAGAATGCGTGACCCAAGATCTATTACACACACATACAAAAGATTCTCAGGGATGCTGAAAACGGGGGAAATGAATGTAGAAGTGTTTTGAGGAAAAGCAGTAACAAGGAATGAAATTTATTTCGGTTCACAGTGAGGATTAGTTGTGAGCACATCTTCATTAGAAGAAGGCAACTGAACCCCATCCTTAAAATCACTGGGAAAAAAAAGGCTGCAACTTTTTAAATTACCACTAGAGGGTGCATTTCATCTATAAAGAAACTTTTCTAGTAAAATTCCATAAAGTTTCCAAAAGGCTTTTGAGTACATAGGAAAGGGTGTTAGGAGTGGCCCGGGGGGGATGCGGTGCTAGGTAGAGGGTCAAGGGGCAGCACGACATAGAGGCACATCGTTGGGGAACTTTGGGGAAAGGTGCCCGAGCGTCAAGTCTCCACTGTATATAGCTTTGTAAGATTGCTGTGGTCTCAGTACTTCCTGGGGGACCCCGAAGACTGGTTATTCTCGCAGAACTCGGGAGGGAGCCAGACTTGGAGGCTGCTCCATTGTATTTCAAAGGGCCCCTTCACCTACAGTGGGTGCAGAAACCGAGGGACGCCTGCTGCAGGTGAATGACGGTGCGCATGGAACAGTGGAAGTGCTGTCAGCCGGGCTCCGCCTCGCAGAGAGGGGTGGGGCTGGAAGGTGGCGCGGTGGCTAAGGACGCTGGACTCCCACATGGTCTACTCCGGTTCGAGTCCTGGACCTGGCAGCTTGCTTTCTCACTTTCTCTCTCTCTCTCTGTTCCTCTCTGGTCAAATTAAAATAAATAAGTAAATAAATAAAGTTAAAGAATAAATAAATCCCTCTCTCTCTTAAAAAAAAAAAGTGAAAAGAAAGAAGGATGGAGGAGACAGGATTTCAGCGTGGCCATCCCCCCCCACCCCCCCAGGGATGATTTTTCGCTTTCAATCTCTGTCTCTCCGTGAGCACATGCACATGCACCCTATAGCAAAAGCTCTCTCTCAAATAAATAAAATAAATAAACACATAAAAAGAGCTCTTGACAATGTAGCTCTCTGACTCCTTTCACAGAAACCAAACCGTTCTTCAAGAGTGGCTGAGTCTCAGCGACAGGGGGAGGCAGAACTCAAACAAGCTCGGATTTGAGGTGTTCTCGTTTGGTAATCCTTCCATTTTGATAACATTTTCTAGATCTGCCACTGCATGAACTGTGTAACTGACAAATCTCCAATTCACATTATATTTAAGTGGTTTTCCCTATCGCTTCTCACAGTTAAAAATACGTTCCATAAATTACTATCCTGACTGGTGAAATATGCAGTGCCGCTGTTGTCCTGCCACGTGTTTCTAAAGCATTTTGGCACTTCCCGTGGAAGTCATCTCGTTCGCAGCTATGCCAGGGGACTTTATTTTTTTTTTCCAGTTTTACTTTGTTATTACGTACAGGATCACACAGCTCCATGGAGAAATAAGCAGTGGTGTCCAGAAGGGCGTGCTGTGAACCAGGCACGGGAACATATGCCAGTAATTATGGATGCTTGGGAGGCTGAGGCAAGAGGATCTTGAGTTCGAGACCAGACTGAGAACCTAGCAAGACAGTTTTTTTAAGAAGAAGCAAAAAAAGCATTTTGTGGAGGAAACTAGCGGTTATATGTAGACGCAGAACAAATGAAGTCAGAGGACGAGGTTGGGTGGGTGTCTCCTTCATCCACTATTCCCACAGAGACCTGGCTGGGACTCCAGCCCAACACCAAGGGGCCCTGGGTCTGCGTATCAATCGTGGGGTAGAGAGACACTCTCCTTGTCACGTGTACAAGGACAGGGGACAACCAATGGCCAGCCACACAGCCTGCAGACTGCTCTCCGGAGCCAGAACGTTTTTTTCTTCCCAGCAGGTGTCACTGTGGAATTATTAAAATCGGAAGTAGAAAAAAATCCTGCACGTTAGGAAGTTGGGTCCCCAGGAAGGACCTTGAACTAAACTGCTCACACATACGCAGCCACGACAGGGAGGAATTTAAACTCTGCCTGCCTGGCTCTGAAGCTGTGCCCATGCAGCGTTTGTTGGGTTTGAATTGCTCAATTCATCTGATCTTTCCTGTCTTGAAAAGTAATCTAGAAATAGAGTCGCCACAAAGACTCTGAAAAGATACCTACCTTGCAAACTGGTGATCGCTGTATCTTTATTTTTTTTTTTTTTTTGCTGCCTGTTCACTAGTTTTTGTTTGTTGTTTTTTTAATTTGGAGAAGTATCTTGATGTCATGAAGGAGCTCAGACATTTAAAACTCTGGGTTTGGATTCTCACTTCGCCATTTCTTCTGTGTGTGCTACTTTGGATCATTTGCATAATTTAGAGCTTTGAGGCTCGGTTCCATGACAGGGTAATGGGAAGGTGAAATTAAACAGTTTCCTGAAAGCGCCCCGTACGGTTAGTTAAGTCTGAATCCAGAGGCGTCACTGAACTACGGTTGAGGTTTCATTATCGTTTTAATATTTTAATTTCATTGTGAATATATTGTATTCATACAGTATCAGCCATGTATAAGCTGTCACCTCCAGGAGGGCGACACAGCCACCTCCTGTGACTTGGATTGGTGTGCCGCAATGACTACTGACCCCTGCTCAGGTGACCCCGGGGGGGGGGGACTTAAATGCGAAATCATCACCCATCTACGTCCACACGCCTTTCTGCTGTCTTTATTCCATTTGATGGGGCGGTTCCCTTCCTCTGGGCCTCTCGCTGTTGAGATCTCCTCGCTGCTCCTTCGTCACTGTCTCCCACATCCGCAGGTCCCTGAACTGGCAGTGTCACTGCGAGTGGCTCCTGCATCAGCAGGATGGCTAGTCTGGGTGTTCCTCGGCGGCTGCTGAGCGTCCAGGGCTGCTTTCCGCGAGCACTGCTTCCACCCAGATCCACATCATCAGAACTGCTGGGGGCCCAGGGTGACACCTCCCTAAGAGACACTGAATTTCCTTGGGAGTTGGTTACATCCTTCGCTGACCTCAAGTCAAATCGACCTTCAGCTCTGAAGTGCACTTTGCTGCCTGCAGGGTCTTCTCAAAGCTGTCTTTCAATTCCGTTCCTTCCCTGCTGCACATCCTGGTGATTGCTCATTCCCTGGAGCATGGCCTTAACCTCGTAGTCCGCTGGGGCTGCATGGTTCCATGAAGGCACGACAGTGAGCATCTTACCATGTGACTGGCACCTAGAGGATGTTCACTTGTGACAGTCCCCTCCCTGCGTTTGCCTGGATCACAGCTGCCCCATTCCCTAGCAACTAACCTGACATACATAGAAAGGCTCCTGACACTGTCCCTTGGCCACAGTGGTGACACAAAACACAGGCCTTTGATCCGATGTGTACAGAAAGGTGCTATTTCCAGAGGATTCTGAAATGGGAAGGGGCATTGTGGACCCTGACTCACATGAGTGGTAAGCCCCATGCTTAGGAACTCTTTTATTTTATACATTTATTTACTTATTCCACGGGGTGGGGGGGGAAGAGAGACAGAGAAAGAGAGAGAGAGAACCCCCAATAATGGTTCTGACGCTGCGATCCACCTCTAGCCCCAGACAGCCCCGTATCATGCCACTCATGTGCCAGGTCTCCTCCGTGGGGGCGGTCTGTGGACACAGACCTGGAGCCTCCCCCCGTAGGCCAACCTTACAGCTGTCCCATCTCACCACTGCGCCCTTGTCCAGCCCTGCTAAGAGCTCTGCCTACCAAGGCTCCCAGATGCATGCCAGGTGTGCCACCTGCAGCCGTGGCTGTCAGTTACCCCACCGTAAGATAACCTGTGACACCTCCCAGTTCCCTAGTCTCTTCTCCCCTCTTTTTATTCAAGTCACCAGAGTCAGTGTCTCCTGCTAGCAGATGACAGGGCATAATCTCCTATGTTGTCCAGGATTTTGTCTGATCAGCTGACCTCACTCATGTTATTCCCCACGAATCTCCAACACCCTTTCTTCTTTAAAATGGTGTGACTCTGCTAGTGAAGCTCACTTTCATCTCTATGGAGTTTTCTCTCTTCTCCGTTCTGAGTCTCTAAGCTGTTATGTCTCAGCTCCTTCATGAAACTTCTCCAGTCAGCACTGACTTCACTCCCCCAAGCACTGGTTCATGCCGCGATGAACCCCTCACCAGACACCCTCCACAAGCGAGCTTCCCCCATGCTCTTGTACCTGTACGGCATGTCTTCTAGAGTGGTTGGAGGCCACTTGGGAGCAGAAACCAAGGTTGTGTTTGTTTTTTAAATGTTTCTCTCTCTCTCTCTTTAAGTTTTTAGAGTGCACATGCTCACTAGAGAGGAGAGAGAAAGAGAAAAGTGTGGGAGGGAAAGTGAGAAATCACCCTCCAGGGGGATGGCCATGCCATCATCCTTTCTCCTCCATTCTCCTCCTAGGATTTTGGGCACACATGCATGCACATGCACCCAGCATTACGTGTCAAGCTGCCGAGTCTGGGATTCGAACCACGTGGGTGGGAGTCCAGCGCCTCAACAGCTATGCCACCTGCTGGCCCCAGTATTTAAATGTTTCTAAATGCCTACTGAAGAATATCTACCAGAGGGTGGTGGTAGTAGAGGAGATAGAGGGATCTTGATCAACGGAAGCAAAATTACAGATAGCCATGTCCGGCATTACAAAATACAGTAGCGAGACTGTTGTCAACAACTTTGTGTTTATCTCAGAGTAATAGAGAATAAGAGGATTTTTAATGTTCTCAACCCAAAGAAAGGATAAATGGTTCAGATGATGGGTATCCTAAGTACCCTTACTTAGTCACTATACCTTGTAGTTCTGTGCTGAAAACTCACATTGTACCCCACAAATATGTACATATTATTTATATTATTATTATTATATAGTAATAAAACATTGAAAAATGCTTATTGTTTAACTGTTTCTCTCCTACTAGTGCATGCCTTATAACCTTACAGGGAGTGAATACAAGAAGTGTATACCTGCTTGTTTTTCTAATTATAAGGAATTGAAGACTACAGTATTTGTTTTTCAAAAGTGCTTCTGATTACCCATTCCTTCATCACATCCCACATAGCACGGAAATGCAGCGTTTCCTTTGTAGAATGTTTGCTTGCTAATTACTCCTGTCAGGGTGATTAATGGGCAGTGGTTGATGACAAGGAACCTTGATGGTGACCTGGTGGTCAGCAGAGGCCACTTTGTTTCAGTTATTTCTACCTCTGCATGAGGTTTGAAAAAAAAAAAATATATGTATATATGGCTTTGGAAAAGAGTTGAGGTTGCTTATGGGTACATTCACATGCAGATTCCTAGAGCCTGCTGGTGGCTAATTGCATCCAGGCCAGAGGCAGGGTCCTGATCTGCTGCCCGTCTATTTTGACCGGGCGACAAGGCCG
>NW_006204133.1:7267962-7292839 GCF_000334495.1 Tupaia belangeri chinensis
TCACTTGTTTTTGTTTGTTGTTTTTTTAATTTGGAGAAGTATCTTGATGTCATGAAGGAGCTCAGACATTTAAAACTCTGGGTTTGGATTCTCACTTCGCCATTTCTTCTGTGTGTGCTACTTTGGATCATTTGCATAATTTAGAGCTTTGAGGCTCGGTTCCATGACAGGGTAATGGGAAGGTGAAATTAAACAGTTTCCTGAAAGCGCCCCGTACGGTTAGTTAAGTCTGAATCCAGAGGCGTCACTGAACTACGGTTGAGGTTTCATTATCGTTTTAATATTTTAATTTCATTGTGAATATATTGTATTCATACAGTATCAGCCATGTATAAGCTGTCACCTCCAGGAGGGCGACACAGCCACCTCCTGTGACTTGGATTGGTGTGCCGCAATGACTACTGACCCCTGCTCAGGTGACCCCGGGGGGGGGGGACTTAAATGCGAAATCATCACCCATCTACGTCCACACGCCTTTCTGCTGTCTTTATTCCATTTGATGGGGCGGTTCCCTTCCTCTGGGCCTCTCGCTGTTGAGATCTCCTCGCTGCTCCTTCGTCACTGTCTCCCACATCCGCAGGTCCCTGAACTGGCAGTGTCACTGCGAGTGGCTCCTGCATCAGCAGGATGGCTAGTCTGGGTGTTCCTCGGCGGCTGCTGAGCGTCCAGGGCTGCTTTCCGCGAGCACTGCTTCCACCCAGATCCACATCATCAGAACTGCTGGGGGCCCAGGGTGACACCTCCCTAAGAGACACTGAATTTCCTTGGGAGTTGGTTACATCCTTCGCTGACCTCAAGTCAAATCGACCTTCAGCTCTGAAGTGCACTTTGCTGCCTGCAGGGTCTTCTCAAAGCTGTCTTTCAATTCCGTTCCTTCCCTGCTGCACATCCTGGTGATTGCTCATTCCCTGGAGCATGGCCTTAACCTCGTAGTCCGCTGGGGCTGCATGGTTCCATGAAGGCACGGACAGTGAGCATCTTACCATGTGACTGGCACCTAGAGGATGTTCACTTGTGACAGTCCCCTCCCTGCGTTTGCCTGGATCACAGCTGCCCCATTCCCTAGCAACTAACCTGACATACATAGAAAGGCTCCTGACACTGTCCCTTGGCCACAGTGGTGACACAAAACACAGGCCTTTGATCCGATGTGTACAGAAAGGTGCTATTTCCAGAGGATTCTGAAATGGGAAGGGGCATTGTGGACCCTGACTCACATGAGTGGTAAGCCCCATGCTTAGGAACTCTTTTATTTTATACATTTATTTACTTATTCCACGGGGTGGGGGGGGAAGAGAGACAGAGAAAGAGAGAGAGAGAACCCCCAATAATGGTTCTGACGCTGCGATCCACCTCTAGCCCCAGACAGCCCCGTATCATGCCACTCATGTGCCAGGTCTCCTCCGTGGGGGCGGTCTGTGGACACAGACCTGGAGCCTCCCCCCGTAGGCCAACCTTACAGCTGTCCCATCTCACCACTGCGCCCTTGTCCAGCCCTGCTAAGAGCTCTGCCTACCAAGGCTCCCAGATGCATGCCAGGTGTGCCACCTGCAGCCGTGGCTGTCAGTTACCCCACCGTAAGATAACCTGTGACACCTCCCAGTTCCCTAGTCTCTTCTCCCCTCTTTTTATTCAAGTCACCAGAGTCAGTGTCTCCTGCTAGCAGATGACAGGGCATAATCTCCTATGTTGTCCAGGATTTTGTCTGATCAGCTGACCTCACTCATGTTATTCCCCACGAATCTCCAACACCCTTTCTTCTTTAAAATGGTGTGACTCTGCTAGTGAAGCTCACTTTCATCTCTATGGAGTTTTCTCTCTTCTCCGTTCTGAGTCTCTAAGCTGTTATGTCTCAGCTCCTTCATGAAACTTCTCCAGTCAGCACTGACTTCACTCCCCCAAGCACTGGTTCATGCCGCGATGAACCCCTCACCAGACACCCTCCACAAGCGAGCTTCCCCCATGCTCTTGTACCTGTACGGCATGTCTTCTAGAGTGGTTGGAGGCCACTTGGGAGCAGAAACCAAGGTTGTGTTTGTTTTTTAAATGTTTCTCTCTCTCTCTCTTTAAGTTTTTAGAGTGCACATGCTCACTAGAGAGGAGAGAGAAAGAGAAAAGTGTGGGAGGGAAAGTGAGAAATCACCCTCCAGGGGGATGGCCATGCCATCATCCTTTCTCCTCCATTCTCCTCCTAGGATTTTGGGCACACATGCATGCACATGCACCCAGCATTACGTGTCAAGCTGCCGAGTCTGGGATTCGAACCACGTGGGTGGGAGTCCAGCGCCTCAACAGCTATGCCACCTGCTGGCCCCAGTATTTAAATGTTTCTAAATGCCTACTGAAGAATATCTACCAGAGGGTGGTGGTAGTAGAGGAGATAGAGGGATCTTGATCAACGGAAGCAAAATTACAGATAGCCATGTCCGGCATTACAAAATACAGTAGCGAGACTGTTGTCAACAACTTTGTGTTTATCTCAGAGTAATAGAGAATAAGAGGATTTTTAATGTTCTCAACCCAAAGAAAGGATAAATGGTTCAGATGATGGGTATCCTAAGTACCCTTACTTAGTCACTATACCTTGTAGTTCTGTGCTGAAAACTCACATTGTACCCCACAAATATGTACATATTATTTATATTATTATTATTATATAGTAATAAAACATTGAAAAATGCTTATTGTTTAACTGTTTCTCTCCTACTAGTGCATGCCTTATAACCTTACAGGGAGTGAATACAAGAAGTGTATACCTGCTTGTTTTTCTAATTATAAGGAATTGAAGACTACAGTATTTGTTTTTCAAAAGTGCTTCTGATTACCCATTCCTTCATCACATCCCACATAGCACGGAAATGCAGCGTTTCCTTTGTAGAATGTTTGCTTGCTAATTACTCCTGTCAGGGTGATTAATGGGCAGTGGTTGATGACAAGGAACCTTGATGGTGACCTGGTGGTCAGCAGAGGCCACTTTGTTTCAGTTATTTCTACCTCTGCATGAGGTTTGAAAAAAAAAAAATATATGTATATATGGCTTTGGAAAAGAGTTGAGGTTGCTTATGGGTACATTCACATGCAGATTCCTAGAGCCTGCTGGTGGCTAATTGCATCCAGGCCAGAGGCAGGGTCCTGATCTGTTGCCAGTCTATTTTGACAGGGAGACAGGACAGTCATTAGGGCTGGATGCAGGCCAGCACATAGGCCAGATGTGTTTTCTCCCTCACAGCCATCTGCTTCCTCTGGGACCTGCTCTGCCCTTGGCTGACATGTCAAGCTGAGGACCTCTTTCCTGGCCTTGCAGACCCTGTGTTCATGGGAGGAGAGAAGAGGTGAAGCAATGTGGTGTGGGGGTCCTTGGTCTTTCATGGACTCAGTGTCCAGTCACTAAAGGTAAAGGGATTTCTGCCCTACAGTCACCTTCTTCGTGCAGTTGCGTGAGTGTCCCTGCTCTTCTTCTTCTGGGACTCCTGTTACTCCCAGCTGCTACTGCTCTGCTCACTTGGTGGAGAGCAGCTCTTCTCCCCCGGAGCAGAAAAACAGCAATGGCTTCAGCTGAAGGTGGTAGGGGCTCCTGTGTATAATGGAGGCAGAGGAAGTGCAGCTGCGAAATGTGATATTCCAAGACTGTGGCCCTGGGAAAGCCAGAGGGCAGCTTCAGTTACTGTCCCCGTCCTCCTTTTCCAGTCCATGTCCCCGGTTGTTGGTAACCAGCAAGTACTAGTATCCGTGTGCCTATATCGGCGTGCCAGTGAACACAAATTGAGTGAGGACTGCATGGCGTTGATGCATTCAGTGGATTTTTCCCCTTAACCCTCACCACGAGCACACGAAGCTGGCACTTCCATTCATCCCATTTTACAGAGGCAGAAACTGAGGCACAGGAAAGTTATAAGACTTGTCTAAAGCATAATAGGAATACTTGAACATGTACTCTCATTCCTAGTAATTTTATAAGTCTTCAAGTTATATTTCAGGAGCCAGTTTTTCATTTTAGGTGAGATCCTTCTCCTTGGTCATCCAACAGTTACATGTTGAGTGCCCATAAACATGTACCTTTACTCTGTAGGCCGAGAGAAAAAAAAATAAAGTAAGTTCATCCAGTAAGAGCCTTCTCCCAGTGTCTCCCTAGCTCTAGGTGTGGGATAGCCAGACACATGTGGCTATGAACACCCACATGTTGTAGGGATTAGGATGAGCAGCAGAGCATGGTGGCTGAGAGAACAGTCCCCAGCGTACTCACAATGATCCATCTATGACTTCATCATTCACTGGCAGAGTGACCGTGGACTTTGTTTAATGTCCTTGTATCTCAATGATCTTACCTGTAATGTGGGAATGATTATAATTCCTAGTTCTTTGAGGCTTCTGTGAGGAATGGAACCTTTAATACATCATGGTGGTCTAGACTAATGTTGGTCACATTATAAATAATCAAGAAACTTCAGCTCTTGGGAATCAGCAGTTAACGTAATGGTTATGTCGCTGGACTCCCACGTAGTTGACCGCAGTTCGATCCCGAGAGGAGAATGGAGGAGAAGGGATTGCGGCGTGAGCATCCCCCCTGGGGAGTGATTTCTCGCTTTCTGTCTCTCTTTCTCTCTCTGTCTGGCGAGTGCACGTGCCCTATAGCGAAAAAAAATGAATAAAGAAAGAAGAAGAAACTTCAGCTCTTGTGTCCTTGTCTTTACTCATCTACCACTGCCTGCTAATTTGGAAAAGGACAATTCCTTTGGGAAGTCTCCTCTAACACTTGTCCCCCTCCCAGGGCCCTCCCCACAGGATGCTGGCCGTCTCTTCTCTGTGTCTATAGAACTGGCTATGATTTCTTCACAGTGCACCTTCCTGTCACACATATTTACTCAGGCCCTACTCTGTGTGGTGTGGTGGCGATGACAAGCACTCACCTGCCCTATTGGCATTTAGGATCAGGCAGAAGTGGTGTTTAATTATTAGACTCGCTCACCAACAACTACTGAAAACCCAAGAAACATAGGAGAGTAATCATAGTGGGGACTTCACCTTCTCAGGAACAGGGTTACTTCTGGGATAAAGAAAGGCTTCCCAGGTCGGCAGATGGCATGGAGGTTAAGACACTGGATCCCACATGGTCACCTTTGAGGTTCAAGTCCCAGATCCATCAGCTTGAAAATCACACCAGGCACATATGTATGGATGCCCGAGATCCCAAGAGGAGAGTGGAGGAGAAGGGATTGTGATATGGTCATTCCCCTTGGTGATGGGGAAGGGGGATTGATGTCTCACTTCTCACTTTTACCCTCTCTCTGTCTCTCTTTGGTGACAGCACATGTCTTACAGCAACCAAAAGAAAAAGCAAAAAGAAAGAAAGAAAGGCCACCCAAACAGCTGACCATGACGCTGATAACCGAAGGATAAGGAGTTGGCAGAGAGCAGAGCAGGGAGGCGTTTCCTAGGCAGAGGGGATAGAGGTGAAGTCCTAAATTAAAAAGGCATGTGTAGGCAAAGGCAGGAATTTCTCCTGCATTGCTTT
The DNA here is from genome assembly GCF_000334495.1 of Tupaia belangeri chinensis. Lineage (NCBI taxonomy): Eukaryota > Metazoa > Chordata > Mammalia > Scandentia > Tupaiidae > Tupaia > Tupaia belangeri. Next base: position 7,273,475 of record NW_006204133.1, read on the forward strand.
CCCCAGGACAGAGACCAGCTCCATCTGTGGCGTGAGTGTGCACGGGCACTCCCTACGGGCTGGGCTTAACTGCTTCTCCCAAGCTCTGAGTGATGTGAGGGAACTGCATTCCAGGACCCTCACAACACTGTGATTTAGGAGATTACTGCTCTGGTCCCCGGGTGAGCAGGTGGTCGAGGCGGAGTTTGCACTGGGCTGCAGAGCAGAGCCTTCCTACTTGGGGTGATGGTAGGTCAGCTTCATACTTAAAACAAGAAGCTATTTAAAAGCCCTTGGCTTCAGTCCATGATCAGCTATGTAGGCTTTTCTGAACGTCATGAAGTAAAACCGATCCTCCTCTCCTAGGTCTAGAGAATTAGTGACTAGGAAAACTGAGGAATATCCAGTGATGTTTTTCAACACCTTTGAATCATCCGAAGTGATTTTATTGATTCGGAAACGTAAAATGCATGATTAACACAGATAGCAACTAATTTGGTGTGTGTGTGTGTGTGTATGTGTGTAAAGAGAGAGGTGATAAACTTAGGAAAATTCGCCAAAAGGATATAAAAACATTCTTATATAGCAGCATATTTAACTTGAAAAAATTAGTCATTTCCCATGTAAATTAGTTTAAAAGAATTTTTATTAAAACGATTTTCAAATATTCAAGTCCAAAAACCAGTATAATAAACTCCCTTGTGACTACCTCCAGTGCATCTAGTCCCAGTCCTGGTATTCTTCTGTAGTATTTTTAAACAAATTGCCCTAGCCATATCATTTCACCAGTGGGTGCTATGTAAGGGAGAAATCGCCATCATTTAAAAACTAAACCTGAAAACCACGATTGATGGTTAGCAACTCCTTCCCATCACCTGATATCCAGGCCCTAACTAACTGGATTAAATTGGCTTAAAATTGTCTTTTTACTGTTTTTTTTTTTTTTTTTTTTTTTTTTTTTTTAAGTAAGAGCCAAATAAAATCCATAGATTGCCTGTACCTCTTTTAGATTTTTTTTTTTTAATTTTTGCTGTTGTGTGTTAGAGAATGCTTGTGCTTATCAGAGAGAGAGAAAGAGAGAGAGAGAGAAGAGAAAGCCTCCTCCATGCGGCACGGGGCATGGTCAGGCCACAAATCTTTTGCTGCCATTTTCCCCTCTTTTTGGGATTTTGAATGTACACACACACACCTTGCATGTTTTTTGAGCCACCTGTTTCAGGGCCCAAACCCGGCAATGTCAGGGTGTTTGGGTGGCCTTTCTTTCTTTTTGCTTTTACTTTTTGTTGCTGTAAGGCATGTGTCTCTCACCAAAGAGAGACAGAAAGAGAGAGGGGGAAAGTGAGAAGTGAGAAATCGCTCCCCCTCCCCGCTGCCAGGGGGAGTGACCACACCATAATCCCTTCTCCACTCTCCTCTTGGGATCCTGGGCATCTATACACATGTGTCTTGGTTGTGGGATTCAGCCACCTTAATCCCCTTATTAACGACTGGCCTAAAATATCTTTTTATTTATTTATTTTTAACACATCTATTTATTTTTTCCATTAAGAAGGGAGAGAGAGAGACATCCTCATGCCAGCATCGGGCACATGTACCGGTATGATCAGGAAAGTCTTGAGATGTGAACAGCGATCTCCCGGTGGCCTCCACACCATGGAGCTTTGCGTGGCTTCCAGATCACTGCAGCTGGCCTCTGGTGCCTGCTACATGAACAGTCTCCCTGTCCTCTTCGCCTTCCGACCTGCCTTTCATTCTTTTTCCTTCCTGCAGTAATGTGTGTGAGGCAGAGGGTTATTAGTTTTGAAGATGTGTGCATTCCGGTCTTGGCTGACTGAATCCTCCAGTGTCATTTAGCATGTAAACTGATGATAGATCTGACACTTGATTAGATTCTGATCATTAGCAAGAAAACCTCCTAGGACATGTGTTTGTGTGTTCACAAATCTCTTCCGGAAAGACACGGTGGCAGTGTGAGGCACAGTACTGTCTCCTTGGCCGGGTCTCCGTACTTCCCTCTAGGCCTGGTTCCCATACTCTCCCGGTACCCCCTGGCTACAGCAGCACCTGCACATAGGAAAGGCCAGCTTCCAGCCAGGGCAGCCTGTGGTCACCACCGTGCCTCTCCTGGCTCTGTTCGGTGCATTTGGGCCCAGGCTCATTCTAGAGTGAGGATTGTAAGCTTGCTCTGATCAGCCTGGTTTTTCACCTTGTCATATAAATCGTTGGCTCTCCTCCAGATTAGCTGCTTTAAAAGTGTAAGAAGGGGGCAGCAATGTTGGCTCACTGGTAACACAACACTCTCCAATCTGGACCCACATGGAAAGGCCCAGGTTCACGTCTAGAGGTCTCCCTGTACAGAGCCTACATGAGTGTGCCCCTGACCCTGGCCCACTGCGACTGCGGGGGGTTGAAGATCCTGTTGGGGGTGCAGCTCTCTTTCTTTCTTAGAAGAAATAAAATAAGTATAAGAAAGTATTTTGGAGGTTGAAGTTTTTGTTCTCTCTTTTTTTTTTTTCTCCCTCTACAGGGCACTTGTGTTCAATAAGAGAGACAGAGAAAATTAGAAATGAGAAATCACCCCACCAGGGGAATGGCGGCACCACAGTCCAGTCTCCACCAGTCTCCTCTCAGGATTTTGGGTACTCGTACATGCCTGACATGATTTTTAAGCCACCAGGTTGGGACTCGAACTGCACAGTAAGTCCCAGTGCCTTAACCTCCATCCTATGTGCTGACCGTCAAAGGCTGAAGGTTTTCAGTCTGAGTTCAATTAAGTAACGAGAATTTTTCAGACAGCAGCTAATCTCATAGAAAATGCTGGCAACCCAAGATGTTTGTTTTCAGCCATGGTCCACTCTCCTGCCTTCTCTGCAAAAGATAACCATCCACCTTGTTGGCTTGATGTTCAGCTACTGAGATGCTTCCAGGGAAATGAGAGGTAGCCAGTTCTCGTCTGAATGTCAGGCAATGGCTGAGTCATCAGCGACGTCTTCCCTGAATTTCTTCATCTGGGATCTAAAGCAAGGGCCAGCCCAGTAAGGACTAGCAATGTTTACTGATACATGGAGTCTCCATTATGACTCTAAAGCCATTACTAAGTTGTACTTAACCACTGGGGACTGTGAGCGATGATCGCTAGGTAACATAAGATTAAATCAATTAATTGGTGTACCTGGGTCATACAGTTGTTGTTCGATTATCATTAACATATAAGCAGATGAACTCAGCTTAATTAGACTGGGTCTTCAGAGTTGGGATTTGGTGACTGTCAAAGCCATTTTAAAATCTGAACCATCTCCCCGAGAGGCACGCCATTAGTATGAGGGAGTAGGGTAGTATTTGTACTATTGCAAAATTAATAAATGAGAAGAAATTAATTCACTAATACGTGAGTAGTGCACACTCCAGCTCTGAACTGGATATCCGCAATTTAGTTGATAGTTAAAATTAGGAGAGAGCTATTTTACCTGGAGTAGTTCCTTCCTTGTAATTTAAAATTAAACCTTCAACCAAGGCAAGGAACTTTAATTTGAATGAATTTTCAACTCCACTCTTGCGATTCTGACTTCTCTCTGCATCTTTCTGGCTGTCTAGTCATTGCACATTAAAATATCATTGATACTAAGACCCGTTTGCTAGAGCTATTTATTTTCTTAACAATTTTGAGTGTATTACTTAGAGCATTTAAACTGCTTTTAGGGAAATTACTGACAAGCGTACTTAAATTCAGAGCCAGGTCACTGTAAAGAAGAAAAAGAGGAAGAAGATAAACACCCTTGTTCAACATCCAAAAACCGTAATTATAGTTATAAATAATCATGTGCTTCCCTAATAAATTATTGGATAGCAAGCCAATATAACTTGTACAAAACCACTTAAAAGATTTTCCAAAGTAAAAAAAAAAAATTAAAAATCAATCATATGGTTCTTTCTGTCACATTTTGGGTTTGAACTAATTTATTTGATGATATCCCACTGATAAAAGGAAAACAGGAATATTTAAGAAATTAATGATGTAGTGCCATGACTACTCTGCCAACCACTTAGAAGAAGAAGCCAAAATATTAATGGTATAAAATATGTTTATATACATTCAGAATTTTAATGAGTTTTTTTGGTATGTTGTAAGTGAACTGCCAAATTTATCTGCACTTACGAAGATCAAACAGGTATTGGGGATTCGAGTAACACATGAGGGCAGATTTACAAGTTCATGTTTAAAAAAATTTTATGAAGGGACAGCAGGTGGCATGGTGGTTAAGGTGTTGGACTTCTATGGTGGTTGACTGTGGTTCGAGTCCCATACCCAGAAACTTGAAACTCAGGCTGGGCACGTGTGCCTGCATGCCCAAAATCCTGAGAGGAGAATGGTATAACTTGTACAAAACCACTTAAAAGATTTTCCAAAGTAAAAAAAAAAAAATTAAAAATCAATCATATGGTTCTTTCTGTCACATTTTGGGTTTGAACTAATTTATTTGATGATATCCCACTGATAAAAGGAAAACAGGAATATTTAAGAAATTAATGATGTAGTGCCATGACTACTCTGCCAACCACTTAGAAGAAGAAGCCAAAATATTAATGGTATAAAATATGTTTATATACATTCAGAATTTTAATGAGTTTTTTTGGTATGTTGTAAGTGAACTGCCAAATTTATCTGCACTTACGAAGATCAAACAGGTATTGGGGATTCGAGTAACACATGAGGGCAGATTTACAAGTTCATGTTTAAAAAAATTTTATGAAGGGACAGCAGGTGGCATGGTGGTTAAGGTGTTGGACTTCTATGGTGGTTGACTGTGGTTCGAGTCCCATACCCAGAAACTTGAAACTCAGGCTGGGCACGTGTGCCTGCATGCCCAAAATCCTGAGAGGAGAATGGAAGAGAAGGGATTGAGACATGGTCATCTCCTTGGGGAACGGTTTCTCACTTTCAGTCTCTCTCTGTCTTTCTGGTGAGATCACGTGTCCTATAGGGGGAAAAAAAAACTCTCAAAAATAAAAAGAATTTTAGTAAAAATGCATTCTTCAGCCGAAGAGGTAAACTCCTAGAGATTATTCAGTGTGTGTGTGTCTGATGAAAAATAGAAGTTAAGAGATGTTGTGGTTAGCTGAGAAAGCTGTGTTGTTTTTTCCATCGATGACCTCCCTGGCTCCATTTAGACTCTCGCTCAATGATTCTCATTTCTACACTGTAATTTCCAGCTTATCCTAAATATAGACTCTGGATTGGAGCCATCCTAATTAAACTGTGAATTCCTTTGTAGTGAGCTCTGATGCTTCGGAAATCAATTTCAAGGCTTCACATAAGCAATGCACGCCACCTTCCCAGTTTTCTTTCCCTTTATGAATTTCTTTAGAAATGGTACATTTCTAATCATATTTTAGGGGCACAGTTGTACTATTTTTCCCAGCCTTTTGGGTTTTGTTTTAAAGAACATGCACAGTATTTATGAACAACCTCCTGTTTGTGTAGAGATCTAATTCGTTCTTTCGAAAGTTTTCCACCCTGACGTTCCTGCTCCCCCTTTCTCCATGAAGTTGTCTTTATATTATAAATGAAGAACACGAGATGAAATAGTTTTGCCTAAGGCTACCTGAAGAAACAGCATCTGATCCTTTTGTTGTTACACAAAATTCATGTGTTTTCCTGACACACAGCTGTTAGAGATAATGGGATTTTTACTAAGGGAATAGAAAGTGAGACTCGAACATAGAAATTTCAGCACCAGCCAAAGCACTGGCTAAGGTTGACAGCCAGGGTGCAGGACCTTGGATCTTGGCTCGGAGCCTCCCTCCTGAGCTGCCCCAGTCCCCTGAGACAGCACCCAGAGCTGTGTGGTCTGTGAGCTCACATTCCGCACAAGGGTGAGGACCCTTCCGAGTTGCCATCCGTGTCACAGAGAACCAGGCTGTGTCCTTGGAGGGAAGTCTTAGAATCCAAGTTGACTCTGACTCCAGCTTGGAGCACGGAGTATGAGAGGCCATGCAAATTCTCTACGGAAGGTTTAAAACCATTTTGAACAAAAACCGAAGTCCTGTATCTGACAGAGGTGCAGCTTGGGAGTCATTTTAAATGGACACTGTCCTTTTTCTTGGACTTTCAGAGTGGAGTTCCACTGGAACGCGCTGCGACCGTGGTGAGGTAGCGGTCCTGGGCATCTCCTGTAATAGTTGCCCCTGAAAGGCCTAGTTCCTGATGGTCAGTACGCCGGCCCCAGGGCTGAGGAGTAAAGGGGCGAAGATCAGGTATAGCCTCAGCTGCGGGTTGAACTCAGTGTTTCCCCACCCTGGCTCCACACTAGAAGACACCTAAGGGATTTTTAAAATATATTCTACAGGGGTTCTACCCTTCCCCAAGACAAACTAAATCAGTTTGGGGGAACTGGAGGCAAATGCAGGGTGTGTATGGAAAGTTTCCCAGCCGATTCTACCCTGCCAGCAGGCTTATAGTCTAGCAATGGTTCCAAACTCTGATGGGATAAACACCCCAAGAGGGAGTTCTGGTGTGTTGCACAACTCTATAAATTTACTTTAGTACATTTTAAAATTTTTTAAAAATAATTTTTTATTTTATTTATTTATTTATTTTTATTTGATCAGAGAGACAGAGAGAGAGAGAGAGAAAACGTGAGAAAGCAAGCCCCCAGGTCTGGGACTTGAACTGTGGTCATCCATGTGGGAGTCCAGAGCGTCAATCATCACAACACCTGTTGGTCCTAATGTGTTTTATTTAAGACTAAGTGGTTATTTTAAATGGCAGTCTTGGAGGGTAGGCAAGCGGGAAGGAGATGGTAAGAGTTCAATTGAATCAAGTATCCAGCAGATGGACAGACACGTTCTACAAGGACAGGAGCATTGATGGTAGAGGGCTGAGTTTCTTCTGAGTTGGTAAGTTATGAGGACAATATTGAAAGAGAAAAGAGTGGCTTTAAGAAAAGCAGCAGTCATGGCAGATAGGATATGTCACATTTCTGTTTCAGCTGATCTGGTACTATGACACAAAGCGTATCTGACTTATAAGATATATGCCATTATATCGGGGGCTAGATGGCGGCACCACCATAAAATGTTTTCCCTCTGAGGATGACTCACATGGTAGGATTCTTGGCACGGTCTAGAAAACTCCCTAAACATACCAGACATGCCATGATATGGGGCTGGCAGGAGCTGGGGGTGGATCAAGGCATCGAGACCTATTGGGCATACTGTCTCTGTCTCTGTTCATTCTCTCTCTCATTCGCAGAAGATATATAAATAGCCATTATTCTAGTGTCAGGTTAACACCATAGATATCATGGGAAAGGCACAAATAAATGATACAATTATCTGCTGATGAGAAGGTGTATGATAATGTCTTTAACTGGACTAATACATAGTGTATCCATTCTGGGAAAATTTATTTTGCATGCTGTAATGATATACAGTGATTGAATGTATTAAAAATAGGTATATAGGGACCAGCAGTTAGCGTAATGGCTATGTCGCTGGACTCCCACGTAGTTGACCGGGGTTCGAGTCTCGGGCCCGGTGACTTAAACTCACGCTGGGCGCGTGTGCGTGCGTGCCCAAGATCCCGAGAGGAGAATGGAGGAGAAGGGATTGCAGTGTGGCCATCCCCTCTGGGGGGTGATTTCTCACTTTCTGTCTCTTTGTCTCTCTCTGTGTGTCTGGCGAGTGCACGCACCCTATGGCAAAAAACTCTTACAAAAAATAGGTATATTAAAAAAAGAACTTAAAGAAAAAAAAAGAAGAGGAAGGAGTTTTTATCCCCAGTTCTAAAGCAGCGGCTCTCAAAGTCGAATGCAGCTTCTGTTCCAACATCTGGGACCTGTTAAAACACAGATCTCTGGGTCCTGCCCCCAGACTTTCTGATTTAGTAGTTCTAGGGTGGGACCCAAGAATTTGTGTTTGGAACAGTTTGCACATGATGGCAATCCTGCTGGTAAAGGGATCACGCCTTGAGAACCGCTGGCCTAAAGCACTGGAACAGCCACTCATGTGCTCATGGGACGCAGTCTATGACGGCTTCGGCCCTCTAGAGACAGAGGTTGAGGTGAAACTTCTACGTGAACTCTTCGTGAGGGAAAGCAGCTCCTGAGGTAACAGCGTGAAGGAGATTCTTGAAGCAGGGTGGAGGGCAGACAGGCTTGAAGGTGAGTTATGGAACTCCTGGGTTGGCCTCATTTGTGACAAGCTCAGCTTATTACCTGAGAGAGAGAAAGACGATTCACGAATTATTAAGGACCCCCCATTTCTCTCTAGGGTGCGTCATCTCTCATGGGTTGTGTTTCTCCAGGGGATGTCTCCCCCATTTCTGGGCTGCACAGTGAGCCCCTGGAGAAGCTAGCTTCTGTGGGTACAGTGTTGCCAGAGGGCAGGTGTGGCAGCTCGCACCATGCACAGGTGTCTAGGTACCCGGACCGAGCACAAGAGCGAGCTCTGATTCAGCAGAGACCAGCCTTTGCCAGGTGACACCAGCCAGACAGGGCAGCAAGGGCCAACCCAGAGTGGCTCATAAACTGACACTGGAAAGCAATTGACGATGCTCAGATTATTTGCTGAGAAATGTACAATAATTTTTTAAAGTTTTTTCCCATAGGGCATGGCATGTGTGCTCAATAGAGAGAGACAGAGATAGTGAGAGGGAAAGTGGAAAAATCCTCTCAGGGGAGATGGCCACACCACAATCCCTTTTCCATTTGCCTCCTGGGATTTTTGACGCACAGACACACACACACACTCACGTACACACACACACACACACACACACACAAGCTGCCGAATTCGGGATTCCAGTTGGAGTCCAGTGCCTTAACCACCATGCTACCTGCTGTCGCCAACACTGGAATCTCCGATGGCTCACGGAGCTCTGTCCTGCTGCGTCCTGCTGTGTCTGACTAGCACACAGTGTACCACGTGGTGTCAGTCTGTCAGGCCAGCAGCACCCGGGTAGGTCTAGACCGTGTTCAAGAGGTCACGAGTCACACATTGGGTGTCACAGACATGCCACATTGCTGAAGCCCCTTCCACATGTCAGCGTTTCCTGTCGCTTTCTCCTCATGAACTGGCAGTGACTATCAGACCAGGCTATCTGTGGACCACTCTTTGAGAAGCAAAAGGACAGAGCGTTTTTTTTTTTTTATTCATTCTTTTCTTTTTTTTTTTTTTGAGAGAGATTTTTGCTACGGGGCACATGTGCTCGCCAGACAGACAGAGAGAGACATAGAGACAGAAAGCGAGAAATCACCCCCCAGGGGGGATGGTCATGCCGCAATCCCTTCTCCTCCATTCTCCTCTCGGGATCTTGGGCATGCATGCACATGCGCCTGGTGTGAGTTTTAAGCCACCGAGTCCGGGATGCGAACCGCGATCGACTACGTGGGAGTCCAGCAACATAGCCATTACGCTAACTGCTGGTTCCCAGGACAGAGTGTTTTTGATCAAATTCTATAGTTGTGACTGTGTCTTCCTATATTTCTTTTCTTTTCTTTTCTTTTCTTTTCTTTTCTTTTCTTTTCTTTTCTTTTCTTTTCTTTTCTTCTCTTCTCTTCTCTTTTCTTTTCTTTTTTTCAGAGGTTTTTGCCTTAGAGCACGTGCATGTGCTGGAGAGAGGGGAGGGAGAGAGAGAGAGAGAGAGAGAGAGAGAGAAATCACCCTCCAGGGGAATGGTCGCACTGTCATCCCTTCTCCTCCAGTCTCCTCCCAGGATCTTGGGCATGTACACACATGCGCCTGGCATGATCTTCAAGCTACTGTGTCTGGGACTCGAACTGCAGTTGGCTTTGTGGGAGTCCAGCAACATAACTGCTACACCATCTGCTGGCTCTGCGTCTTCCTGTATTTCAAATACCAAATGTCATAAGAAGCAGACAGGTCACTTTTTCAGAGGGCCAGCAGCTCCAGAGGAGTATAAGAAGAGCTATTAGGTAAGCGACTTCTCGAGCTGCAAACCCCGTGGCCACTAAGTAGCCCACATCCCAGCAGAGCGGTTTATTGCTTATTGTGCTGCTGCATACAAATGCTACAAATATTTCTCCTTTCTAACTCTGATGGAACCCTAGAAAGTACCAGGAAAACTATGTTTTGAGGTCAGGCAGCTAGGGACACACCTTCTGTTTCTGGTATTTGTTGACTGTAATCTCAGGGAAATCATTACGCACTATGAATCTCAGGTTTTGAATCTGCAAGCACAAGGAGAAAAAGAACTCCCTTACTACTCAAATTTTTTTTTTTTTGGAGAGGTTTTTGCTATAGGGCACGTGTACTCGCCAGAAAGACAGAGACTGAGAGATAGAAAGTGAGAAATCACCCCCCAGGGGGGATGGCCACGCTGCAATCCCTTCTCCTCCATTCTCCTCTAGGAATCTTGGGCACGCATGCACACGCGCCCGGAGTGAGTTTGAGCCACCGGGTCCAGGACTCGAACCACAGTTGACTACGTGGCAGTTCATCAACACAGCCATTATGCTAACTGCTTGTCCCCCTACTCAGATTTTTAAAGTGATGGCTAAATGAGATGTCGGGTAGCAGTGGCACACAGCAGCTCTCGGGAGTTAGCTCCTATCTCCCGCCTTGGTATAACCCACAGGAGGCTCCCAAGCAGATAATGCTTTGTACTGTGGTTAGATCGAACGGAAGACAGAGATCCAAAAAGGTGACTTTGGCTTTTGGCCATTTTTCTCTCCAAAGAACAACAACAACAACAAAAACCAAAAACAAGTGATCTATCAGGGAAATGCTGATATAGGAAGATCTGGGGACCATGGGAACATGGACTGTAGCTCAGATCTGTCAGCAGCGGTGGTGTGCTGGTGAGCACCTTCAGGTTGGGCTGGGACCGTCGTGGACCACCAAGGAAGAGAAGTGCTTCTGTGAGGATGGCCCCCAAGTCACTGGAACTGATCTGGCTCTGAGAATATGAATGTCTCCAGGTACCTGGCCCAAGGAAACAGCATACATGCACGAAGGCTTACATTGGTTGTACATACAATTTTTCAAATGTTTACCTATAAAACAGTAACACTAGCATTCATTTATCTGACTGAGACCTGAAGATATGAGACAGCCTGAAATTTAAACAATAGGAAAAAAGTAGACTACCTAGGGGTTCTGGATATTGGAGTAGTCAGTGACAGATAAACATTCTGGCACTCAAAATATATGAAATTTAAAACTCAGCAGATGCCTTTAAGTATAGATTAGACACAGCTAAAGAGAAAAGGAACAAATTGGGTAATAACTCAAAAAATCATGCAGATCAAAATATAGAAAGACAAAAGATTTTTAAAAAACTACTTGGTCAGCCAGTGGCATAGTGGATAAGCTAGCTGGGTCTCATATGCTTAACTGCACAGCTTGAGTCCCCAGCTGGGCAGCTGAAGAACACACTAAGTGCATGTAGGGCCATGTTAAAAATCCCTAAAGGAGGGAGAAATGGAGGGGAAGGGTTTGCAGTGTGACCATTCCCCATGGAATGTGCTTTCTCACTTTCTTTTTCTTTCTTCTCTTTCTTTCTTTTTCCTCTTTCTTTCTTTCTTTTGTTCTTTCATTCTTTTTCTTTCTCTCCTTTCTTTCTTTTTCTTTCTTTCTTTCTTTCTTTCTTTCTTTCTTTCTTTCTTTCTTTCTTTCTTTCTTTCTTTCATCTTGGGCACGCATGCACACGCGCCCGGAGTGAGTTTGAGCCACCGGGTCCAGGACTCGAACCACAGTTGACTACGTGGCAGTTCATCAACACAGCCATTATGCTAACTGCTTGTCCCCCTACTCAGATTTTTAAAGTGATGGCTAAATGAGATGTCGGGTAGCAGTGGCACACAGCAGCTCTCGGGAGTTAGCTCCTATCTCCCGCCTTGGTATAACCCACAGGAGGCTCCCAAGCAGATAATGCTTTGTACTGTGGTTAGATCGAACGGAAGACAGAGATCCAAAAAGGTGACTTTGGCTTTTGGCCATTTTTCTCTCCAAAGAACAACAACAACAACAAAAACCAAAAACAAGTGATCTATCAGGGAAATGCTGATATAGGAAGATCTGGGGACCATGGGAACATGGACTGTAGCTCAGATCTGTCAGCAGCGGTGGTGTGCTGGTGAGCACCTTCAGGTTGGGCTGGGACCGTCGTGGACCACCAAGGAAGAGAAGTGCTTCTGTGAGGATGGCCCCCAAGTCACTGGAACTGATCTGGCTCTGAGAATATGAATGTCTCCAGGTACCTGGCCCAAGGAAACAGCATACATGCACGAAGGCTTACATTGGTTGTACATACAATTTTTCAAATGTTTACCTATAAAACAGTAACACTAGCATTCATTTATCTGACTGAGACCTGAAGATATGAGACAGCCTGAAATTTAAACAATAGGAAAAAAGTAGACTACCTAGGGGTTCTGGATATTGGAGTAGTCAGTGACAGATAAACATTCTGGCACTCAAAATATATGAAATTTAAAACTCAGCAGATGCCTTTAAGTATAGATTAGACACAGCTAAAGAGAAAAGGAACAAATTGGGTAATAACTCAAAAAATCATGCAGATCAAAATATAGAAAGACAAAAGATTTTTAAAAAACTACTTGGTCAGCCAGTGGCATAGTGGATAAGCTAGCTGGGTCTCATATGCTTAACTGCACAGCTTGAGTCCCCAGCTGGGCAGCTGAAGAACACACTAAGTGCATGTAGGGCCATGTTAAAAATCCCTAAAGGAGGGAGAAATGGAGGGGAAGGGTTTGCAGTGTGACCATTCCCCATGGAATGTGCTTTCTCACTTTCTTTTTCTTTCTTCTCTTTCTTTCTTTTTCCTCTTTCTTTCTTTCTTTTGTTCTTTCATTCTTTTTCTTTCTCTCCTTTCTTTCTTTTTCTTTCTTTCTTTCTTTCTTTCTTTCTTTCTTTCTTTCTTTCTTTCTTTCTTTCTTTCTTTCTTTCCTTTTCTTCCTCTCCTTTCCTTCTTTTTTTCCTTCTTTCTTTCTTCTTTCATTCTCTCTCTCTCTCTCTGTCTCTCTTTGGCAAGTGCTTATGACCTCTGGCAAAATTTAAATATATATATATATACATACACACACACACACACATATATATATATAATATATAATATTATATATATATATATATATATATTAAAGAGAATAAGAGTCATAAAGTTTACACTGTGAAGTTGTTTTCCTTTTCTTTTAAACTTTATTTTAATCATGATAGAGAGAGCATGCATGAGGAGAGAGAGAGAGACTCCCTTAGCAGGGCCTTGTGTTGCCATAGCCCACCTTCCCCAGACCTCCAGCTCCTTAAGATCCAGAGCATGCACACATGTGCCTGGCTTTTTTTAAAGTTAGACTGGGGATCTGAGTCCACAGATAACTGCGTGGGCTCCAGGACTGCAGTTCATTTTGCTACTAACTGCACCCCCAAACTGACCTACACTATGAAGTTCTAATATATGTTTAATTGGAATCCCACAAGAACAGGAGGATGAAAAGGTACAGAAATAAATCTAAAGGGATAGCTGCTGATATTTTCATAAAAATTCAAAAGTGGTTTTATATTTTTATAAGCATGTATATTTACAAAAGTTTCTATATTTAGTCCATAAAGTAGTACTTTCAGTTAGCTTGGGTCATATTAGATGTATTTGTTGTCAATTGTTTTGCGACAAATTACCCCAAAACTCAGTGCTTAAAATACAATGTCTGTTATCTCATGGTTTCTGTGGGTCGAGAATCAGAGAATGACCTAGCTGGGCTCTTTTAGCTCAAAGTCATTTACAAGGCTGCAGTCAGGGTGCTGGGCAGAGCCCCTGTCAGCTCAAGGCTCAGCTAGAAGAGGACCCATTGCCAAGGTCACTCATGTGGTCACTCATTAGGCCTCAGCTCCAATCTGGCATGGGCCAGGGTTCCTTTCTGTAGGGCACTTCACAGCATGGCAGCCCGTTTCCTCAACATGAGCAATTACGAGGGTGAGGGGATGCCTGAGACAGAAGGCATTCTCTTTTAGGATGTTTGCTTCAAAAGTGACATCCCGTCACTCTGTGGTATTATTGGGTCTTTGGAAAAGTCATGACATATTTTTCTATGCAAAAATACATCGTAACTTTTCCAACTTTTCCAATATGTGCAATAGGAGCAAATCATTAAATCCAGCCCACACTCAGGGAGTGGGGTGAGGGGAAGGAGTCAAATAAGGATGTGGTTACTAGGACCTGAAGGTATTTGAAAGCCATCTTATGGGCTGACCAACACAGCCTTCCCTCTGGCCTGCAGTGATTCCTGTCCCTGTCTCATGCAAAATGCCCCCATCCCTTCTCATTGCCCACAAAAGTCTCAGCTCATTGTTTACCTCAGCTAAAAGTCCAGAATGTCATTGTTTGAATCAGGTCCAAATGTGGACGAGGTGCCACTGATATATCACTTTAAATACAGCTATGTGAGCGTAGCTTTTCTTTATTTGTGAATCTGTGAAACTAAGAAGAAAAGTTACCTTCCCTCCCATACACCAACATATTATGGTAGGACAAGGATAGGAAAATTGGTACAGATATCCTTGTTCAGAGAAGAGAGAAATGGCCCAACAACTGTGTGTGGTGGTAACATGAGTTACTGGCAAGGCTGGAAATCATGTGGCCGACCACAGGCTCAGATTCCCAGTTGGCCTGAAACGTATCAGGTGTGCACATGGGAGCCACGGGACTGGAGGGCTGAGACAGGGGACTGTGGCTTGATGAGACTCTGTCTCTCTCTCTCTCACTATGTCTCTCTGTCTTTCTCTCACTCTCATGTGTTTGCATGTGCTTCCCATTATATAAAAAAGAAGTGATAGGAAATAGAGGCCAAAAAGAAGTCACTGATCCATAGTAGTTTTGAAATCTGGTTGGAATACAGTAGAAGCCTCTTGATTAAGTCTCAAGGCCCTGTAAAAATTTTCCATGGCTCTTGCTTTCATTCTGTAGCTCATCTTTTTTTAAAGGAAACATGCACTTGTTTGCAGTTGATTCTCAGCCTGCTTCCCACCATTAGAATTTGGGGCATGCCTGTGTAGTACTATCTCCTACGCTTTCAGTCCTGACTAATTGTATTTCTCCCAAAGATTCTGTGGGCCTTCTTGGGATTTCCTTGTGGTTTACCTCATTTGGCAATAATCATACCTTCCGATCCCTTTCAGACAAGCCTTTAAGTTATTTAGAGATCTTATTCCCTTGAGAGGATCTGTGAGGCACACTCTTAATCTTTTTATTTTTTTATTTTTTGGAGAGGTCTTTGTTATAGGGTGCGTGCGCTCTCCAGAAAGATAGAGACAGAGAGACTGAAAGCGAGAAATCACTCCCCCGGGGGGATGGCCACGCCGCAATCCCTTCTCCTCCATTCTCTTCTTGGGATCTTGGGCACACACACACACATGCTCCCTGCGTGAGTTTAAGCCACCAAGTCCAGGACTCGAACCACGGTCAACTACTTGGGACTCCAGCGACATAGCCATTATGCTAACTACTGGTCCCTCTTAATCTTTTTAAGGGACCTTTGTGTGATTAAATGGAACTCTTGGGTACAAATTTTGATCTTTCTGTAGTCTTAACAGAAGATTTTATAATCCTCCCCTGGGTCTCACCTTGAGACTGCATTCTGCTGTCTGTACCCTTGATTTCATCTTTACTTTGAAGCCATTTCTTAATTTTAGCATTGTTAACCATCTTGAGATATTAAGAATTTTCAAATCCATAAAGTCCTGGTTCTTTACCACCAGCAGCCTTCCCATGACTTAGCTCTCTCTGCATTTTACTTTGAGCAGCAGAAAGAAACCACATGACACTTTGACAATTTGCCTGGAAATTTCCTTAGTTTGTCTGGCACATGTTCTACTTCCTGTGTTACGCAGGTGATAATGTGCAAACCCTTCTGTCACTATTTAGCAGGGGTCGTATGTCCTACAGTTTTCTATATGTCTTCCTCGTCCTTTTAAGCTCTCACTGGTGGTGTCCTCCATGTCCAGAGCTAACAATCTGTTTAAAAGCATTTGCCTTCTTTAATACGTTCCTAAAAACCCTTTCAGTCCTCGTCTAGTAGGTTGTCAGAAAAGTCATGCCTATTATCCTACGTTTTTCTAGGCAAAAACTGCATCATGACTTTCCTGCCTACCCAGTGCATTTTAACTTACTTGTTTTGGTAGCACTTCATTTCTAGGCACCAACATAGGTGTTGTTTAGCTATTGTTGCATCATAAATTACCCCCAAACTTAGTGTCTTAAAAAAACAGATGTTTATGATGTCACAGTTAACACTTAACCCCCGTAGTGCAGGTGTTATGTGCTATGTAAAGAAAGCTGGATCCCACCTGGCCAGCCACAGTGGGTCAGGAGTCTACGAGTGGCTACACAAGATAGTTCTGGCTTGCAGGATCCCATGAGGCTGCAAGCAAGACATTTGCTGGGGCTGCAATCGCCTGAAGGCTCACCTCGGGCTGAAGAATTCACTTCCTAGCTCACTATGTGCTTGGCTCTTACGATCTATTTTCAAGCTCATGTAACCTGGCAGGCCCTGGTTCCATGCTGTGTGGATCTTTGTATGAGCTACATGCACTTCTTGACATAGTAAGATAAGATTTGATGAGAGAGATCGAGGAGTGTGAGTAGAGAACATGCCAGAGAATAAGATGATGGGAGGTGACCGAATGAAGCCAAAGACTTTTTGTAGCCTAATTTCAGATGTGACTTCCTGTCTCCTTTGCTGTGCTCTACTTGTAGGAAACAAGTCCTTTAATTCTCAAGTCAAAGGGATACACAAGAGTATGATGCCAGGACACAGAGACCATGGAGGGTTATCCCTGCCTCTGCCTACCATGTTAGATCATGCCATGCCTACAAATAACTCTGAGTGTCATTGAGACTGCCTCTGACTCTCCTCCAACTCTTCATTCTGGGATTCTGGCTGCCATAACTGCCTCTGTCTGGGACTTTGTCTCTTGGCAGAAGGACAACTGAAGAGCTCATGCCACTTCCAAGTACACTTGACTGAATAAGATAGGTTTCATGGCTTAAGGCTGACATCGACAGTGCAAGAATAATTCTTCTGCAGAGAGCAGGTCAGGGAGTGGGGAAGTACATACTCTGAACAATAGTACAGTATTCCACAGCAAGCCTCCGGGATTTCAAGGCATTGAAATCATGTAGCATGTACTTTTTGTTACTATGATGCAATTAAGCTAGAAAGCAATAACAAAAACAATAATAATACAAAGTTTCCATATGTTTAGAAATGTTAAGGAAGTTAAGTTTAGGAAAAAGTATAGTTTTGGATAACAGAGGTTATCTAGGAAAAGAACTATGAATTAGAATGCAGATAGCACAATTCGTGGCATGCAAGCAAAGACACACTTAGAAACTGATGGCACTCCGTACCTACACAGAGATAAAGGAGGTTTCAAAACACAGGAGCAAAAACAACAAGCCACAGTGCAAAAATAAGCAGCAAGTTAATCCCAAGTAAAGTGGAGGGAAGAACATAATAAAGTGCTAAAGATATATTTTAGAAAGGAAAAAGGGCTGACCCCATAGTGCAGGGGTTAAGTGTGTGCAAAGAAAGCTGGAGCCCACAGGGCCAACTACAGTCTGAATCCCAGCCCTGGTGGCTTGAAAAACACCCAGATGAGTGTGCTTGTGTATCCAACACTCAGGTGGGATGGGGAAATGGAGGAAAAAGAACTGCGAACTGCCCATGCTCCATTGAAGGGTGCCCCTTCTCTCTCTGGTGAGAGCACGCATCTTCTGGCAAGAGGAAGCGAATCAAGGGGAAAAAGAAAGAAGCTAAACATTTTAGGGAAATATAAATAGAAAATTATCTGTTGATGATAATGTGTGTGATAATGCCTTTAACGGGGCTAAAATGCAGTGTATTCATACTGGGAAATTAATTTTATAAGCTGTAATGATATACAGTGGTCAAATATATAAAAAAATAAATAAACTATGGAAAGAAAACCAAACAAAAATAGACTAAATGATTCATTAAATTAGCAATACCTAACAATAAAAAAATCTTTGAAAAACAGTTCATAACTGTAATAACACCTGCCAAAAAAGAGCCAGAATAAAAGACAGAAGGTACAAATAGTCATAACTGGAGCACCAACGGAGACCTCAGTAAAAAACTATAGTCATTAATGGACCAGCAGTTGGCATAATGGCTATGTTACTGGACTCCCACGTAGTTGACCACGGTTTGAGTCCCAGACCTGGTGGCTTAAACTCATGCCGGGCATGTGTGGATGCGTGTCCATGATCCCGAGAGAAGAAGGAATTGTAGTGTGGCCATGCCCCCTGGGGGGGGATTTCTTGCTTTCTGTTTTTCTCTCTTTGTCTTTCTGGTGAGCACACATGCCCTATAGCAAAAACCTCTCCAAAAAAAAACAAAAACAAACAAAAAAAACCCCACTATAGTCATTAATAATATTATAATAATATCATGAACGTTTCAATCAATTTGAACATTTTTATGAAATAGTTAAATTTTGGGGAAAGCATGTTATTAAAATAAGTAAAGCAGAAATATAAAATTTTAATAATCTTTTCATTTTTAAAGAAATTGATGCATAATTATAAGTCTGCCCACAAATAAAACTCCAAGTCTAGAGGAGTTACTACTGAGTTTTATGAAGAATTTAAAGAATAAATATGAACTGGGAATAGATACAATGGCACAGTAGTGAAATGTGACATTCTGCAAGGCAATCCCACATTAGAAGGTTCCTGGTTCAAGACCAGGGTTCTCCCTGAGTACTCTGGGACCCACATGTCCATGACTGGGGAATGCTAAAGAGTAGGGTGAATCCAGCATCAGGACTCCTTAGGGTGCTGTCTCTCTGTCTCTCTTTTGATCACTCTTGCTTCTGGAAGAAAAAAAATAGTTAAAAAAGGATACATTTTATTAATTTTTTCACAAATTTTACAAAAAGTGGGGAGAAAAAAAGAAACATTTCAGAGCTAGCTTTAAAATGCCAGTGAAACCTTGATATCAAAACTTGGGAAATGCTTGATCAGAAAGACAGTCCCAGGTCATGCTTACCATGCATACAGACATAAAACATCGAAACGAATTAAAGTAAACAAATAAAGTCAAATCTAATTTTGAGAATTAAAAAAAAAATCTATTATAATACAGCTAGTGTATTCCAGGAATGTAAAGTGGATTTAATATGCAAGAAAAAAAAGTGATCTATTATAGTAACAGAATAAAGGAGAAAAGTTGTAAGATCGTCTGCATGAATGCAGGCATTTTTAAATAAAATTCATCATTCATGTATAATTTCAGGAAAACTCAAAAAATGGGGGATAGAATAAAACTTTTATAACTTGGAAAGGGTTTATCAAAAGCCAACATCCAAGCAGCAGCCCCCGGGCCC
>NW_006204133.1:7293869-7295351 GCF_000334495.1 Tupaia belangeri chinensis
AAAAAAAAAAAGCTGTGAAGGAAACTAAGGGAAGAAATGTGAAGCCAAGAAGGCCGATGCCAGTGGCAAGGTTAGAAAGGGTGAAAGAGACCGATCTTTGCTAGCAGATGGTGTATCACAGAACTTGGTAGGCAGGGCCGAATTGAGAAGGTTTATATGTGACTTATGTGCTGGGCATTTGCTTTCCAACAACTTGAGTAGTTGACATGTAAATATTTTCTCAAAAATATTTAAAACCATACTGTCTCTGTTGTTAAAGAGTTGCAAACAAAATTATACAAAATTATAAGAAATACTTTGAACATGATCTTTAAAATTCAGTATTTTGAAATTTTGCAAGTTGTTTATTAACTGTCAAGAACTACCGAGTACGAGCTAAAATTTTTTGATATGTAAAGTAAATGTTTGTGCAAAAATGTAAAAATAAATAAATTAATGAAAAAAAAAAAAAAAGCCAACATCCAACACCATGTTTAGGAGTGAAAAGTGAAATCTTTCCTTCTGAGACTAGAAAATGACCAGAGTTTGATTCGAGGTAACCGTTTCTGTTCCATATTGTAACTGATTTGCTTAAATAGCAGTGTAGGAAAAGAAAAATAAAAAATAAATAAGAGGTATTGTAATTGGAAATGACAAAACCACTATGATATAATTTGATATGATATGATTATACATAGACATTTAAAAAGAATCTACAGATAAAAATAAGTCATTTTAGTCAGAAAGCTGAACAGCATATGTCTGTCTGCTTAGACTGCTATAACGGAACACCAGACTGGGGGCTTAAACAATAGTTATTTATTTTTCACAGCCAGCCTGGAGGTCCAAGACCCAGGTGCCAGTAGGATTTGCGTTCTGACTCGTACAGTTGTCTTCTCACCGTGTGTTCACATGGCCTCTTCCCAGTGCCTTTATCTCTGTCTTCCTCTTCTTCTAAGAACACAAATCCCAACAAGAAGGCCCCACTGTCATGGCCTCATCTAAACCTAATGATCCCCCCAAAGACCATCTTGGCAGCAGCCCTCACAGTAGTGTTCAAGGCTTCAGGCTATAAATTTGGGGCCATTTGATCCATGACTGAATATCAACAGGTAAATATTCAAAGTAGATACGTTACATTCACAATATTCATGAGTAGATTATATTTTTAGTTATTAGCAACAAATCATTAGAAAATTATCATTTAAAAATTTTACAATGACAAATAATACCTAAAAATGCATCTAACAAAAGATGTCCAAATCTCTACACAAAAAGTAAAAAACTAGAAAATCTTATTGAGAAAAGCTAAAGATTTAAATGAAGGAGAGATATGTCAAGCTTTTGGGTTGGAAGGTCTGATTTTTAAACATGCCAATTGTTTCCAAACTGATCGGGAATTTCAGCGGAATTTTAATTCAGATGAAACTTTTATTTTGTAGAACTTTTTTTTTTTTTTTTTTTTTTTTTTTTCGGGGGGTTAAGGACTTTTTTTATATAAAA
>NW_006204133.1:7295703-7299219 GCF_000334495.1 Tupaia belangeri chinensis
ATTCTAAATGAATTTTTTTTTTTTGGGAATTTTTTTTTTTTTTTTTTTTTTTTTTTTTACAGAGGTCTAAGGCACTATTTAAATATAAATAGTAAGATGTTGAATTTACTATGCATCGAGACTTTTGAAATTGCGCTTTTATCATAAAGACAGATGGTCATGCAATAAGACTGATTATTTTACATTTCAGAAATTCTGTCATTCCACAAGGGATGAACATTAATGTCACAGAGTTGGAGCATATATTTTTAATTAATGTACATAATCTCCAAAAGTTTATATCAGATTATATAAGAAACTCTTGAAGATCAGTAAGAGAAAGCCAAACGATCCAGTCAAAGGATCAGTACTCAGAAGTGAGTGATAAATGTATTAAAACATACTTTATTCATAATCAGAGGCATACAATACAAACACGCACACAGGCATGTCTGTGTGCACATGCGCTCACAATGAATTATTCTCTGCCCATACCCTCCAGAATGGCAGAAATTTAAATACTGATAAGTTCAAGAAAAAGAAGCAATGCTACCTTTCACACACTGGTAATGGTGGTACGTCTTGGTAGAACCACTTTGGACCACAGTTTGCAATTCTTGACTTAGGATTTAGAAATCACACATGTATATACACACCCCTAAAATGCATTCATATGTGTGCTTAGGTAGTAACATACGTATCTCTATATCTATCTGAGAATGTTTGTGTCAACATTATTAATATTATCTCAAATAGGAAAAATTGCTACTATCAATACAATGGATAAACAAACTTGATATATTTATGTAGAGACATAATACATAGGGCTGAAATAAACAAACGTAGCAGTGGAATTAAAAGGTGTTAAGTTTGTGAGGTGGATGTGCCTCAAAATAAAAAGTTGAGCAAAACATTTCCAAATTGATAAAACTGAACCATAGTGTTTTGGGATATTATGCTCAGCTGGTCAAGAACAGAGATGAGGAAGAGATTTCCATGACAGTCGGGAGGGTGGTCATCTTTGAAGAGAGCAGAAAGAGGGCGTGGCTCTGTTTCCTTAACAATTTGTACTAAATTTAGTTAAATGTATTAAACCGTACATCTTTATTGAACCTCAGAAGAGGGAATTGACTTCATATTCTTCCTTCCAAATTCTTTACATCTCACATTATTTATTTATTTTTTATTAGAGAGAGAGATAAGGCATGTGTACTCACTAGAGAGAGAGAGAGACAGAGAGACTGAAAGTGAGAAATCACCCCCAAGGGGGATGGCCATGCTGCAATCTCTTCTCCTTCATTCTCCTCTCAGGATTTTGGGCACTTACGTACACGTGCTGTTTGTGAGTTTTAAACCACTGGGTCTGGGACTTGAACCATGGTTGACTATGTGAAAGTCCAGAGACATAACTGTTATACCACCTACCGGTCCCTATATCCTACATCAAAAGATAAAATAAAACAAAACAAAAAAACTAAGAAAGAGACTTGCACAATTATTCACGTTGAAAACTGATGTACCCTTCGAGTTTCCTTCTACTCTAATTGTAACTGGGGCCCTTCAGTTTCCTACAATGGTGTTTTTGAAACACCATCCCAGTCATGTCATCATCAATAATGTCATTATTTCCCCCCAAAGTCCCATAAGTTGGAAGAACTAGAACTACCTACATTTTTATCACTAATCTAGAGCATTATTAGAATATTGTAAAGTAGGATTTTGTGTTCAGTCACCTAGTGATAACTTATATCTAGAACCTCAGGTCTCCAAATTCCAGCTTGACAGCTTCATATTTCATTTTTACACTGGAAGACCTGTTCTTAAATTCTTCATTTAGGGTCTGCATATATCCTTATAAACCATGAGCGAGACTTTTACGTTGTACAAGAAGTGTGCAGTTTGGCAAAGGTAAATGCATTATTTGGTGCCACTGAATACCTCTTTTACATCGACTGGTCTTCTCTTCTCTTAAGATCACCAGTCAATTAACACTCGGTACATGGGAACCCTGATGCTAGAAGCTACGATGAGGAGAAAAGAAGCTGGTCCTTACTCCTTCTAGGAGTCAACAACCCAGTCCACAAAATAACAGATACAACTCGAGTGTAGGGTCAACCAGGATATTTTTTAAGCCCTCCTTACAAACAAAGTATCTATGTTCCTGCATCTGGATGGGGAAGCTTAGCAAACATTCAAAGAGAAGGTAGTCAGTCAGGTCAACATTGAACAGCAAGGAGGTGTGAGTCTTCCAAAGCAGAGATACGCCTTAGCGGTCTCTAAATGCCTCTCAAAGCTAGAATTTTTAATTCCATAGCCCTCTAAAGGGAAATTTTCTTTAATGATAGCCTGAATGCAACACTGTCATTTACATAGTGCAAATAAATGAACTTATTCTGCAGGGATGAGTTGCCGCCACTAATGTCACATGAAACTGGTTTAATCCACTATTTCAAATAACTATTTGCAACACCCTGACAGGTGCTGTCATGCTCTAACACCTCTTTTTTTTTGTTATGACACTCTAATAGACTAAAATGATCTCACATTAATGTGATAGGAGATGACAGAGAGTCAAGAATGGAACACACTGGTCCCTCAGTCTGGGTGAGAAAAAACGGGTGCGGGTAGGAACTGCCGAGAGACAAACATGCAGCCTCCTCAGGTCCCTGTGTCCAGAGGGAAGTTTTAGGCAGTCTCTGGAGATGCCTCAACTATTGTCGTGGATTCAACAGGAGGTGAGTGGCTCTCATTGGTCCAACTGCTGGCGCTGCTACTGGCGAGGCCCCCAGGAAGCCACAGGAACTCAGAGGGAATGGCCTGCCCATGGGTGTTTCTTCTCAGATAATTCTAATGTGATAATCTGTGCCCAGAACATGGAAGGGGCCATACCCTGGGGCCAGCAGCTGTGAATAATAGTGTTTATTTTTCCACAATCTCTGGTTACTGACTTTTTCTGAGTTTCTGCCTCCTCATCTATAATATAAAGGGTTTGGGTTAGAAAAGGAAGATCAGTCATTGCAATTTCAAACATGGAAGCAGACAGACAGGGAATGGAATGTAAAGCCGTGATTGCTGTAAAGGGGCAGGGGGAGGTGGCACTTGAGGCTGAAGTGCGTGGAGCCATGTAAGCCTCAACGGAAGAGCTAAAGCTTGTTGCTAACACTCTTTTATCAAATGGGCATCTAGTTTGTAAACCCCTATTTTAAAGGAACCATAAAGTTTTCTCCCATTTGAAACCATAAATCCAAATTTTTCCTAAAGCATTTGATAATTACCTGCGGTCTCTACTTCATTCCAGCTATGTAAATCTGGTGTTTTAATTAGGATTACATTTGGCTGCAAGTAGCGGAAATGCCTCAGAGATTAGTGACTTAAATAGAGCAGTATTACTTCTCACTCTCATAAGAGTTAGGATGGTGCACGGCAGCTGAAGCACCTCTGCTCCTCAGTGTTCTGGAACCCAGAAACTTTGCAATCATTCCTGCCCAGTGACTCTCGCCCTCATGGTTTCACCCCAGGTTTTTTTTTTTTTTTTTT
>NW_006204133.1:7300560-7311617 GCF_000334495.1 Tupaia belangeri chinensis
CACAATCCCTTCTCCTCCATTCTCCTCTCAGGATCTTGGGCACACACGCACACGTGCCCGGTGTGAGTTTAAGCCACCAGGTTCAGGACGCAAACCACGGTCTACTACGCGGGAGTCCAGTGACATAGCCATTATGCTAACTGCTAGTCCCTCACCCCAGATTTTGAGGAAGGGGTAAAAAAGCAGGAACAAAAGGCTGTTTCTTTTTAAAAATGAAAAAAGTGATTATTATTATTTTTAAAATTCATTTTAATTTGACCAGAGAGAGATAGAAAGAGACAGAGAGATTAGGAAAGTGAGAAAGCAAGCTGCCAGCTTCAGGACTTGAACTAGAGTCAGCCAGCACCCTTAACCAGCACACCACCTGCTGGCCCCGTAAAAGACTGTTTCTAAAAGAAGCTTCTTAGAAACTGTCTCACACTTTTTCTTTTCATTTCATTGATGAGAATTTAGTTACCTAGCTTAAAAAGAGTCCCGGAGGTGTAGTATTCATGCTAAGCAATTTTGGTCTATTTTGAACTGAATTCTTACTTCCTCCCTCTCCCTGAATTTAGGCATTAGAGCGGTAATCCCCAGCGACTAGTGTTTGGAGGTGAAGCTTTTAAGACAGTAATAAAGGTTAAATCAGGGACCAGCAGATGGCGTAATGGCTACGTTGCTGGACTCCCATGTAGTTGACCACAGTCCAAGTCCTGGACCTAGTGACTTAAATTCACGCAGGGTGTATGTGCATGCGTGCCCAAGATTTCAAGAGGAGAATGGAGGAGAAGGGATTGCAGAGTGGCCATCCCCCTAGGAGGATTATTTCTCGCTTTCTGTCTCTGTCTCTCTCTCTGTTTTTCTGGCGAGCACACATGCCCAAAATACTTCTCCAAAAAAAGAAAAGGTTAAATCAAGTCATAGCAGTGTGGTCCTAATCCAATAGGATTAGAGTCCTAGAAGAAGAGAGAGAGAGGGACCAGCAGGTTGCATAATGGTTACTTTGCTGGACTCCCACGAGGACGACTGTGCTTCAGGTCCTGGACTCAGTGGCTTACACTCAGGCCAGGCACGTGTGTGCCCAGAATCCCGAGAGGAGAAAGGAGGAGAAGGGATTATGGGTGTCCATTCCCCCAGGGAGTGATTTCTTGCTTTCTGTCTCTCTTTCTTTCCCTGTCTCTCTGGCAAGCTTATATGCCCTATGGCAAAAATCTTTCTCTTAAAGAAAAAAAAAAAAAAAAAAAAAGGAGGAGGAGAGAGAGACCAGAGAGGAAAGGTCATTGAGTATATAGTGAGAAGGTGGCCACCTGCAAGCCAGGAAGACAGTCCTCTCCAGAACATTTATTGGCTTTTTGATCACGACTTCTAACCTTTAGAACTGTTAGAAAGTAAAGTACCTATTGGTTAAATAGCCCAACCTGTGAAATTTACTTATGGCAGCCCAAGAAGGCCAATACATATGCTTAATAGGATTAGTAAATTAAAAGGAAAAATGAAGCTGATACTAGGGAATGATGGATTGTTGCTATGGTTGCTTTTCATGCTAAACCTCAGAATTAACTAAATATGATAAAAAATGATGAAGATAGCCATCAGTAATGTTCAAGATACTCTAAACCATTCATGAAAAATAGAATTAAAGTATGAGTTTATTTTGGTGCCCCAAATTTAAAATCCGTACAGTTTTTTTTATAATATCCATTGATGTGAATTTTTTTGAATACCTCCTCATATATGTTAAAGAGGTTTTTTATTTTATTTTATTTTTTTATTTTTTGGAGAGGTTTTCGCTATAGAGCGCGTGCGCTCACCAGACAGACAGAGAGAGACATAGAGACAGAAAGCGAGAAATCACCCCCCAGGGGGAATGGTCACGCCGCAATCCTTTCTCCTCCATTCTCCTCTCGGGATCTTGGGCACGCACGCACACGCACCCGGCATGATTTCTAAGCCACTAGGTCCAAGACGCGAACTGCGGTCGACTATGTGGGAGTCCAGCGACATAGCCATTATGCTAACTGCTGGTTCTCTGTTAAAGAGGTTTTTAATTCTCTTTCTACCTCTGTTGAATTTAAGAAATTAAGAAACAATCCTTTGAATTGCAAGAGCAGATTCTGAGTCATCCTCACTGTTAAAAATCTCTCAACCTTTGCACATGAAGAGCGATGCATTACGTGGTTTTATGGCAGACTCTCAAATGTGCAT
Organism: Tupaia belangeri chinensis; assembly: GCF_000334495.1. Taxonomy (NCBI): domain Eukaryota; kingdom Metazoa; phylum Chordata; class Mammalia; order Scandentia; family Tupaiidae; genus Tupaia; species Tupaia belangeri. Next base: position 7,302,745 of record NW_006204133.1, read on the forward strand.
GTTTTTCGGTAGGTACTCACCGAGAAGGCCAGGTGACTCCTGGGTTCACACCCTGGGACGCTCCCTGCCCTTGTAGGCCCTCCAGGTTTAAGCATGTCAGCTGGACATGAGGATTCCTTTCCAATGAATACCACAGAAATTATGGGATGTCACCGCTGAGACAGTCATCAAAGACAGTGGCTTCCGTCTTGGGCTGTCTCTTCCTCATTCCTATCGCTTGCTCTCTGCCAGGTTGTCAGAAGGCTTTATGGGGGCTTCCTTCTGTGAGATGCTGGGAATCTTTCCATGGCTGAGTGGGCGAGCTCAGAAACAGCTCCTTCTCTGTGGAGCTTTGAGATGGCCTGGCCAACATCTTGACGACAGTCTCTAAAGTCACTCCTGGAGTTGTGACTTATAGGATGTACCATAATAAACATCCATTTTTTTTTTCTTCTAGCCATGAAATTTTGTGCAGTAACAGATAACTAATATAACCTGTTTCTGTTTGCCTGAATCCATCATGAAAGAAAAAAATGTATCAGCTTTAAGAAGACATAAACTTGTTTTGCCACTGTGGGCGAGATTTTACTTACTTTAGTATTTCTGTTTTTTTTTTTTAATTAATTAATTTATTTTATTGTTTTATACACACGGTCTAATTATGTCCCAATCCCCTTGCCTCAGCCTCCTGAGCTGCTGGAACCACAGGCTTGCAGCACATCTGGAATTTTAGGGTGGGTCAAGAACTGAACCTGGGCCTCCCCGGTGGTCTCCACCTGGTGAGTGGCAGCACCAGCTAGACATTCTACAACCGCTGGGCCAGAACTTACTCTAACTAATATAGTTTGATTGCTATATTACTTTGCTATTTCAGAGGAACTGAAGAGGCAAGATATGGCTCTTCCCTCAAGAAACATCATTTAGATAGAAAACCCCCAAATAATAGTATTTTTAAAAAATAAAAATCATTATTTTGTGGGAATGCATAAGGTTGTGAAAAGTCAAACTCCTCACACCTTAAACAAACCTAGAGTGGTACTTTCCTCAGGTGACAGGAGGTCAGGGGTACTGAGTTCAGGCCTGGAGTGAAGGCTTTGTGATGTCATTGGAGGCCCAAGCGACCCTTCCTCCTTCCTCTGCTGTCTGTAGCTCGTGGTCTCTTCCCACTGTCAGTAGCATCTCTCCCTTCGCACGTCTGTGTTCTAGGCGGGACAAAGGGAGAAAGGTGAGCCAAAGGTGTATGGCAGCAGCGAGCGGTCTTTCTAGAGTCCAGACCGAGAAACTTCACATCTCATTGGTCAGAACTGCATTTTAAGGTCACTTTAGTTCCAAGACGAGGCTAAGAAATGAAAGATGGAGCTAAGGAATGGTATTTTTTTTTTTTTTTTTTTTTTTTTTTTTGCTGGGGGAGGGGATGTGTGGCTGGCCTTTGCAGAACAAAAACAAAACATTTGTAAAAACCAAACAGAACATTTGTAAAAACAAAACAAAACTGTAAGAAATCAAAATAGAACGGGCAAAGGATAGACATGTTTTCATTGCCATTAGTTATCATAGGTTAAAGGTCTGCTAGGTTTAGTCTTTTCAGTAATTATGCAAGGAAAGCTCGATCATTCTTGTTTTGCAGAAGAGGAAACAGAGCAGCAGAGGGTAAGTGACTTTCCTAGAAGCGACAACTCGGAAGGGACTCAAGTGGCGACTACAGCTTGACCCAAAGGGATGACTTGCTAAAGTTTTGCTTTTTTTCCCCCCAAACTTCCAACCACAGAGACAATTAAAAGCAATTAAATTCCATGCAGCACTACAGCTAAAGACACAAATATGAGCAAAGGTGGTATAGAGTACAGAGAAAGAAATCTTAATGGGAACAGGAGAATATAGGAAACAGCCAATGTGAGGTCCTAAGTGGCTGCATGATTTAGTGACGTGGATGGAAGAAAGATGCGTCATGAGCTTACACTCTGTCTAACTCAGAATGTTCCTCACTGGCATATTCTCTCTCTCTCTTTTTCTTTCTTCTTTTTTTTTTTTAAAAAAATAAATATAGATTATTGCTATAGAGAGAATGTGCTAGCTGGAGAGATAGAGAGAGACATAAAATGAGAAACCACCCCATGGGGGGATGGCCATGCTAAAATTCCTTCTCTTCCATTCTCCTCTTGGAATTTTGGATATGCACATACATATGCCTGGTGTGTTTCAAGACTTTGGATCTGGAAATTGAACCACGGTCAACCATGTGTGAGTCCAACACCTTACCCATTATGCCACCTGTTGGCCCCTTCCTCACTGAGACATATTAAGGATGGTCATAATGCTGTGTTTCAGTCCACTTTGCCCAAGCATGATGGTGTGTAACCTCACTTTCTTCATGTCGAATCGATTCAGTGTAATAATTCAGCAAGTTTTATGAACATCAGAGATGGCTGTACTGAAAGCTGAGGTTGTAACTTCGGTAATGAGAAAATGCCAGACTTTACAGTGATACAAAAATGAGTTGATGCCCTCTCTCACTGTGACATTGACGTCTTACGAAGAACTTGCGTGTGTACATTTTCGTAGAACAGCACAGATGTTAAAAGCAAAAACAAGCAAATGAACAATGCCCTCACCAACCTCTCTGTGTCCTTAGCCTAATGGAATGGCCTAGAATATTGTGGGCCACATAGGCATTATTTTTTTTTTTAAATTGTTGAATCAAATTGAAGGAGAGAAAAACGTGTGGGTATTAACGACTATCATACTTGTGCAGACGCAGATTTAGAGAGGTAAAATAATACCTGGTATTAATGTCAATATAATACTTAGAGATTATGAGATGTAAGAGTTATATAAAATTGGTCCGTATTGTAAGATCTCATGGGTCCGCTTCACGATAATCTCTTGTTTCTCTCATTAGTAGGACCACAGAGGCAAACAGATAAATCATTTCTATTCACACAGTGTTTTTCATTTGAAACTGCGGAAGTTTTAAAAGACAGTACTTTTAAAAATTATGATTTTACATATATTCAAGGTATATGTTTATGGCTTAAAGTATGGTTTTTTTTTAAAAAAAGCGTGCATACAGTGTATAATAATGAAATGAAGGATATGTATGTATTCATCGTCTTCAATATTAAACATTACATTTTGTTGTGCCCATCTGATAACGGTTCTACTAGGTCTCTTTGAAAATATGTATTAAATTGTCCGTGCTTTTTGCTCCACTGTGGAATACTGCCCCAGAGCCTTTTTCTTTATTTATATGCATTCTTGTACCCATTCAAAATTTTCTTACCACATCCTCTTACGACCTGTAGCAGCTCCTGGTATCTGTAATAACATTTCTTTTTCTTTCCTTCTTTCTTTCTTTTTTCTTTTTTTTTTGGAGAGGTTCTTGCTATAGGGCACGTGTGCTCGCCAGAAAGACAGAGAGAGACAGAGAGACAGAAAGCGAGAAATCACCCGTTAGGGAGGATAGCCACATAGCAATCCCTTCTCCTCCATTCTCCTCTTGGGATATTGGGCACGCACGCACACGTGCCTGGCGTGAGTTTAAGCCACCAGGTCCAGGACTCAAACCATGGTCGGAGTCATGGGAGTTCAACAACTTAGCCATTATGCTAACTGCTGGTGCCATCTATAATACCATTTCTGTCTCTATTTCTATTATTTGAGTCCTTCAGCTTCATTTATAGGCTGCATTCTGTATATGAGAGAGCTCAAAATTAAAAATAGATTCTAATAAATACATGATGTACCTAAACATTAAAAAAGTTTAGTCTAAAAAAGTTTTTACCTTTGAGACATTTATACAAATATACCAGAACCAAAAGTTGCTTTGGGAGTAAAGGACTACATAGCAAGTCTTAATGATCTTATGTTAACGTATTTCTCTTTTTAACAGACTGTTGTACACCTCGGAAAACAAAGGGACGCGTACCTGAGTGACTGGTCAATTTCGATAGAAAAAGTGTTTACACTATGAATGGTCTATTCTGAATGGCTGGTTTCCTTAAAGGAGTATATTTACTTCCACAGTTTTTGCATTCATTCACTTACGACAGTGGTTAATTATTTTTCTTTTAAAAATGATCATCGTCAAATGTTTAATTTCGGATACTTTGAATATTTACATTGTTTTACATGGTCACTTAAAGTGATATCTTATTTGACTTTTTTAGAAGTCAACACTTTAGTTTTCTTTATTACTTTGTATGTGTGTGTGTGTGTGTGTGTGTGTGTGTGTGTATCTTAGAAGAACACAGTGTGGGATAGAGGAAGGAGAACAGATGCAGTTAGTAGGCCCTCTCCCACTGAAGCTAAATGGTGGGCACTTTGTCTTAAGGTAACAACATGTCTACCCTACTCAGGGAGGAGGACTCTGGCTGCCTCCTCAGGCTGATATGGGCCGTTTCCTAAATCAGACATTTTACAAATCTGAACTGGAATAGATTTGGAGGCTAATTTCTCTTCAGAATCACTACACCAAGATCATGCCTGTGTGATACAGAAAATCCTGGAACTGAGCAGGTTTTTATCAATACGGATATTAAAATTGGTCATCGCGTGTCCTATAGACAGCGTAATCATTTGAATGGTGTTCATCTTTCCATCATGAAACAAATCATTAACCAGGTTTCTTGGTTTCAGCAGACTAGTTGGTGACCAGTTTCCATTTGCCCTGCAGGATCTGCATTCTCAGCACAGAGCAGCCTCTGCAGCCCTTCCTGTTTTTCAAGCTGCTGGTCCCAGACTTGAACCATGGAGTCAGCCATGTGGGATTCAGCACCTTAGCCACCAGGTCACCTTCTGGCCCTTTATTTATTTTTAATTAGAAAAGTTGGATCAAATTTCTTTCACTTAACCAACAAGCCTTGATGTGTACTGCTATGGCTCGAATGTCCTCCCCAAATTAAATATATTGAGATGGATTAAGAGGGTGAAACTTAGTCCTCTATGGTGTTAAAAAGTGGGTCCTTTGAGAGGAGATTAGGATTAAAGTCGTCAAGGTGCCAGCTCTCCAGTAGACTCCTACTGGGTTTACAGAGAGGGAGTGAGACCAGAACAGGGAGACCGATGGACACAGATGGTCTGCTCTTACCCTTGTGATGTGGTGTTTAGGGATTCTGCAAGGTCCCCACCCAGTGTGGCCCCCAAGATCTTACACCTTTGAGTCTTGCACTCAATAAACCTCTATTCTCGTAAATTACCCAGACTTGGGTGTTTTCTGTTTTTAGCAACAGAATGGACCAAAAGTTGCACATGTCTTACTCAATGCATATTGAAACCTGGGAGCTGGCTCTAATATCATTGTCATTTTAAAGGTGAGAGCACTGAGGTTTGGAAAAGTTCAGTAGCTTGTCTAAAGGTAACTACTGGCACGGGAGGGCTTCAAAAGGCTCCAGCCTCCCGTAGTCTATGCCTCCCTATTGTCCCACATTTCTCCCGTTGAAATTAATTGCTTGTAGGTTGTACGAGGGAGGGAAGAGTGTCATGGTTATCTGGATGTGGACTGAATAAAATGCCACCGAGCGTGTGGACCAGGTCTGGCAAGTGATGGCTTCAAGACCAGGGTGGCTCACAAGGAAGAGCTGACAGCTATGAACTAAGTTATGACAGAGAGAAATTAGAAATCAGAACAGCTTTCTCCATATGAATTTTCCCTGAAATGTGGAGAGAAATGGGTCAAGGGTCCAAGTCCCGGAACACACATGAAAGAAGACCAAGCAAGGAGAGGCAGTGGCAGCTTTGTTGGCATTCTGAGATGTTTGCCAATTTCATAGCTTTTCTTATCCTTAGGTCTTTTCGAGGGGCTATGATTTTCCTTACGGTTCTACTTGTCTCTCCTTCCTCTGTCTCTTCCGACATTGTCGGTCCATAAAGTTATCCACAATGCCTGGACACCACAGCTAATTTCTCTGGATCTTGGTGGCCATGAAAATCCCCTTATCTCAGCATAGCCGAAGAGCTCTCAGGATCCTGAGTTTAACAGTAAGAACAGGCAAATCCAGATCTCACTGCATTTACCTCTCAAAAGTCAGAAAATTCGGTCATTAGTAAGACTTTTTAATTTTTTTTGGGGGGGGAGGGGAGCTTTTGCCATAGAGCATGTGTGCTTACCAGATAGAGACAGAGAGAAGGAAAGTGAAAAATCACTTCCCAGGGGAGACGGCCCCACTGCAACCCTTCTCCTCCATTCTCCTCTAGGGATTTGGGGCATACACATACATGCCTCTGGTGTGGTTTTCAAGCTCCTAGGTCTAGGACTCAAACAATGGTCGGCCATGTGGGAATCCAACAGCTAAATGACTGTGCCACCTGCTGCCCCAGTAAAACTCTTTTTTAAAGTTTTTGTGTTATTTCTTTCATAAGCCAGGGAGACAGAGACAGAACAGAAATACAGCAACCCTACAGGGTCTTAATGTGATAATACACCCCTAACTTCTGCCAGCCCACAATCATGGGCACACCCTTGTCTGGTGTTTTCAGAGAAGTCTGCAGAAATGAACCCACAACTTCTCCATGTGGGCCAGCCTTTCTGTTTTCGCTATAGGGCGTGTGCGCTCGCCAGACAGACAGAGAGAGACATAGAGACAGAAAGTGAGAAATCACCCCCCAGGGGGGATGGTCACGCCGCAATCCTTTCTCCTCCATTCTCCTCTCGGGATCTTGGGCACGCATGTACACGTGCCCGGCGTGAGTTTTAAGCCACCGGATCCGGGACGCGAACCATGGTCGACTACGTGGGAGTCCAGCGACATAGCCATTACGCTAACTGCTGGTTCCCTGGGTCAGCCTTTCTGAGCATTGCATTTTATTGCAGCTCCATTGTCCAGCCAAGACTTCTTTCTGACCTAAAATTCTGTGGTTCTTCTGACAAAAAAAAAAAAAAAAGAGAGAGAGTAAATCCAGTACATGCACGCACACTCAATGTATCATTTCTGGAAGGTTGCTGACCCCTAGTGTTGGCACAGACCTAGAAGAGAAATTCAAACTTTTGTGTTAATTTTACATTCCTAGCAAGATTTCCTCCTCCCTTTCTTCCTCCTTCTGAGAGGGAAGGAAATGTGAAATACTTCAAATTAAAAGTTCTATTAACTAAAGCTTCATTTACAGAATAAATATTTCTGCTGACATTTGACTGATTATATCAATTTTGAAGTTCAAATTTTAATAAGGTATTACCAAGCCCAAGAATAAACAAGCTAATCAGGCCCCGTTTGCTATTTCCTTCTTTGTATTAAATGATAAGTGAACTTAAAGCTATGCTTTGTCTTATTAATATCTGCTAAATATGGATGAATTACTGAATATATATTTATTCTTAAACTCATTTGGAGGCAAATATTTACAAGGCTTTTCTCTGATAATCTGATTTTAATATCTCAACTTAAACTGATTCATAACATGTGACTTCAAATGTGATATTAGCTAAAGAGGCCAAGAATTAATGAGCTGATTCTATCAAGGGTTTCTTGAAACTGATTTTGAAAGCAGAAACAATAGTCTTGTTCTTTTCCTTATCAAATTTTAATTGTAGGAATTTTCATGGCAAATATCAGAGTCTCCCTCCTAACCTGATAGAATAAAGGCTAACTTGTCCCAGCAAGAGAGAATTTGGTCAGTAGATAAACTTTGAACTGGGGCCACAGTTCTTCCTTGTGTTAACAGCCTAATTGCCTACCCTACAGTGTACGGATATGCACCACCCCCATCAGGAGAGTCAATCCCTTAATCTCTCTCTCTCTGTCTCTCTTTCTCTCTCTCTCTCCCCCCTCCCCCACATCCTGTTGGTATGATTCCCGGGAAAATCCTGACTTCTGTGGAGGTGGTAGGAGGACATGGAGCCACCTACTGAGGAGAAATGTGCCTTCGTTATTTGGGATTTCCATCATTCAGGACCCTGTAGAGGGTAGCTTCTGCTCTGCATGCAAATAAAGTTTTATTTAAAAAAAAAAAGTCACAGAGCAGTAATCAAGTTCAGGAGAGTCCAGCTGAGGTTCAAATAAGTAGTTTTCACTATTAAAAGAAGCTGAATCCTCCAAGGATGGGATCTGTTCTATGTCAGGGATGTTGAGTGGATGCTCGTGTTTCTGCAGGCCAAGAACAGAAGTGCTTTCAAGGTGGCTCCCCTGCAGGACCAGCTCAAGCGAGCACCAGGGAGAGACTTCTGGTGCCCACACTGTGCCAGCCAAGAGAATGCATCACTCAGATCTTCTGCTGCAGGGAGTGATGTGGCCACCAGGGTCTAGCTGCCGCATTTTGCACCCATCAGTCCACATGCACCAGGGACCACTCTGTGGGGTGGGTTGCCCCTGCCCTTGACCATGTGAGTAAACATTCTCCCACTGCATGCAGGTCTCTGATGGGTAACTTTGGCCCATTGACCTCACCACACCATCTCAGAACTGCGATGCAGTCTAATCCCTTTCTATTTCTTCTCCTTTCGACTTTCCTTTCTTCTTTTATACACTTATTTCTTGAGAGAAATACACATAGAGAAAGAGGAGCTTTCCCAACAGGGTCCCATGCCACAGTCTACCCCAGGTCTCAGCCAGCCTGGTCACAGGCATGCCCAGGATGTGACTGAACCCAGGACCTTTCTCACATGGACCCATTGTGTTACCACACTGCCATCATCGGGCCCCGATGCTTTTTTTACTTTGTGAAAGATTTTGTTGCTATAGGGCATGAGCACTGGCCAGAGAGAGACAGAGAGAAAGAGAGAGATCACCCTTTCGGGGGATGGCCACGTTGCAATCCCTTCGCCATTCTCCCCTCAGGGTTTTGGACATGCACACACACATGCCCGGTGTGACTTACAAGGCTTTGGGTCTGGAACTCCAGCTGTGGTTGGCCACGTGAGAGTTCAACACCTTAAACTCCGTGCTACTTGCTGCCCTCTCTTT
>NW_006204133.1:7313156-7315508 GCF_000334495.1 Tupaia belangeri chinensis
TTTTCGCTATAGGGCGTGTGCGCTCGCCAGACAGACAGAGAGAGACATAGAGACAGAAAGTGAGAAATCACCCCCCAGGGGGGATGGTCACGCCGCAATCCTTTCTCCTCCATTCTCCTCTCGGGATCTTGGGCACGCATGTACACGTGCCCGGCGTGAGTTTTAAGCCACCGGATCCGGGACGCGAACCATGGTCGACTACGTGGGAGTCCAGCGACATAGCCATTACGCTAACTGCTGGTTCCCTGGGTCAGCCTTTCTGAGCATTGCATTTTATTGCAGCTCCATTGTCCAGCCAAGACTTCTTTCTGACCTAAAATTCTGTGGTTCTTCTGACAAAAAAAAAAAAAAAAGAGAGAGAGTAAATCCAGTACATGCACGCACACTCAATGTATCATTTCTGGAAGGTTGCTGACCCCTAGTGTTGGCACAGACCTAGAAGAGAAATTCAAACTTTTGTGTTAATTTTACATTCCTAGCAAGATTTCCTCCTCCCTTTCTTCCTCCTTCTGAGAGGGAAGGAAATGTGAAATACTTCAAATTAAAAGTTCTATTAACTAAAGCTTCATTTACAGAATAAATATTTCTGCTGACATTTGACTGATTATATCAATTTTGAAGTTCAAATTTTAATAAGGTATTACCAAGCCCAAGAATAAACAAGCTAATCAGGCCCCGTTTGCTATTTCCTTCTTTGTATTAAATGATAAGTGAACTTAAAGCTATGCTTTGTCTTATTAATATCTGCTAAATATGGATGAATTACTGAATATATATTTATTCTTAAACTCATTTGGAGGCAAATATTTACAAGGCTTTTCTCTGATAATCTGATTTTAATATCTCAACTTAAACTGATTCATAACATGTGACTTCAAATGTGATATTAGCTAAAGAGGCCAAGAATTAATGAGCTGATTCTATCAAGGGTTTCTTGAAACTGATTTTGAAAGCAGAAACAATAGTCTTGTTCTTTTCCTTATCAAATTTTAATTGTAGGAATTTTCATGGCAAATATCAGAGTCTCCCTCCTAACCTGATAGAATAAAGGCTAACTTGTCCCAGCAAGAGAGAATTTGGTCAGTAGATAAACTTTGAACTGGGGCCACAGTTCTTCCTTGTGTTAACAGCCTAATTGCCTACCCTACAGTGTACGGATATGCACCACCCCCATCAGGAGAGTCAATCCCTTAATCTCTCTCTCTCTGTCTCTCTTTCTCTCTCTCTCTCCCCCCTCCCCCACATCCTGTTGGTATGATTCCCGGGAAAATCCTGACTTCTGTGGAGGTGGTAGGAGGACATGGAGCCACCTACTGAGGAGAAATGTGCCTTCGTTATTTGGGATTTCCATCATTCAGGACCCTGTAGAGGGTAGCTTCTGCTCTGCATGCAAATAAAGTTTTATTTAAAAAAAAAAAGTCACAGAGCAGTAATCAAGTTCAGGAGAGTCCAGCTGAGGTTCAAATAAGTAGTTTTCACTATTAAAAGAAGCTGAATCCTCCAAGGATGGGATCTGTTCTATGTCAGGGATGTTGAGTGGATGCTCGTGTTTCTGCAGGCCAAGAACAGAAGTGCTTTCAAGGTGGCTCCCCTGCAGGACCAGCTCAAGCGAGCACCAGGGAGAGACTTCTGGTGCCCACACTGTGCCAGCCAAGAGAATGCATCACTCAGATCTTCTGCTGCAGGGAGTGATGTGGCCACCAGGGTCTAGCTGCCGCATTTTGCACCCATCAGTCCACATGCACCAGGGACCACTCTGTGGGGTGGGTTGCCCCTGCCCTTGACCATGTGAGTAAACATTCTCCCACTGCATGCAGGTCTCTGATGGGTAACTTTGGCCCATTGACCTCACCACACCATCTCAGAACTGCGATGCAGTCTAATCCCTTTCTATTTCTTCTCCTTTCGACTTTCCTTTCTTCTTTTATACACTTATTTCTTGAGAGAAATACACATAGAGAAAGAGGAGCTTTCCCAACAGGGTCCCATGCCACAGTCTACCCCAGGTCTCAGCCAGCCTGGTCACAGGCATGCCCAGGATGTGACTGAACCCAGGACCTTTCTCACATGGACCCATTGTGTTACCACACTGCCATCATCGGGCCCCGATGCTTTTTTTACTTTGTGAAAGATTTTGTTGCTATAGGGCATGAGCACTGGCCAGAGAGAGACAGAGAGAAAGAGAGAGATCACCCTTTCGGGGGATGGCCACGTTGCAATCCCTTCGCCATTCTCCCCTCAGGGTTTTGGACATGCACACACACATGCCCGGTGTGACTTACAAGGCTTTGGGTCTGGAACTCCAGCTGTGGTTGGCCACGTGAGAGTTCAACACCTTAAACTCCGTGCTAC
>NW_006204133.1:7315525-7319984 GCF_000334495.1 Tupaia belangeri chinensis
CTCCAGTGCCTTTTCTGTGATAGAGTTCCATAGGGCATGGGTTCTAGGCAGTGGGGGAGGGTGCGTCTGTGCTGGTCTTCATGGAAGACTTCTCAATCTGATAAACCAGCGCCCTCATGAAGCTTCTTGGGGCCACGTGTTTGAAATAGTTTTTAAAATTTATGTATGTATTTCTTGAAAGAGAAAGAGACAGAGAGAGAGGAAATAAAAAACAACAACAATCCCTAACAGGGTCCTCACATCATGTCCACACCCAGCCTCAGCCAGCCTCAATCACAGGCACACACATGCCTAGTATGCTGGGACTGAGGTTTGAGGAAGCAGACTTGAACCTAGGATTTCTCCCCCAGGAGTCCAACTGCACTAACCCTGTGCTACCACCTGCCACTAAATGCTCTAAATTTTTTGAATTGAATTAATAATTATAATTATCTTTTATGGATTCAAATAGAAATAGTTAATGAGCAACTAGCATATGTAAAGTGTTTTGCAGGTTTAGGGCGGAGAATATGTTCTGATCTCTGTCTTCACATAAATGAAAACACATGACAAGCAAAGAATATGATGGTTACAATAAAATAGGAAAGCACAAAAGTAGATAGTCTGCAAAAAACAGTAAACAAACACCAAAAAACAGTGCAAATCACAGTTCACTTCCCAAGTAAGGAAGTTTGGGGAGAACATGTTGCTTGAATTGGGTCTTACAGAATGAGGAGCTGCTGCAGGTGTGGACGGGGAGTCCAGCACTCTGTGGATAACCAAGTGCAGGAGCACAGACAGGGAAGGATGGAGAGCGATCTGAGAGGAGGATGTTTCCTGTGAACTGAAAGACAGAGCACTGGAATGTGGACTGCAGCCAGCCATTGGGCTGCAACACTGGGAGAAGAGTCAGGAGGCAGTTCTAGAAGTAGTATTTCCAGCAAAGGTGTGCTTCATATTTCCTTACCAATTATTGACCTATAACTTATTATTATTTTACTTTTTCCATAGGGTGTGGGCCCTCAGCAGAGAGAGACAGAGAGAGAAAAAGTGCGAAATTATGCCCCAGGAGGAACAGCCACACCACAATCCTTTCTTCTCCACTCTCCTCTCAGAATTTTGAGCATAAATGTCCAGAGTGATTTTAAGCCACCGGGTCTGGAATTTCAACTGTGCTTGACATATGAGAATTTAGCCCCTTAACCACCACATCATCTGTGGCTCCACTAACCCATAATTTCTAATCAAGGTCCAGATATTGATCTGATTCATCCAATTATAGGAGCACCTTTTACCACATGTGATGAAAGTGACTCAAGCATTAGGTCTGAAAGGGAATCAAGTGATGATCTGGTTTCATTATATTTTTCTATAGAACAGGAGCTAAACCCCATTTCAGTGAAATATTGTAGTAAGAACACTAATGCTCCAGCTCTTCTGGGGTCTGTCCAAATTTCTTTCTATATCCTCAAGATTTACTTAGTCTTTTAAGAAGCAAAGAGAAAAATCGTGGACAACTGAAACAAGACATGAGTGCAACTGGGGATGTATACTCAGGACAGTAATGAGGTTGGAGACAGGGACCCTACAAATATAGTAAGGGTATAGGCCCCAAATGGAATCTCAAATTGGCTAACTTTTAAGATGGAGACACAAGAGCTCAGTAGCAGCTCAGATCTCACTGAACTGCACGCTCATAAATGGCATGCAGTAGTGACACAATGATTGACCTAAAGTTAATATGGCAATTAAGGCTTTGTCCAGGTCCCACCACATTCCAGGAAGGAAGTAATGGTCTTTCATGATCCAAAACGTTTAGACAAAGAGTCTCATGACCTTCATACCCTCTCCAAAATTAGGAGAATAACTGAACCTATCTAACATGTGATCCACACTGCAAGGGGAATGCATGAACTAGCCCATCCTGAGAATAGGCCAGAATTAATCCCTTTCTGACCAAGATAAAACCCATTTGCCCCAGTTCTTCTTCAGCAATCCATTTTCTGGGAGCACTCCATGCCTGAAAACTATTCTCTCCTTCAGTAAACTCCACTTTGCTATCTCCTCTCTGTGTCCATGTCTCTAATTCTTCATGAGTCTCAGGCAAGAACCAGTATCACTCTCCTGTGTCAATACACCAGGATGTTACGGCTCTATAATAAGTAAATAAGAGACCAAGAGGTGGTGTGGTGGTTAAAGAACTGGACTGCCACATGGCCAACTATGGTTTGAGTCCTGGAGCTGGCAGCTTACTTTCTCACTTTCCATCTTTCTTCTCACTGTCTCTTTCTGGTGAGCACATGTATCCTACAACAAATTTAAAAAAAATAATAAAATTAAATAATTATTTTATTTTATTTTATTTTTTGGAGAGGTTTTTGCTATAGGGCGCGTGTGCTCGCCAGACAGACAGAGACATAGAGACAGAAAGTGAGAAATCACCCGCCAGGGGAGATGGTCATGCTGCAATCCCTTCTCCTCCATTCTCCTCTTGGGATCTTGGGCACGCACGCACATGCGCCCGGCGTGAGTTTTAAGCCACCAGGTCCGGGATGTGAACCCCGCTCAACTACGTGGGAGTCCAGCGACATAGCCATTAGGCTAACTGCTGGTTCCCCAATAAGTAATTATTTTTAAAAATAAATAAAATATCTTATATAATTTAAAATTTTCCAGTAACCACTTTATTACATATTTTACTTAACCAATATCTCAAATGTGATCATTTCAACATGCAGTCAATGTTTTAAAAATTATGTAGGATATATTTTACAATCCTTTTTTTTGAAATACGTGTGTCTTATACTTCTTCACATCTCAGTTCAGATTGATCACATTTCCAGGGTGTAAAACAGTAGTTGACTATTGACAACCATGCGAAACAGCATTATTATACAATAAGGAAGAAACGGATATGAATGTTCTCCCTAAATAAACAATGAAAATAATTGCCGGCACTCAGAATAGCACCTAGTAAATATAACTCTTAGTGATAATATTTGTATTAATAATTTAATTTTTTCCACCTAGGTCTGAAGGATTTGGGTTCTCTGAAGGTAATAATAAAGTATCAACTAACTACTTTCTTTCTTTTTTAATTTACTAGAGGACATGACCACTTGTCAGAGAGAAACAGAAAGACAGAGAAAGAGAAAGCAATCCCCAAAGGGGCATGGTCATGCCACAATCCTGTCTCCATTTCTTCACCCCGTTGGGATCTTGGGCACACATGCACATGCGACCCGTGTGTTTTCCAGCCACTTGGGGGGCCTGGGCTTGAACTAAGCAATCAGTCATGTGAGATCCAGCTCTCCTAACCACCAGACCCTGCAGGAGGTCCTCTACTGTTGTTGCATCCTCTTTCACCAGAGACCTGGGTGTGATGGGGGTTGGGTGAGGTCTGGTGCCTCACCTTTAGAGCTGTTTGCACTCACCCCATTGTGCCAAAGGGATCATCCTATTAAATAATGATCAAAACATGCTGTGACAGCTCAAGAGAGACTGAGGAAGGAGAAAAAGCTTGTTTTCTGCCTTTGAACCAAGCATCCACATGTTCATTTTTCAAGAGGTCTTCTAGACTACAGTAGCCAACCTTGAGCTCAGTGTTGAAGTGAGCAGGTTCGTTCTGATTCTCATTGTCATTAACTTGTTTGTAGCAACTGCAATTGTTGCCTTTTTAGAAAACAAATTGAGGAAAGAATTACTTCTTTTTCCTTTTATTTTTCTTTCTTCTCTTTTCTTTTCTTTTTTAAAAATAATTTGCCAGGTGGTGCATGCACTTGCTAGAGAGAAGCAGAAAGGGAAAGTGAGAAGGCACCCCAGTAGGGGCAATGGCCATGCAGTAATCCTTTCTGTTTCACTTCTCCCTTCTTTTGGGATTTAGGATATGCACACACATACTCCCAGCATGTTTTTCAAGCCACTGTGTCCATGAGTCAAACTGCATAGTTGGGGACCAGTAGATGGCACAATGGTTAGGTCTCTGTACTCCCATGGAGTCGATCCCCATTCAGGTCTTGGACTCGGCAGCTTAAAATTCAGGCTGGGTGAGAGAGTGTGTGTGTGTGTGTGTGTGTGTCTGTCTCCAAGATCTTCAGAGGAGGATGGAGGAGAAGGGATTGTTGGCCTGGCCATTCCCCTCCTGAGGGGTGATTTCTCACTTTCTGTCTCGGTATCTTTCTCTGGTGAACACACACACCCTATAGAAAAATTTCTCGAAGAAAACCTAAAAAGCTATAAAACTAAAAGCCATTCCTTGTTGACCATGTGGCACAGAATTATTTCTTTTTTTTTTTGGAGAGATTTTCACTGTAGGGCGCGTGCGCTCGCCAGACAGACAGAGAGAGACATAGAGACAGAAAGCGAGAAATCACCCCCCAGGGGGGATGGTCACGCCGCAATCCCTTCTCCTCCATTCTCCTCTCGGGATCTTGGGCACGCACGCACACGCGCCCGGCGTGAGTTTTAAGCCACCGGGTCC
>NW_006204133.1:7322055-7328912 GCF_000334495.1 Tupaia belangeri chinensis
ACATAGAGACAGAAAGTGAGAAATCACCCCCCAGGGGGGATGGTCACGCCGCAATCCCTTCTCCTCCATTCTCCTCTCGGGATCTTGGGCACGCACGCACACGCGCCCGGCGTGAGTTTTAAGCCACCGGGTCCGGGACACGAACCGCGGTCGACTACGTGGGAATCCAGCGACATAGCCATTACGCTAACTGCTGGTTCCCCAGAATTATTTCTTAATAAAGGTAGTTTGGTTGACGAACTCTTTGAAAAGATGTGATACATGATTAATGTGTTCAATTGGACATATTTAGTTCTGTGGACAATATTATAAATTATATACTGGGAACTCCTGATACCAACTTAGGTTATGTTCTAAAGAAACTAAATAAGACAACTCAAGGAAAAGTCAAGGTGTGTAGGTGTTAGGTGAAGATGGATGACTTTGTTTGTCTCGTAGGAAGTGACCTGTTAATTTTCACTCTTGGGGCCTGGCATCCTATGAACATAGACTGAGTAAATAAAAAGTCTCATTTAAGGGTTCTTGCAGTTTTACATATGCAAGGATTTAGAAACCAGAGCTTTGGACCAGTTTTTAAAATTGTGATCAGTATGAAAGGAAATAAGAGCAAAATGAACCATTTTTGATACGATCAACAAACATAGTCTGCTGACCCAAGAGAGCTAAAGGTGCATTTCAAGGTCTTCGGGTGAAAAGGGATGAAATCCTTTTCCTGGGTGTCAACAGTTCCAGGAAGACACACCAGAGTGGCACCCAGAGAATGAGTTCTTGACAGTACCTGCAGCGGGCAGTGTGGGTGGCGAAGCGGACCTCTGGCTCTGCCTCTGACTGGGACGACCATGAGAAGAACTTCCTCTCCTGGAAACTCTGCAGATCTTTTTCAGTCTTAACTTTGTATGAACCAGAGAATAAACAAACCAGAGAATAAACAGAAATGACTGAGGATTTGGATCATTTACCCAGTACCGAACGACCTGTCTCCATTAACATCATCTCTGCCTGAGACGTAGGGAGAGAGGCATCCTACTCTGCGTGTTTCAAGAGTCAGCTGTGAGTTTAAGATGACCAGCACTTCAGGCCAGTAGATGCTGTGGTGATTAAGGTACTGGACTCCTACACAGTTCGACTCCTACCACAGTTCGAGTCTTGAAAATCATACCAGGTACACATGTGTGTGTGTGTGTGTGTGTGTGTGTGTGTGTGCCCAAAACTCCAAAAGGAGATGGAATGGAGGAAGAAGGGATTGCAGAGTGGTCATTCCCATGGGGAGAGGGGGATTTCCCACTTTATTTTTATTATCTCTCTCTGGCTCCAATGCGTGCATGCACTATATGGAAAAAATAATAAATAAAACATCATCTCGCAGAATGAAATCTTGACATCATTAGTTTTAAATTTTCTATTTTTATTTATATCTTTTCTTCCTTTCCTCCTCTTTTTTTTTCTTTTTTCTTTTTACTTTTGGTGACCAACTGAATACCTGTCCATTTGTCAGCACTGTTTAGACATTTGGTAATATCTAATAATCATATCTAATTATAATATCCACATGCAAGACTTTGATTCCAGGCTTCAAGAAACTTAGGACACTGGATGGCCTGTTGCCTTTTCAGCCCCCAAGCCTGCAATTCATAAAGTAGCATATATCCTTGTGTTCATTAGAGGCATCTATTTTCACTGTTGCTAGAACATACCATCCCGGCAGTGTAAGTGTAGTAGCTGGATTAAGTGAAACTGGCCGCAGAACACCTACTTCCCAGGAGAATGCTGGTCACCTCTGGAATAGTGTGAGAGCACTGCTCCACTCAGTTAGTTTTAGTTCATTTCACTTATTATTATCACTATTTTTCAACTTGGTATAGGGCACGTGTGTTCACCAGAGAGAGAGAGAGAAAGTGAGAAAGCAAGCCACCGGGTCTGGGATTTGGACCACTGTTGGCATGTGGGAATCCAGTGCCCCGACCACCATGCTGCCTGCTGGCCTCTCCACTAACTTTTACAACCTTCATCTTCCTGGTCTGTAACCATCTTCTCAAATATGTGCACCTCCTTAAAATTCTTCGAAAGCATGGCTCGGAATGAAATACTGGCTCTTGGGAAGAACCAGGTGATGAGTGCCTGGTCTTGAACTTGATCGAGGCCTCTCCAGTCTGTGGGCTGTGGATGCTGCAGGGCTCAGGTACTGGCACGTTCTGTCACCAAGCACAGACACAGCAGCTCACATCCTCCTTGTTCTGATAGACACAATCCCTTTTTAATGCCTTGTGTCAGGCATCCCTGCTGCCCTCTCACCATTCTTAATAATAAGACAAAAGTGATATTTTAGGGTAACAGTTAATAAATAATGTGACTTATCCAATCACACCTTTCACTAAAATATTATTATCTTTTGGCAGATTCATTACTGTAGAGACATCAGGATCTGATGAAACATTCTCTAATTCTACCACTAGTACATTTTCCAGAGTTGTCTTTCTTTTTAATTTAATTCTCCCTCTCTGAAAGCATACTGTCCGTTGCAATTACTGAATGAGCATTTAATCTCGCATAACTAAGGCATTTTAATCTTTTCTTATGGAAAGACGATTAAAAGGTCCTAATATTGCTATGATATGGATACATTTCATCCCAACTCAGTGAATCAAAGTTTCCTTTGTTCTCATAACTATCAGTTAAGACAAACCAAGTCTCCAGGCACTTGAAGGCGATGCTTAAACCACCTTATCCCAAGGTGCGATGAATGTTTCCAAACACAGTCTACTGAATAGAAAGGTCTTCAGATCTTCCTTGGGCAGAGGTAAGCCTAGAGGTAGAAAATCTCAAGCGAAGTTTTTATAGTTGTTATGGTAGCTTGATTTATATCTAGTATATTTGTCCCAAAGCAATAAATCTTGGTGTGTGTCTAAGAGAGCTATTGGGTCACTTTAAAACTAGAAGGATTTTTATTATTATAGCGTCTCCATATTGGTCATTTCAAAATTTTTAGTTAAAATATTATACTAGTAGAAAATAATGAAGACTTTATGAACTTTTAAAGTTTTTCAAGGATGATTCACTTTTCCCATTTTCACTTCTCTCAGCGTTGTTTCCATGGCGCACGGCTTGTCATGGCTAAGGACTGGATAGGCCAGATATTCGCAATGTCCGCAAACCTTAGCCTGTTAGCAACTGCAGTGAAAAGCACATAAATGTAAACCTGCGATGTGCTGTTTATCCAAGAAGGTGATTTCCCCACGCCTGCTTTGCCTCCCTCCAGCCACAGACCTCGGTGTTTATTTTAGGTGCACTGATTGGGGGCTTAGTGCGAAGGACCTCACACTCCCTGGTGCATTTTCATAATACCTGGGGCTTGGTCGAGAAGTGTCTGTTCCTTTCTCTTCAACCTCTGTGTTTCAGCAGTTTCAACTGAAGACCTGATCCTCCCTTCCAGAACTACGGTGTCATGAAGGGGTCACCGATGAGCCGGGTTACACCTGGAAACGCACAGCTCCGGTTTGTCCTTTCATCATGCATTCATCCCTCAAGAATGATATCCTATCTATTGAAAGTCGGTCAGATAATTCCTTCCAGACTGATAGTGATCGGATTATCGATGTGAAATGTATTTGTGAAACAAATCTGGATTTACCTGTTTCCTCTGTGAAAATGTTCAGAGGGCTGACAGTGCCTTGTAAATGCTTATAGTTGAACTTTAAGAAGACAGCCTTTAAAAAGAGAACATATTTTCTTTGATTTTTCTATATGTGCTGCTCTGTTACCTTTTCTTATGAAGGTACCTTTGAAATTAGGTAAACCATGTAGTAAAGGAGTATTTGGATTAATGGCATGGACTGGCCTAAGAATCTACTCATGGCTATTTTTTTGGGGGGGGGGCTAATGACGATAGAATCAGAAATTCAGAAAGAATACTGAAGTATCCTAGCTGTGCATAAATTCATAAGGGTGTGGACACACTCTGTGCATTTTGTTTCTTTATTAGCCACGAGCTGCTCTGATGATTGGGGCTGAGGTGTTGACAGCCTGAGGTGGAGTCCCTGATTACACAGGTAAAGGCATATGCATTAAGCTGAATAGGAAGCTGATAGCAATGGAGGCTGAGTGCATTTAATTAGCTGCTTATTCAAATGCCCTTCTCATTATTTCGCTAAGAATAAGATGGGTGTGTGCACAGGAGTGTTTTTATGGCAAGAGTAGACCTGTGATGACAGTAGACCAATTTTTTGGAGAAGGCCTGGTGAAGAGAGAAAAGCTCCATTTACAAAGAGGTAAATAGTGCATTTCCAAGGGGACCACAGGGTTGACTTTGCTCATCCTATGGAATTGCTTCAATGATAATTTTAACGTTCTAGTTAAAATGTTTCTTCTTAGAACTACACTACTGTAAAAAGATTTAAAAAGAAAGGGATTATTATTTCAGCATGTCACTACAAAGCTCTAGGGAGTTAGGAAAGCTTTGCTTAGGTGAAAATGGATTGACTACTTTCTTAATTTTATGACCGTCCACACTCTATGGTAGAGACTGAAAGACTGTAAAACATAAAAGCATTAAAAATGGTAACGGACACTAGAGGCAGAGTGGAAAGAGAGTGTGTGGGGGAGTGTAGGAAAGGAAAATTTGAGGGAAAAATGGAGAGGTAAGACACTTGTGGGACACAGATAAAGTGTTTTATGTGTTCATGGGAACGCATGTAATAGTCTCAACTGGACCAGACTGAGGGGTATATCATGCTGGGTGAAGTCTCTTCACCATCTAAATGATGTATAGCAATTTAATGTATGAATAATAATTTTAAAAATTAATAAAAAAAGAATTATTTAAATAAAAAAAATATGATTCCCTTAACTTGAGATAGAATTGAGGTAGAAATAGCACTGGTGGTTTTAGTTTTTGTCTTTTGAAATACATTTGTTTATTTTGAAATACATATGCTTATTTCATGAAATTCTTGGTAATAGTAAGGAAGGTGAAAAGTTAATGAATACCTGACATATTTTTTTTTTCCAAGTTGTTCTTTGACCAAACATGATTCCAGGGAAGGAAATACGAATCTCATTTTGTTATCTTAGTCAATCCACTGGAAGAAAAAAAGCAATTCTGCTGCAAAATTACACAATAATCAAGGGACGTTGAGAGATGTGGAGTCCAGAGCGACTTGAATTCAAACGTTGGCCTTATGTTTTACTAGTTACATGACTTCAGCAAAGATTTTGACTGCAAGTCAATATTCTGACTGCTAGTATGAAAATGCTAGTGTTCCAACTACTGGCATATAAAATGAAAATGGTAAAGAAATATCTGCTTAGAAAGTGGTTGTGAAAATTAATGATAACACATGTACTCTTAGCATAGTACTTGGCATATAATAATTGAAAACATGCAATTTTTTAAAAAGGGTAAAGGGCTGTCCCCTTGGCCTAGTGGTTTTGGAAACCAGGTCCCATGTGGTCAACTAGTGGTTCAAATCCCAGTCCTGGCAGCTTGAATAACATACTGAGCGTATGTGTGTGGCTGAATTCCTGAAAAGATGGGGAAATGGAAGAGAAGAGAATGCAGAGACCACACCTAGTTGGGGAGTATTTTTTTTCCTTCTCGCGCTTTCTGTGTCCCTCTTTGGCAAGTGCACGTGTTCTCTGGCAAAAGCAAATAAATAAATAAACTGGGTTAAAATACAAAATGTTTAAGAAAAAAACAACACTGTTGTCCCTTGCCCTCTCTTTCTTCTTCCCTGTTGGATTTTCTCTTAGCGCTACCTAGCTGTTTCTTTCTCTCTCTAAAATTAAAGCAGCCAAAAAACATTTTAGGAATAAATGACCTGTTAAAAGTACAGAAAAACCATGCCCTGACCTTGAAGCAGAGTTTATGAAATCTGAAAGGGTGAAGAAAAACATAATAATTAACTATATACCTGCCCATCCAAACAGTTATTGCGGAAGTCCTGGTCCATCTGTTTTTATAACAACCGTGCCGGTTTCACCAGGATCTGCTGCGTGTAGTGAGTCATCCACCAGCCTTCGGGAGCGTGGCCGTGTGTATGACTGAAGTCAGCCACAGAGAGGATTTCTCCTTCTCACACTTGGGCATTCAGAGTCTTTTTGAAAAAAGAAAGTTCAGTTGAGCCAAACCATTTGCTTCTCTCTGAATTAGAAGTCATAAAGGCTGATGGTGCAAGAACATCCCCTTCAACCCCTGTCTTGGCTCCAGGCTGTGTTTGAAGAATTTTGTGATTAAAGTCATGCCAATATACCAAATCTCCAGGAGACTGAACTCAACACTACTTTGTTGGACTGAATTGCTGTTTATTTCTGTCAAAGATGTAAAAGGGAATGGAGCTTGCTTTGCCTAATGCTGTAATTTTGCTTGGGCAGACTTTGTCAAATTAGGAAACATTTCAGAAGAAAATTTGTTTAGTCTCCACCCTGTTTAAATAGGCAAGTCCCATAATTCCCTTTGCATTTCCCTTGTCATAATATACCTGAAGCTTCTATTAGCACAGGGGCCGGACTCCCCTCCTTTCCTGCACTCCTTCACTGCTGGTTGGCTTGCTTTGGGTTGATCTAGGGTGACATTTCATCAGTGTGTGCTGGGAAGCCCACTACGTTGTAAAGGAAGTCGGGACCTTCGGTGGGTGAATGTATGATAATCTGAGATCTGATTTTGCAAACATTTTTTATCCCAACTGTCTTCCGAAGGAAAAATCTGCAGACATTTTTCTGTGATAGTGACTTCAGAAGGTTTCTTGATGCTGCTTTGAGACAAGGCCTTGAAGTGTTTTGTTTGTTTGTTTTTAATTTATAAGGAAAGTATGTGTCTCTTCTATGTATCCAGGTTTTTGTCTTTGACTCCAACTGACTAGGGA
>NW_006204133.1:7328943-7365371 GCF_000334495.1 Tupaia belangeri chinensis
CGAACAGTTTTCAGTCAGAATAAAGATATACTGAGTTTTAACAATATATCTTTGGAAGATTTTGTATTTTCATGTACTTTTTTTTCTCATTAGATACAAGTGATAGAGAAGTGATTTTGACACAAGGGGTAGTAATATATAAAATACAAAGGGCTTTGATTTTCACAAACACGCGCATGTACTCTCTCACACAAACGTAGTTAAAACTTAGTAAGTTGGGACCAGCTGATGGCATAATGGTTATATTGCTGGACTCCCATGAAGTCAACCACATAGTTCAAGTCCAGATCTGGTGGCTTAAAACTCATGCTAGGTGTGTGTGCGTGCATGCCCAAGATCCCAAGAGGAGAATGGAGGAGAAGGGATTGCAGTCCCTCCAGGGGGTTATTTCTTGCTTTCTGTCTGTCTCTCTGTCTCTCTTTGTCTGTCTAGCGAGCGCATGAGCTCTATAGCAGAAATTGCTCTCTCGAAATAAATACATAAATAAATAAATAAACATCATAATAAGTTTATTTAATGTTGGAAAATTGTAATTAATTCTCAGTGGTCAAGTATCCTCTCTTATTTATGTATGAGGGGTCTTTAAGAAGTGCATGGAAAATGCATATTTAGAAAAGAAACTATACATGCATTTCAAAATATTTTTATACAAAATAAACTCATACTTTAATTCCACTTCCACACAGACTTTTTGAAGTCTTCTCATACCTTTTAGATATCACAGAACAAGTAAATGGTGTAATAGTTACATCGTTGGATTCCCACATGGCTGAGGACAATTTGAGTTCCAGACCAGGTGGCTTCAAACTCATGCCAGGCGCATGTGCGTGGGTGCCCAAAATCCCAAGAGGAGAGTGGAGGAGAAGGGATTGCCCTATGGTCATCCCCCACAGGGGGTGACTTGTCATTTTCTGTCTTTCTGTCTCTCCCTGTCTCTCCAAAGAATACATGTACTCTCTAGAAAACAAAACAAAAAAACAAAACAAAATTCTCTTTAAAGAAAGCTCAGCTGTACGATTTAGAAGACAGTTTTATTTAGTGCTCTAAATTGATAAGTTGGTCTTTAATGTTCAAACGTTTGTGATATTAAAACTGTGTGCAGAGAGCTCTGTTGATGGAAATCATTCCGACTGGCAAATGAGAGTCTTGAGGCTGCCATTGGTTTGCTGTGCCCAGCTCTAATTGTGTAGGGCACCGGGGTTCCCAAAGAGGGCGCTCTGCCGTGTAGTGCTGGCCAGCACTTGCGTTACCTCTGGACCTTTCTGTTCTTCACCTGCAGCTCCACTGCTGCCTTGCTCATTACAGGGGATTGCTGGGAACACGGGAGGCTCTGATCTTCTGCCTCCTTGACCTCCCTCTCTCTCTCCTGTCCTTTCCCACCTTCTCTGGTCTTCTGCTCTTTTATGGGGGAAAAAAAAAATGAAGGCTAAATGCAATTAGAGTGACTTTTTCTGAGCCAGTAGGCCACAAGGGGTCTTTATAGGGAGGCTGAAATTCAATCCACTTTTAAGAAAAAGAGTTCTTTCTCTATACAAACACGATCTCGCTGGCTGTAGGTGTTCCAGGAGAGAACAAGTACTCAAAATACTTGGGATGTCGTCTATAAAGGATTGAACAATAACCACGAGGATTCAGGAGATTTCCTGGGGATTAATGAGTAGCTGGGAGGAATTGGTGGCCTTCCGCTGTACTCTGGGCAGTTAGCCTCAGCCAGTCAGGACTTCCTAAGAAACGCCTGCACTGAGGTGGTGATTGCTATTGTAAGATATAAACACATAAGAACACTTTTAGTGTGCTTTTATTTCAGCCTGCCCTTTGCTGCTCAAGACTGCAATGTCGTGTGGAGCATTTGGTAGCTAATAACATAGCACTGAGTACCCCACGATACGCGCCTCATCATATTAACCAAGCTGATTGGAATAATGTTTAAGGAAAAAATTAATATTTCATTGTAGTAAAAAAAAATCTTGCAGAATACCTTTTAAAGTATTAAATACACAGACAAAATTGCATTGAGTGTAGAACAAACCAGGTAGGATTTTATCGCAAGTACAATTAAAACGTGTCTCTCCACAGAGAATATTCTTTTTCATGGTAATACGATCACCTCAAAAACTTAAAAAATAAAGCTTTCTGACTAATCCTATGACTGCAAAATATTTCATTAATGAAAGGGTTTACAGGGTCAGCCAGTGGCCCACGGTAGTGAAGGTGGCTAGATTCTACACGGCCCATTGTGCAGTTGGTGTCCAGGACTGGCTACGCTGAAAAACATGCTGGGCACCTGTGTGTACCTGCCCAACATCCAGAGAACAGGAGCAAGACTGCAGCGAGGCCATTCCCCCCGGGGAGCAGTGATTTCTCACTTTCCCCCTCTCTCACTCTTTCTCTGGTGAGGGCAAGTGACTTACAGGAAAACAAAAAATCATGAACTAAATTTACTTTGGTCTTATCGACAACAGGGAAACATAGAAAACTTATTTTTAACCTGACATACTCAGGTAGATACTTACATTTTTTTTCTGCTTCTCATTGTGATTCTCATTAACTTCGTCTTTAGAGCACTTATCCCAGCAGATTAAAAACTGACTTTGCCATTTATGTTGTTCGCATGTTAAATGAAGTTTGAGCTGAATGGTTGGCATGAATACCAAGCTGACAGACCAGGCTGCTCATACCTGGGTGTCCCCAGGTCAGAGCTCACCATTCAGAACAAACGACATGCCAAGTCCTGAAACATCAGCGATAGCTCATCCTTCACTACCCTCCAGCTGCTTTGCCTCAGAAACCTAAGAAGTCAATATTCAGGAGAAGACAGAAATGCACTGGAGCTATAGACTCTAGTGCTGTTTCCTAATAGAACATGATTTTGAAGTAACTGGGTAACTGGCTCTTAAAAATGGAAAGATCAAAAAAAAGGGGGGGGAGAAACAACAACAACAACAAAACACAGGAAAAAAAACACCAGACGTTAGTGCAGAAATGTGTACAGTCATCTCCTAGTATTCTTGAGGTATTAAATTTAAATCCAAGAATGCTCAAGTTTCTTATAAAAGATTAAAGTAGTATTTGCATGTAACCTATGCACATCCTCCTTAACAACCTTGTACAAACACCAGAATGTACTAAGACACGCCTAGGTAATATAGTTAGCACTACTAACCTAGGCTATATGATGCAGCCTACTACAATCTTATGTACTACCATCATGTGTACATTCTGTTGTTGGCCAAAATATACAGTGCAATCGTCTCTAGGCTACTTATAATCTCTAATGCAATATAAATACAATGTAAACAGTCATTATACTGTTTAGGGTATAATGAACAAAAATAACCTATACCTGTTCAGTACAACTGCAATCATTGCAAACCTGACTACACAGTACCCAGCAGCAACAATGAAATATCCAAGGTCAAGAATCACAGATAGGAAGATGTGGACTATATGTCCAGACCCTTTCCGCATTCCACCCCTTTCAGAAAGGCAGGTGCCAGGAAGAGACAGGCCGAAAGGGCAGGAACTGGGCTGCAGGTGTGGGTTCAGGTTGATATCTGGGATTAGGCAAATGGAAGTGAGTGGTCTACATAGGCCTGCACTTGGATATAGAGCTTGGTGTCCTGCACAATGTCTGGATGTGCTTTGGAACAGTTCTGTAGACAGGCTCAGCTTCTGAATGGGGCAAAGACTAAATGTCTGAGACTAGCCAGTGCAGTTCTTCTGCCTATCAAGAAGGTACCTCCTCAAGTTTCACAGCAAATAGAAATATAGTGGAGATTTCTTGGTGCAAATGCATTATCCCTTTTTATAATTCTGTTATGTGATGCTCCTGTGTTAGATGGAAGGAGAATAGAGTTAGCTATGGAGATAATGAATTTTGAAACACAGAAAGCTCAAGCTGGAAGTCCAAAATGTCACTGGATATATAAATAGGTAAATAGGAAGAAAATCAGAGAATGAGCTGTACTACTAAAAAAAGTATAAATGGCTTAAATTAAGTTCAGTAGAAATCTAAGTGCAATTTTCCAACAGATCATATATAAGTGCTTCCATGCTGTCCAAGTCCACACTGGGTTCCATGACAGTTCCCAGGAGCTGAGACTCACCTTCGCTGACAATTCCACCAGTACACAAAAGATGTGGTGAGTTGTAAAGGGCAAGCCCTTGGCTCTGCAGCAGAACCGGTCATCTGATACCCACCAGCCTCCTGCTGGGATGCAAATCAAGCCACCAGGACCCTCTCTCTGCTACATCCTTCCTCTAGACCTTTAGCTCAGTTGTTACTTAATCATTTAAGTACCTGGAAGAGTATGAGTTTCTTTGCCCATTGGTTTTGGCTAAGCCCATTGGTAAAAGCTGAGCCTTTGTGTTGTCTATTAAAATAGGAGCAAAAATACCTTGCAGGGTTGTTGTGGACGTTGAAGAATGCTGATCTAGCCCAATAGCTAAAATAGATGATTTATTCAATTCTTACTACAACAAGGCATATGTGATTAATCCCTGTTTTCTAGATGTGGACAGTGAGGTTCAGAGAAAGCATACAGTAAGTATGCAATAAAGGTTAACCTTAGGAATCTGGGTTAAGAAAGTACAATTTTATTAGGATTGCTGGAACTGCCATGACAAAGCATCATAGCCCGGACAGTTTCAAAAACAGAAATTTATTTCCTCACACCTGGAGGCCAGAGGTCAAAGCCAAAGGCATCAGCAGGGATGGTTTCTCCTGGGGACTTGCTCCTAGGCTGGTAGATGGCCACCTTCCAGCTGTGTCCTCGCATCTGTTCTCTCCATGGGTCTCTTCTAGGATCTCATCTTCCTCAAGAACATCGGTCATATTGGATTAGGGTGCTGCCTACTGACCCTGTTTTACCTTCATTGCCTCTTTAAAGACCCTTTTTCCAAATAGAGTCACATCCTGGGTCACTGGGAGTTAGGGTTTTACATTTGATTTTTAGAAGAACACCATGTGGTCCATCACAGAGGAAAAGTGGAAACAGTGTGAGAATCAAGTTCTTCCAGACTAGGGGACTTGCAATACAATCTGTAAACCAGGGGTAGCTCATCTCCAGCTCAGCCACCAGGCTCAGAGCTTTGGGCACACAGTTAAGCTCACCCACACCTCTGACCCGCCTGGGTTTCAGACAGCACCACTGCCCAAAGTTTCCCTCAACAAGAGGAAACCCAACCCTTGGAATTTACGAAACAGCAGCAAGGACAAATCCTTCTCTGTCCCAGATGGTTGCTTATATTTTTAGTAACAAAGAGGTGAAATTATCAGGAAATTCTTACGATGAAGTGGTTCAATCATACAGGATTGTCAAGTTCAATTGCCATTCTCTGTTTTTTTTTTTTTTTTTTTTTGGAGAGATTTTTGCTATAGGGCGCGTGCGCTCGCCAGACAGACAGAGAGAGACATAGAGACAGAAAGTGAGAAATCACCCCCCAGGGGGAATGGTCACGCCACAATCCCTTCTCTTCCATTCTCCTCTCGGGATCTTGGGCACGCACGCACACGTGCCTGGCGTGAGTTTTAAGCCACCGGGTCCAGGATGCGAACCACGATCGACTACGTGGGAGTTCAGCGACATAGCCATTACACTAACTGCTGGTTCCCCCATTCTCTCTTTTTTGATAAGGAAGAGATGCTTGAAAGTGTCCTACCACTTTGGTATTTAGCACACAGTTATGGAACTGCCCTGATGCTCGAGGTTTTGTAGATGTTTCCGATGCCTAGATGACACTTAGAGAGGAAGGGAATGGGCAATCTTGAGAATTCATGGTGGAACATGCTGTGTGGGGACCAGAGGGGACGCTGCATGGATGCTGACGGTAACATCAGAATGTCCTACACTGGATTTCCTGTGGCTCGTCTGAAACTCCCGCTCACTTTCATCCCTGTTCTCTTGACATTATTATTTTCACTTTTGATGCCATTGATTTTGCATGTAAATAAATTCATCTCTCTCTTTTTTTATTTACCCTTTGGGGTTGTTGCACATTAATAAGGAGACTGGAAATGGGTAATTAGTTGAAATGAGTCGTTTATGTAACAGGCACCACTGAAAGTTTTCAAGAAAACATTGAGCTGCGATTTCCACCAAAAAGCTCTAAACAGACTGTTAGTGACAATTTTTGGACAACTTAAAACAATGGTTAGTTTCACTATTATCAGGAATTATGCCTTAATTGTTATCACTTAGCACAATCATAAATATCGGAGTTGGACATATTATACCTTTTATGGCAAAATGTCATGTTTCCATAATCTTTTTTTCTATTTTTTTAAGACATCATAGGACATATGCAATAAAAACCTGCTATCTTGGACTAGCTGGTGGTGTGGTAGTTGAGACAGTTGGGTACCACATGGTTGACTGCATGGTTTAAATCCTGAACCCAGGAGTTCGAAAACCAGGTGCATGTGCATGTGTGTCCAAATCTCGAGAGGAGAGGGGATTCCAGTGTGACCCTTCCCAGGGACGGGGTGGTGGTGGTGGGGAACAGGGCTCTTCTCTTTCTTTTGCTTTCTTTCTCTGTCCCTCTGGTGAGCATATGCACCCTATAGCAAATGAAAAAACAAAAGCAAAAAGTCCAAGGAGAAACCTATCTCACATCATTCTTTTGTCTCTCCTCCCAATTTATAACCATGAAACATTGACTACACAACAAATCGGAATTTTTAAAAAAATCTCAAAGTAGGTTGTGTTACTCTTATATGTACATATGTATTTATTTTTAGAAGAATTGGAATGAAAGCTGTTTATAGGGGAAAAGGGCTTGGATTTTAAGGCAAGAAGCGAAATTCTTGCTTCTTCCTTCAAGATCTCTGCTGTCTTAGACAGGATTCATCACTTCCCTTGGGTGTAGCATTCTCCTCTGTGGAAGCACAGCTGAGGAGGAGGAACTTCTGCAAAGAACGCAGCACACCTGTAGGCACCTCTTCTGCTGCCCAGAGATGAACTCACCCAGCCAAGGGTAAAGTATATCTCTTCTCCATTCCTTCATTCTCTGCTTCCTCTTTAAGACAACTTAGAGATAACTGTAAGGAATAAATATTAATAAAAGAATAACAGCAATAAAACCACTGAACTAATAATAATGATGATAGCAATAATAATAATAATAAAAGTCATTTTTTACCCACGATGAGCCAGGCACCAGGCCATGCTCTATAAGGGACACTATCATTTCTTGTCATCTCCAATCCACAATGGAGTGGCTGATAGCCCCAGCTACTGACAAAAGACACAGATGAGTTAAGAAACTTGATCAAAATCACACCTTTGTGCTACTAAGTGGCTGCAAGGGCCTGTTTCAGCAGATGCTAAGGAAGCCAGTGAATGTGTAGGGGGATAGATTATGGTTCATCTCCATTTCAAATTGAAAACAATAGCTAAAAAAAAATAGAATTAAATTTTAAATTATATAACTGACTATATAAAAGATTTCCTCCGACCAACTGATTAGACAATTAATGTGAGGCATCAATTAAAATTGGACATAAAACTCTCTACAGATGTCTGACGACATTTGCAGACGAACTTTGTGAATGCCACATTTTTTCCGTGGACACAGGGATATTTCATTTCTTTCTCTTTTATATTTTTACTTACTTATTTCTAAAGAAAGAGAGAGCGAGGGAGACGCTCTTAACAGTCATGATTAACCTCAATCTCAGCTGACCCAGATCATGGACGTGCCCACACATGCCCGTGTGCTCAGGGAAGTCCTGGCAGGTGAACCCCAGGCCTTCCGCAGGTCGGTCTGGCTGTGGTCTCACTGCACCACACCTGGCCCCAGGAAGTTTCTATAAAGCCATAGACTTTCTGCCCTCAATCTGAAGATTCAATCATAAAGCATTTTTAGGGCAAAGCAAACAAGCCAAAAGAAATGTTTCAGGTCTTTGTGATTCTTCACCTTGTAATACTGGGTCATCAGAAGTAGTCAGGATGTGTTTTTCTAGGCAAACATGTGTCATGCCTATGTCTGATGACCCAGTGCAATAAACATTATGTAAGCAATTATAATTTAAATTTTACAAATTTGGAATAAAAACATACATGTATGATTACAGAGATACAGTCTAGGTATATAAATAAACTATATTCTTTTAAAAACCTGGTCTATTCAGAAATGTATTGAATGATTTCTGGATTGTACTTTGGGTGTTTTAATAACTCAGTATTATTGGATGTGTGCCTTTAGGATGTGTTCTATTAGACACGATTGAAGATAATAGTTCTACTCACCGAACAACAGGCACCTTATCGGCAATTATGCCTAAAAAGG
Source organism: Tupaia belangeri chinensis (assembly GCF_000334495.1). NCBI lineage: Eukaryota > Metazoa > Chordata > Mammalia > Scandentia > Tupaiidae > Tupaia > Tupaia belangeri. The sequence goes on from NW_006204133.1 coordinate 7,337,233, forward strand.
GGGTTGCACATATGTAAAAAGAAGTTTGAATACATTTAAATAGAAGTAACATAACATCTTTACCCTTTTGGGGATAATTTTTAAATATAGTGACAGAGACAGTCATTATCTCAAGGCCGTATTCCCATCGTGGGAGAGACACAGAAGGACAGGATCAAATTTCTTTGAGTTCTTGACCAAGCTAGAGAGGAAAAAATGTTTTCTTAAGAGGTTTTTGCCTTAGGCACATGTGCTTGTCTGAGAGAGAGAGAGAGAGAGAGACAGACACAGAAATCCGAAAAGAAAGAAATCATCCCTGGGCAATGGCCATACTGCAATCCCTTCTCCTCCATCCTCCTCCGGGGATCTTGGGCACGCATGCACATGTGCCTGGGTGATTTTCAGGCCATTGGGTACAAGACTTGAACTGTGGTTGACCAGGTTAGAGTCCAGTAACGTAACCATTATGCCATCTGCTGGTTTCAGAGGAACATCTGCTTAGATTATATTTGGTTATCAAATCTCCACTTGAAATAGATTGACCATACTCAATCCAAAGAAATATTATGAAGGTGTGCAAGAACAAGTCCATACATGGACATTTGGTCCCCAGTGGATTTGAACCCCAGGGCATCCCCACCCTGGGCCACAGACTGGTGCCAGTCCATGGCCCACTAAGGGCCCAAATGTGGACTGGTTCCAGTCCACCGGGCCACACAGTGGTGGAGGTGGCCATGGCCTAGCAAGTGAGGTAACTCCCTAGCTCACTGCAGTGCACGAGTCACCCATCGCTCTCATAGCTGCCTGAGCCCTGCTTTACGTGGGGCGGTGTTGACTCTCACAGGAGCGTGAGCCCTATTGTCGTGTGACTGCTTCACTGGAAATTGCAATGTGGTAGTGGCAGAAATGGGGTGCTCAGTGGATGTGGTGTGTGCATGTGACCATTCCAGGACCAGCCCCCTCCCGTGCAGGAATTCTCACCCACAAGGTCAGTCCCTGCTGCCAGCAAGGTCGGGGACTGCTGGTCTAGGGGATCCTTCTTTTCTTCACCCCCTCTGCTCTCATAGTGCCCTGTAGTTTAGTCATCCACTTTTCTGTGAGTCTGCGTCGTTTGCACATGTGCACGTGAGAACAACACTGTATTGAGTTGTCTGTGTCCTCCAATGAACAGAACACATATCCCATGCCGAATTTTATGAAATAAATTCGGTATCTCTATGCCTCAAGGTGGAGCCTGCACCTTCTCAACCTGTACCCCTAGCATCTAGATTCTCAATGCAAGTGTGTGGAATGAGTTAGCTCCTAATTTGCCTGCCTTGCCACTGGAGCACTAAAAATATCTACGCATATTTCCAAGCAGAGAATTGGATGTGTTACTAACTTCATTCCCTGAGCACCTTCCTGTGCTCCATCCTTTCTACATGCTGTTTTACATTATTTAAGCCTCACAGCCTCCCTGTGAACTCGACATTAATGTCCTTATTTTGTTGACTAAAGCATAGCACTGGGAATGAGAGAGGTTAGCTAAAAATTAGAGAATTCACAAGTCTACACATACCGCTGTCTTTCTGAGTACCTTCAACAAGAAAGGTAAAAAGAAACTAGATAAACTAGGTAGTTGTCATTTATGACTGTGAGTTACAGCTCCTGTCTTGAGCACATCCTAACATCTCTGAATACTAGATTGTTGCTAAACAAAATATTTCAAGAGTTCCTTCTAGGAGATAAGTAAAGTCTCTGAGATATAAGCATATAGTTAGTAGGAATTACGCTGAAACTTCCTTCTTAAATTATGTCAATGTTCTGGTATCTTGGTTTCCAGAGGTGACACGATTGAAGATAATAGTTCTACTCACCGAACAACAGGCACCTTATCGGCAATTATGCCTAAAAAGGGGGTTGCACATATGTAAAAAGAAGTTTGAATCAATTTAAATAGAAGTAACATAACATCTTTACATATGTAAAAAGAAGTTTGAATACATTTAAATAGAAGTAACATAACATCTTTACCCTTTTGGGGATAATTTTTAAATATAGTGACAGAGACAGTCATTATCTCAAGGCCGTATTCCCATCGTGGGAGAGACACAGAAGGACAGGATCAAATTTCTTTGAGTTCTTGACCAAGCTAGAGAGGAAAAAATGTTTTCTTAAGAGGTTTTTGCCTTAGGCACATGTGCTTGTCTGAGAGAGAGAGAGAGAGAGAGACAGACACAGAAAGAGGAAAAGAAAGAAATCATCCCTGGGCAATGGCCATACTGCAATCCCTTCTCCTCCATCCTCCTCCGGGGATCTTGGGCACGCATGCACATGTGCCTGGGTGATTTTCAGGCCATTGGGTACAAGACTTGAACTGTGGGTGACCAGGTTAGAGTCCAGTAACGTAACCATTATGCCATCTGCTGGTTTCAGAGGAACATCTGCTTAGATTATATTTGGTTATCAAATCTCCACTTGAAATAGATTGACCATACTCAATCCAAAGAAATATTATGAAGGTGTGCAAGAACAAGTCCATACATGGACATTTGGTCCCCAGTGGATTTGAACCCCAGGGCATCCCCACCCTGGGCCACAGACTGGTGCCAGTCCATGGCCCACTAAGGGCCCAAATGTGGACTGGTTCCAGTCCACCGGGCCACACAGTGGTGGAGGTGGCCATGGCCTAGCAAGTGAGGTAACTCCCTAGCTCACTGCAGTGCACGAGTCACCCATCGCTCTCATAGCTGCCTGAGCCCTGCTTTACGTGGGGCGGTGTTGACTCTCACAGGAGCGTGAGCCCTATTGTCGTGTGACTGCTTCACTGGAAATTGCAATGTGGTAGTGGCAGAAATGGGGTGCTCAGTGGATGTGGTGTGTGCATGTGACCATTCCAGGACCAGCCCCCTCCCGTGCAGGAATTCTCACCCACAAGGTCAGTCCCTGCTGCCAGCAAGGTCGGGGACTGCTGGTCTAGGGGATCCTTCTTTTCTTCACCCCCTCTGCTCTCATAGTGCCCTGTAGTTTAGTCATCCACTTTTCTGTGAGTCTGCGTCGTTTGCACATGTGCACGTGAGAACAACACTGTATTGAGTTGTCTGTGTCCTCCAATGAACAGAACACATATCCCATGCCGAATTTTATGAAATAAATTCGGTATCTCTATGCCTCAAGGTGGAGCCTGCACCTTCTCAACCTGTACCCCTAGCATCTAGATTCTCAATGCAAGTGTGTGGAATGAGTTAGCTCCTAATTTGCCTGCCTTGCCACTGGAGCACTAAAAATATCTACGCATATTTCCAAGCAGAGAATTGGATGTGTTACTAACTTCATTCCCTGAGCACCTTCCTGTGCTCCATCCTTTCTACATGCTGTTTTACATTATTTAAGCCTCACAGCCTCCCTGTGAACTCGACATTAATGTCCTTATTTTGTTGACTAAAGCATAGCACTGGGAATGAGAGAGGTTAGCTAAAAATTAGAGAATTCACAAGTCTACACATACCGCTGTCTTTCTGAGTACCTTCAACAAGAAAGGTAAAAAGAAACTAGATAAACTAGGTAGTTGTCATTTATGACTGTGAGTTACAGCTCCTGTCTTGAGCACATCCTAACATCTCTGAATACTAGATTGTTGCTAAACAAAATATTTCAAGAGTTCCTTCTAGGAGATAAGTAAAGTCTCTGAGATATAAGCATATAGTTAGTAGGAATTACGCTGAAACTTCCTTCTTAAATTATGTCAATGTTCTGGTATCTTGGTTTCCAGAGGTTCGTCCCATAAAATAAACTATTAAACTATATGTCGGTTAAAGTTCAAATACAGGATTGGTTATCTTCTTATAAAATAAATTTTATTTATTTTTTTATCCTAACACAGAGAGAGAGAAAGAGAGAGAGAGAGAGAGAGAGAGAGAGAGAGAGAGAGAGAGAGACCCTCCACAGGGTCTTCACACTGCCATCCACCCCCAGTATCAGCCACTTCATCACAGGCAGTGGGGGCACTACGCTTTGAGAGCTGGATCCTCCATGGCTGACTGCAGCTTGACTATTCCCACTGGCTTGAAGGATTGAAGAGCACTCCAGGAACGTGTGCACGTGTGTCCCACATCCTGACAGGATGGAGGAATGGAGGAGAGGGAATTGCACCGTGACTACACCCTACTGGGGGCTGCTTTCTCTCTCTTTCTGACCAGGACATGCAACCTTTGACAAAACAAACAAACGACTTAAACTGTTATTCAGAGAATTGCTCCTCAGGGAGAAGGGAGGGTGGCTGGGATTGCTTTGTTTCTCTAGGCTTCAGTGTTTTCATTGCTCCTTCCAGCTCCTCCAGAGTTACAATGGAGGTTAGAAGTAAGATTTTTCTTGGCTTGGGCTTTTGCAATAGGATCATGGTGCCCTTTGTGTGGTAGAGAACCCCTTCTGGCTTGCTCTCTCACAGGCTGTTTCTCTGGGCTCTTGTGGACCTCATAGGGGGAGTTCCTATACTTCATTGCTCACCAACATGGCCACTGTGTTTCTTTCTTACCCTTATAAAATGCACACCTTGCACTCTGGTTCAGAGCTTCTTTCTTTTCTTTTTTTTTTTTAGAGAGGTTTTTTCTATAGGGCGCGTGTGCTCGCCAGACAGACAGAGAGATACGGAGAGATAGAAAGCGAGAAATCACCCCCCAGGGGGGATGGCCACGCCACGCTGCAATCCCTTCTCCTCCATTCTCCTCTTGGGATCTTGGGCATGCACGCACACGTGAGTGTGCCCGGCGTGAGTTTAAGCCACCGGGTCTGGGACTCGAACCGCGGTCGACTACGTGGGAGTCCAGTGACATAGCCATTACGCTAACTGCTGGCCCCCCAGATCTTCTTTCTGCTGGGGAAAATTCCTGGCAGACCTGCAAGAACCCTGTGTAATCTGCCCAACGTGAGTGCAAGGGTCTCCCACTGCAGCCTCTTGCTTTCAGATTTCCAGGGACATCATCTCTGGGCCTTGCGAACTCCAGGAGCACAGAGGATTTCCCCACGAAGGTGATCATCATTCTCCAGGCTATGGAAGTCCCCTTCTCTTGATCAGGTGTGGGAGCAAACACCCCTCCATGCTTTCCCCTCAGGCAGATACACACCAACCTAGATGTCTTCACATAAATGTGTGTCTCTCTAGTTAGCTTTTAGTCTCCCATTATATAGATGGGTACATATCGGGACTTATCCAGCTTCCCCTGGCCAAGACATACATGATGCAGTAGAGACAGAATGGCCCCCAAAGATGCCCGTGTCCTAATTCCTGGAACTTGTGAATGTGTTACAGTATATAAGGATTTTTATGGTTGTAATTAAGGTGGTGGATCTTAAAATAGGGACTTAATCCTAGATTATTCCAATATGCCCAGTCTAATCACATAGCCTTTAAAAGGAAAGACCTGTCTCTGGCTAGAGGTAGGTGAGATAAGACAGAAGTTGAGGTCCGAGAGACTCAAAGTTTGGAAAGGATTCAACCTGCTGTTGCTGGTTTTAATAGCAAAGGGACCATCAGCCAGGGAATGAAGGTGGCCTCTGAAAGCTGAGGAGGAATCCTGGCTGGTAGCCAGCAAGGAAGGGAAGGCTTCAGTCTACACCCACAAGAGCTGAATACTACCAACACCCCCCAACAACTCAGGAAAGAGCCCAGGCCAGCTGCCATCTCTGTTTTTGCTTTGTGAGACCCTAAGCAGAGACCACATCAAGCTTGCCTGGACTTCTGAGTGACAGGGCTAAAAGAAAGTAAGCCTGTGTTGTCTGAAACTGCTACACGTGTTAGAATCTAGTGTGCAGGAGTAAGAAACTAATAAAAACATCTGAAATAAAAACTAGGAAAAAGTCACCTCCTTTGGGAGAGACTAGCTTGGAGACAATCACCTCCCATACTCTTAGCCAGCCCCACAGGGAAAGTCTCTGCTAATACCATGTCAAATGCTTCCTTTTCCCAGCCAGTGCTTGGCCACCTGCTCCTTCTCCAGTCTAACAGAGGCAGCAGGTTCATCGCGAGCAAACCCACACTTCAACAGTGGGAGGCATTCCTTGTGAGTCAGCGGAGACGGGCTAGAGTGTACCGTGGGAACAAGTAGCTGTCACATCTTCACAGCAGCTTACTCAAGAGTACATCTCACTCTCGCTGCATGTCATCGTGGTCAGCAGGGGCTGAGTTCCCTGCAGTCGCACAGGGACCCAGGTGCCTCTCACATTTGCACAGGCCCACTGCAGCAAAAGGAGAAGAGGTGTCATCTCCTTCATGGGCTCTTAAAACTTCCACTGGGGGTGCCAGCAGGTGGCGTGGTGGTTAAGGGTGCTGGACTCCCACGTGGCCAATTGTGGTTCAAGTTCTGGACCTGGCAGCTTGTTTTCTCTCTCTCTTTCTCTCGTTCTCACTCTCGCTCTGTCTCTATCTGGTCAAATACATAAAATAAATAAAGTTAAATAAAATAATTCTTTAACAAACAAACAAAAAACAAACAAACAAAAAACTTCAGTTGGAAGAAACATCCTGTCGACACTTTATTGGCCAAAGCCACTCATATGGCCAAAGGCTTTTCAGAGTTAGCTGGGATGAGAAGCTGTGTGGTGTGCCTGGAAGGCAGAGTTGGGCATTATTTGGCTAATAGCATTATTAGCCACCGTAGCATCTCAGGAAAATCATAAAATTCCACTTGGGTTACGGAATCAGCACGAGCTGAAAAAAATGATTTGCTTTGAGGCATATAAGGTGGCTCTTCCTCACCTTTTAAAATGTGTACGTATTTAAAAGTTTATTTTCTTCTATGAGAGAGAGAAACAGAGTGCCACGAAGATGTAACCGGGCATCTCCAGCAGGTTCTGCATGCTGCAACATACCCCTGGTCTCAGCTCCCTGGATCACACACACTTCACAGGCCCACCTCGCATGCTCAGGAACAGGCACCTGGGACCTTTCCCACGTGGGCCCAGGGTGATAGCACTCTGCTTCTACCTGGCCAACTCTTATCTTTCCCCTTCTCACTAATACCTTCTGGTAAATTTTACCTTATAATAGCAAAGAGAGTACCTAGAATATGAATTTTAATGCAAATACAGTCAAGATGGGAGGCTTATTTTTTGCTCTATTTTGTGAGAAAATATTGATATGATAAGAAATTAAATATTTTCCTACTTTGAACTCTTATGAAGAAATAGTGGGTATTACTATGCATGAGAATGCCAGCAGTTTACCATCAAGGATGTGAAATATCACGTCCTCTGCCCATTCTCTGAATATTTCATTTGGTATATCTTAGTAGACCCTCTTAAGTAAACTTAACAATAACTCCCCAGGTGAACTTGAAAAACACTTTCCTTTTAAAGCAACTTCATTATGTTAAAATAAATATCAAAGCAGCAAACATTTAATAAATAAAAATTTTTAAGAGAGATTTCTCACTGTAGGCTATGTGCACAGGCCAGAGACAGAAAGTGAGAAATCACCCTGCAGGGGTATGACCAGGCTGCAATCCTTTCTCCTCCATTCTCCTCTTGGGATTTTGGGCACACACGCCTGGAGTGAGTTTCAAGCTGCAGGGTCCAGGACTTGAACCACTGGCCATGTGGAGTCCAATGACATAACTATTACACCATCTGCTGGTCCCAACAGATTACTTTTTAAAATCTATTAGTGTTAAAGAAATGTGGCATGGTAAATTGCATCTGGAATTCAATAATTTTTTTTTAACGTTGTAAAAGAGCTTGACTTTATCCTATCAATGTGTTTCAAAAACAAAGGCACCATTTGCTTCCTTAACCAGCTGGGTCACAGACCTTCTGGATGCTCCTGGAGGGGTTTAGCAGGTGCCTGGTCTCTATGGCAACTGGCATTTCACCTTTGACTTAATGTCCTCAGTACTTTCCTCACATATGTCTCAGTGGTGTCTATAGGTGTCTTTTTCTTATCATTATCCTAAACCAGACTGTGCATGCCAACATGCTACACATTTTCTTTCTCTTTTTATTTATTACTTTTTTTAGAGAGAGATTTTTGCTATAGGGCACATGTGCTCACCAGAGAGACAGAAATTGAGAAATCACCCCCAGGGGGGATGGCCATGCTGCAATCCTTTCTCTTCCATTCTCCTCTTGGGATCTTGGGCACGCACGCACATGCGCCTGGCATGAGTTTAAGCCACTGGGTCTGGGACTCGAACTACAGCCGACTACATGGAAGTCCAGTGACATAGCCATTATACCAACTGCTGGTCCCAAGAGAGGCCTGCACTTTAAGGCTGAGAAAGGGAGGTGCCGGGACAAGCTGTAATTAATGGAGAAGCCCTGCACTAGAGTAGAGGCAGCAAACTTTCCACACATCCCAGGTGGCTCTCTGAATCTGCTTTGATGAAGGACTGAGGCATATATTTTATATTTGATATATTTTAAAATACACATATGTAGCTATATGTGAAAAATGGATATTTATACTTGCATCAACATCTATGTAGATATATGCAAAAAATGAATTAAAATATTTGCATTTGAAAACATTTTAAGAATTTCAAAAATGCCATGCTGTCCCATGGGAGATTGGAAGTGATGGTAATGGAGGTGAGGGGGGAATCTGAGAATGTCACAAAACCAGAGATAGGAACCTCAGTGTTTTCAACACTTGGCAGGTCTCAGAATTTCAAGAATATCTAATTATCTTCATTTGCATGCCACCAAAATTGAGCATGATTCCTCCCGCTACATTAACTGTTTATTGGCCACCTGGCTAGGTAGCTGATCTGAAACAAAACATACCACTTGAGTGCAAAGTAGAAACTCCAGGTCGTGTGGGCTGCAGGGGCAGAGTTCTGTGAAGGGTCTGGCTGTTTCAGACACACAGTACCATCTGTGAGGAAGGAGAGCTGTTTATAATTTGAGACCTCAAAGATGTAAGCCACTGGACCATTCTCGTTTTCTAAATGTGCTAAGACAAACTGGCCTAAAGGAAGTACCCTGGGTAAGGGGCCTTCTCTCTCTCTTTTTTTTTCTTCTTTCTTTCCTTCTTTCTTTCTTTATTTTATATTCATTCACTGAACATCATCACAGCATACAAAATGTAATTTCCCATCCAGAATACACTGTATTATCGTCCTTGAACCACTGGCCATGTGGAGTCCAATGACATAACTATTACACCATCTGCTGGTCCCAACAGATTACTTTTTAAAATCTATTAGTGTTAAAGAAATGTGGCATGGTAAATTGCATCTGGAATTCAATAATTTTTTTTTAACGTTGTAAAAGAGCTTGACTTTATCCTATCAATGTGTTTCAAAAACAAAGGCACCATTTGCTTCCTTAACCAGCTGGGTCACAGACCTTCTGGATGCTCCTGGAGGGGTTTAGCAGGTGCCTGGTCTCTATGGCAACTGGCATTTCACCTTTGACTTAATGTCCTCAGTACTTTCCTCACATATGTCTCAGTGGTGTCTATAGGTGTCTTTTTCTTATCATTATCCTAAACCAGACTGTGCATGCCAACATGCTACACATTTTCTTTCTCTTTTTATTTATTACTTTTTTTAGAGAGAGATTTTTGCTATAGGGCACATGTGCTCACCAGAGAGACAGAAATTGAGAAATCACCCCCAGGGGGGATGGCCATGCTGCAATCCTTTCTCTTCCATTCTCCTCTTGGGATCTTGGGCACGCACGCACATGCGCCTGGCATGAGTTTAAGCCACTGGGTCTGGGACTCGAACTACAGCCGACTACATGGAAGTCCAGTGACATAGCCATTATACCAACTGCTGGTCCCAAGAGAGGCCTGCACTTTAAGGCTGAGAAAGGGAGGTGCCGGGACAAGCTGTAATTAATGGAGAAGCCCTGCACTAGAGTAGAGGCAGCAAACTTTCCACACATCCCAGGTGGCTCTCTGAATCTGCTTTGATGAAGGACTGAGGCATATATTTTATATTTGATATATTTTAAAATACACATATGTAGCTATATGTGAAAAATGGATATTTATACTTGCATCAACATCTATGTAGATATATGCAAAAAATGAATTAAAATATTTGCATTTGAAAACATTTTAAGAATTTCAAAAATGCCATGCTGTCCCATGGGAGATTGGAAGTGATGGTAATGGAGGTGAGGGGGGAATCTGAGAATGTCACAAAACCAGAGATAGGAACCTCAGTGTTTTCAACACTTGGCAGGTCTCAGAATTTCAAGAATATCTAATTATCTTCATTTGCATGCCACCAAAATTGAGCATGATTCCTCCCGCTACATTAACTGTTTATTGGCCACCTGGCTAGGTAGCTGATCTGAAACAAAACATACCACTTGAGTGCAAAGTAGAAACTCCAGGTCGTGTGGGCTGCAGGGGCAGAGTTCTGTGAAGGGTCTGGCTGTTTCAGACACACAGTACCATCTGTGAGGAAGGAGAGCTGTTTATAATTTGAGACCTCAAAGATGTAAGCCACTGGACCATTCTCGTTTTCTAAATGTGCTAAGACAAACTGGCCTAAAGGAAGTACCCTGGGTAAGGGGCCTTCTCTCTCTCTTTTTTTTTCTTCTTTCTTTCCTTCTTTCTTTCTTTATTTTATATTCATTCACTGAACATCATCACAGCATACAAAATGTAATTTCCCATCCAGAATACACTGTATTATCGTCCCTCTGATATCTGCAGTTGTTTCCCATTCCTGTTTTATTTCCCCCCACATTTTATTGATTCACAAAATTTCTTAATCTAACTACTCGTCATTTATTTATTTATTTAACATTCATTCATTGAACTTCATCACAGCATATAAAAATGCAGTTTCCCACCCAGAATACAGTGTAGAGTGGCTTAGTCATACATGTTATCAAAAAACAAACAATATATCATTTCTTGTTTCATATATGTACACATATATATATATATTCCATTTCTCACCCTCTGCCATTTTCCACCCTTCTCCCACACTATCTCTGGTATCTGTAGTTGTTTTCTATTCTCTTTTGTTTTTTCCCCCCACATTTTATTGGTTAACAAAATATCTTAATTGATCTAACTACTTTCAATATAAAATTCAGCTGATATATAAATATTTGCGAACAAAAGTTTGACTTTAGGCATGAAACTGTGAATAGAATGAATATACTATGAAGTAGCATCTAGCTGAGGCTGTATAGCCTACTGTGGTCCTTAAATAGGTTTCTTTTTGGAGAAGTTTTCGCTATGGGGCGCGTGCGCTCGCCAGAAAGACAGAGAGAGACAGAGAGATAGTAAGCGAGAAATCGCCCTCCAGGGGGATGGCCTCTCTGCAATTCCTTCTCCTCTATTCTCCTCTTGGGATCTTGGGCACGCATGCACATGCACTCGGCATGAGTTTAAGCCGCCGGGTCTGGGATGCGAACTGCGGTCGACTACGTGGGAGTCCAGCGACATAGCCATTACACTAACTGCTGGTCCTTAAATAGGTATTTTTTAATATTTTTTTTTATTTCTAGAAAGGCTGTTTTAGCTTCAATAAGTCAAAATAAAATGTGTTAAAAGAACTTTGCTTAAGACTTTAAGACTTAAAGCCAGGAAGCAGGTTAGTATTCTGTTCAAATAGTAGTTACATGGACCTGTCGACAATTGAAGAGAAGACAAAAATCCTTATCTCTGGAGTACAAAGCATAGAAAAAGATCAGTAATTTTTTGGTCAAAAGTCATAAAATTTGGGAACCAGCAGTTAGCGTAATGGCTATGTCGCTGGACTCCCACATAGTCGACCACGGTTCGTGTCCCGGACCCGGTGGCTTAAAACTCACGCCGGGCGCGTGTGCGTGCGTGCCCAAGATGCCGAGAGGAGAATGGAGGAGAAGGGATTGCGGCGTGACCATCCCCCCTGGGGAGTGATTTCTCGCTTTCTGTCTCTATGTCTCTCTCTGTCTGTCTGGCGAGCGCACGCGCCCTACAGTGAAAATCTCTCCAAAAAAAAAAAAAAGTCATAAAATTCTATTTCCTCAGCTGTCTCATGTACTTAATCTAACTTCTGTTGTGGTGCAAGCATTCCATTTAAATTCTAGAATATTCAACTCTGGACTTGTTTCTATCATTAAGCTGGCCCTTTTCTTAGATGTTTTGGCCCTTTTCTTAGATTTTTTTTTAACTCTTATTTCTGTGTGTCAGTCTTTAGTTTTTCTGATATAACACTCCCTTCGGAACTTCTTGGAGAACTGGTCTGGTGTTGGTAAATTCTTTCAGGTTTTTTTTTTTTTTTTTTTTTATCTGGGAAGTTTTGGGTTTTTTTTTCCCAAATGAAAGGATAATCTTGCTGGGTATAGTATTCTTAGTTGAAATTGTTTTTCACTCAACACTTTGAATATATTTTCCCATTCTTTCCTTGTTCACATTGTTTCCAATGAGAGATCTGCTGTTAGCCTGATGTGATATCCTTTGCAGGTAGCTTGTCATTTCTCTCTTGCCAGACTGAGTATCTTGTCTTTGTCTGTGGTTTTGGTTAATCTGGCTATAATATGTCTTGGAGAAGATCTTCTGGGGTTGATTCTATTTGGGGTCCTATGTATTTCTTGGGTCTGGATCTTTGAATGCCTCTCTAGGTTTGGAAAGTCTTCTTCCAGGATTTCATGGAATAGATTATCAATGCCCTTATTAGTCTCTTTACCTTCTGGGATACTGATTACCCAGCTGTTTGGACGTTTAATGGTATCTTGTATTTCTTGTATATTATTCTCATTTTTTGGACAATTTTCCCAGTCTTTGTGGTGGATTTTTCTAGTCCAGTGATTCTGTCCTCTATATCTGAGATTCAATCTTCTGTATGGTCTAATCTGCTTTTAATACTTTTAAGGGAGGTTTTGATTTCCTGTATTATAGCCTTCGCCTTTAACAGTTCTTTCTTATTCTTTTTTATGATGTGTATTTCCTCTTTCAGATCATGCAAGAATTTCCTGACTTACTGGAACTCCTTGGCTCTATTCTCCTGCCTCTTTCAGAGTTTATTGTCTCTTTTCTCTTGCATCTCTGTTAACTTTGTCACTATGAATACTCTAAATTCTTTATTAGGCATTTCCACAAGTTCTCTCTCTGCCTCTCTCTGTCTTCTCATCCTTTGGTAATTTTTCTTTTTAAAAAATTTTTAAGGTAAAGTATTCTCTTGGCTTTAAGATTCTCCTTTATCATGCTAATAATTCCCTTCCTCCTCCCATATAGGAGAGGCAAGGTACAGGTCTTCAGAAGACTTCTCCATTGTAGCTGAGAACTAGTGCTTTTATGCATGCAGCACTTTTTGCTAAAAAAGGGGGGGGGTTGTATTTTCTTTCTTTTTTTCTTCTTTCTCTCTCTCTATTTTTTCTCTTTCCATTTTTTTATCCTTTTAATTTTACCTCAATACTTTGCTGCTCAGTCTCCATGCACTCAGAGTCTAGACAGATCTAAGGGAACTGTAGTCAAACATCCCAATAGTATTAGGGTCAACATATTCCTCAATACCCACAGAATCTGCTGCACAAAGGGATAAAAACAGAATGGCCAAGAGATTGTAGATCACCTCCTCCTGCACCCCCTGAATTCTCAGATTGAACTTCTAGAATTTAGGAAGAAATATATAACCCATCAGATGACTAGGAATCACAGCAAAGGCACAAGAAATATGAGAAACCAAGATAACACCTCCCCTCCAAGGGAAAAGAATAACCCCTCTTCATCCACAGTCAGTACAATGGAGCTTGAGGAAATGTCTGATAAAGAATTTGGAATACTCAAGAACTTGAGATGGCCTTCTACTCCTGCACTGCCGGCACAGGTGACATATGTACTGTGGACATTAATTCAGCCTCTAGAGTCTCAGTTTTCCTCCAGGATAAATGGAAATGGGACCTTTGGAGCTTATTCTATGGGAATGTTGTGACAATTAAATAAAATAACAGACATAGAAATAACATGGACCCCCCAAAAGAGAAAGTGTTGTAAAATTGTTTTCTTTCTTCCTCTTACTTATTACTCTTGATTTTCTTGTTCTTTCTTGGCCCTTTGCTCCTTATTCTTCCATTGGCTTTGTCTATTGGGACACTTGTTCTCTGGGAAGGAGAAGTTAGTGAGGGTCACAGCCGGGACCAGTGACTTCTCAATGGATTTCCTTGTTCTTTTCCACTTTCATAATGGATGAGAGAGAAAGCATTCAGAGACACCATTCGAGTTGTAGTTTATCTGGAAACTTAAAAAAATTATTTAATTCCATTTATCATTATTAGTATCATCATTAGTATTATTTTTAATTTGACCAGAAACAGACAGAGAAAGAAAGAGAAAACAAGAAAGCAAACCACCAGGTCTGGTACTTGAACCACAGTCGATGATGTAGGAATCCTGTGCCTTAACCACCATGCCACCTGCTGGCTCATCTGGAAACTTTTTTTTTAAAGAGAGATTTTTCCTATAGGGCACTTGTGCTCACCAGAGAGACAGAGAGAGACAGAGAGCTAGAAAGTGAGAAACCATCCCTCAGGGGGGGAAAGCCATGCCACAATTCCTTCTCTTCCATTCTCTTCTTGGGATCTTGGGCATACATGTACACACACACAGCGTGTGTTTTATGTCACCAAGTCTGCGACTTGAACTGTGGTCAACTATGTAGGAGTCCAGTGACACAACTGTTATGTCATCAGCTGGTTCCCAGAAACTTTTTAAAGGCATATTCATTTATTTCATAAGATTAGAGAAACAGAGACAAAGATGCAGGTATCCCCAACAGGATCCTTATGTCACAATCTACACCCAGGCTCCCCCTACCTCCCCCCCCAACCAAGATCATGGGCATGTACATGCATGCTTAATTTGCTCAAGAAGATCCTGGGATGAAAACCAGGACGTTTCCCAAGTGGGTTCAGTACAGTTACTGCTATGGTACGACCTGGTGCCAAGAAACTGTTTTTAATCCTAAACCAACCTTATAAAGAAGTTGTTACGTAAAATAGTGTGGTGGGAGGGCCTGCAGGACCAGTGAAGATAACCAGCATACTTGGAACTTAAACGTGCACATATAGCCGTGGTGACCTTGCAGCCCTATTCCCAAACAGCCCAGCGATTCTTAGTGACCTTGTAGCCCTGACAGCAGCCTAGCCTCTCTGTCACTTTCAGCATCCCTGTAAGGTGGTTTTTACTACATCCACTTTATAGATAAGGATACAGAAGCTCAGAACCTTTGCACGAACTGAGTAATGATACTTTCAAGAAATGTGGAGAACCTGGATTTACCCAAGGTCCCCTAACATGTCCTCTGAGTTTTCTTCTTCTCTCCCGGTGACACATGCCCTCTGCCAGTGGAAAGGCCAGAGAACACTTTCACAGAACAAGGGGAGCCTCATATAGTTATAGTTAAGGAAAACGCATTTAGTAATTCACTTAAGCTAATAATTTACCAAAGCTAATTCATCAAATACGATCTTATGGCATCTAGGAAACACACTATGAGGCTTTCAAAGTGCGTCACATAGATAACATTCCTCAGAAGGATCCTGAAGACATGGTATCGCTGGCCCTCCCAGTGTACAGCCCCACCGGAATCTAGCACCAAGCTGATCTACAGCAATTGTAACGCCAGCTAATATTTTGTGTCCCGAACCACGACTTCATTCCAGTTGCCTGACTTCTCTGCCTCATTGTCTCTGAGTTGAGCATGTCGGTTTGCTTTTGCAGTCCTCTGTGTTTATTGATCAGACCCTGTCATCTCCAAGATGGTCCTTACATGCAATTGAACCCTCCACCTTCCAGAACCTTCTCCCCGCCTCGCCACGACCTCGGGACACCCTTTCACCTGGGCTGTCAGAATAATGAAGGCTTGATTTCAATACTTTCCTTCATTTCTCTGTTCACTGCTCTGCGGGTTAATGCAGATTCCAAACTTCAACAAGCAGCTGTTAAACATGTCATTAACACTGCTTCGGCTGCAAATGAGACTCTGCTTCTGGGATTACTCCGTGAGCTGTAGTTTTGTGATGAGCTTTGTCAATCACAGCTGACCTGCTGCGTACCGAATGGAACTCAGATTATCTTCTTTCTTCCTCTGACTCTTGTCATTTTTTTCGCAAAGAATTACTATTCTACTCCCCGAAAGATTGATTACTTGCACAAATAAGAGAGTCTGAGACATTAATACAAAACTCACAGGCTTTTCTTTATCTCAAACCTGCAACTCCCTCTACATTTCCTCCTGGTAATTATATTAGAATTGTGTACACTAGGAATTGCCATCTGATTATTATGAAACTAGTTTTGTCATGACAAAAATGAGCTTAAGTCTTGTTTTTTTGGAAAATGATCAGTACAGTGCACTGGATGAGAGAGAAGGAGATTAAATCCAACTTGCTTTCATCCATGAATGCTTTCATCTCTTTTTCAAACACAGGAAATGATTACCACTGCTATAAGCTGCAGTTCATATGAGTGAAAAAGGATAAGGAAATATTGAAAATTCTGTAACCAACAGTAGGACATAATATAGGTCTCCGGCACCCACTGAGCGACATGGACTTTATTTTTCCATACTCCTGGTGTCAAGAGTTTCGTATTTTAAAGGGAGTCTTACCTTGAGGTGTGATATGGACTGAGTAGTAAATACATTGACTTTATTTTCATTTGGACTATTTTTAAATAGACGGTTAAACCAAATACAGTATTCACAAAATCACTACCTACTAGCTATAGTGCAACGCTGGCTCATATCTGTAGTGTCCAAAAGAAAGGAGGTAGAACAGTCATTTCATCGGGGTATGTTGTCCTAAGTGGCACCAGGTGAGCAGGAGCTTCTTCAAGAGCAGTGCCCCCAGCTATTCACCCTAATATCCCCCAAATCTAATATGTTGTAGCCATTTAAGAGATCATAAAGTGAGTGAAAGAATGAGTGTGTGTTCTGTGGGTAAGTTAGTCAGGGTCATTTTGAGATTGGAGAAGTAAATGTGGCCTTTAGTTGTCTATGTAGAGAAATAATGACAGTGCCCTTACTCTTTATTTCTCTCACATGCACATGCACACGCTTGGGTGTACACACACACACACACACACACACACACACACGTTTATATGCCAGATTACTTTCCAAATCAGTTTCCACAATAGGTACTACTTTCAGTGGTGGTGAATATTGACTGCCATATCTGTTACCTATTGCCATTATGTTGTATAACAAAACCACAAAGATTAGTGCCATTCTAGGAAAAGCATGTCTTTCCTACATGTCTCAGGTTGGTCGACTGGGGGCTGGCTCAGAGGCTCTGCTGACCCAGGTTGGGCTCGATCACTTGTCTGGGGATGGGCCCTTATGTATTCCCAGACACTGCCATTTGCACAGAGGAGCAGTGAGGTCTGTTGCCTGTACCATCACCCTTGAGTAGCCTGGTCGGAGGGCATCCCTGTGCATGGCAGAGTCGTCAGAGTAAGAAAGTGGAACTCTAAACTTGTAAGGCCTTGACTTTACTTGGTTAATGAAAACAGAAAGGTTACAGGAATATACTTTACTTTTTCCAAAAGAACTCCAAAGTCTCATGCCAAAGGATGTGGTTATAGGGAGGGGTGAAGAACTCAGTCATTTTTATAAATAGCCTATTTGCTATTAATGAGTCCCTTCAAAAGCAAGGTATGTTGGTCACATTGAATTGAGCATACTGGGGTTCAGTTTATCTGCATCACCTCTCATTATACATGCACAAAATGGAACTATTATGCCCAAATGAGGTAACCAGAAGAAATATGCATTTTTTTTTCATGCTCAGACTCAAGAGATATATTATTTCAGCCACAAGAAAACATAAGCTCTTTTGCAGACAGCTGGCATTCTTGCAGCTATGGAAGTATGAACAAAAGAGCAACAGAGGCAGTGACAAAGAACTGCCAACGGAGAAAGAGAGCAGGAGGTTGCTGCAGGAGAGAGATGGGGACGCAAGAGCAGTGCAGGAACCCAGCTCCCAAACTGGGGGCTTTATCCACCTCCGGTCCACGAGAAGTAGCAGAAGAGAGGAAAAGATGCACCATGGCTTTCAGTGGATCAATAAAGTGATCACTACACAAAGTTCATCAGCCAAGGTTATTTAGGTATTTCATATTTTGACTCATTTACATGTCATGAGCCCCAAATAGTGCTTCTCAGTATTCAATTTTTTTCTCCATTGATTTTAATTAAGCTCACCATAGGCTAGCAACCCCGATGAACACACAGAGTATTTTCTATCAAAAAGCTATCTAGCTTCCGAGGCAGGAATTCTGGGGCTCTCCCACATCTTATTCAAAATGTTTTTACTTCCATCCCATGGCATGATTCTTAGAATGTGAAATAAAGACACATTCAGCTGCTACACCATAAATATTTTCCACTCTGTAACTGTGAAAATTACCATATTATTCCTGATTCAGACATGTCGTGTGGGATCTGGGATGGGTGCTAAGTGCTGTGCAGGCCGGAGCGTCTGCAGGAAGAGGCAGTGCGTGCTGTCCATGATGGGACATGCTGCCTACCCCCGTTAGATGTCGACTCACAGGCTTCCACTCTCGCTTCCCATCATTTCCTCTTCAGGAGTCCAATTTTTTTGTCTCTCTGACTAGAGCAAGGAATGGACAAACTCATTTAGTGTTTTAGAGTGAACCCAATCCATGAATTGTGTTCCTTGTTGAGATGTTGCTGTTCTTTCTTCATGAAGAAAAATCCCGAGTCAAAAGTCAGACTTCTTCACTCAGACGATGGCATCAGGAGGTGGGTGGGCCTTGCTGTCAATGGTGAGATAGGCCGTGTTTCCGGGAGCACAAGGTCACGTCTTTATGTAGTCTGCTTACTTCAAAAATGCAAATCGTGTCATCTTAACAATGGCTTCTGGTGGGAGATGACAGATGTCCAATCAAATCAGAACAGGAGGATGGGATATTTGGGTGTAGGGTGGGTAGAAATTACTGATGTTACTCCCAGAGTCCTGAGTTATTCTACTCCGCAATATTATTCCAGAAAAAAGAAAGGGAGAAAGAAGGGAAGAAAATAAGAAAAGAGAAAAACCAACCAATCAATGAACACTCTGATTATGAAGTTAATATGCTTATTTTTAAATGGGGAATATGAGTTATCTTTTACTACGGAACAAATTACCACAAAATTTAGTGACTTCAAAAGACCTTGTAACTTGACTTGCTTCTGTGTGTCAGGACTCTGGTGCAGCCTGGCCGGGCCTATCTAACTCCAGGTCTCTGGTGAGGTGGCAGTTAGCTGACTGCTGGGACAGTGGTCCCTTCTGAAGTCTCTGCTGAGGATGGAGGAAAGGACAGCATGAATGTGTTTCTAAACTCACTGGAGACTTTGACCATTCACCACACGAACCTCTCCTGCCGCTGCCCTACAATATGGGGCTAGCTTCCCTAGGGCAAGCATTCCATGAAAGAGAAGACATAGCCCAAGACGGAAGCGAGTCTATCTATTTATCTACAGTTTTTATTTTTTCATTGTTCCTATTGGACACGTGTGCTTGCCAGAGAGAGACAAAGAGATAGAGAGAGAGAGGGAAAGTGAGAAATCACCCTGCCAAGAGGAATGGTCATGCTGCAATCCCTTCTCTTCTACTCTGCTCTTGGGATTCTGGACATGCATGCACACGCCTGGGGTGTTTTCCAGGCGGCCAGGACTTGAACTGTGTAGCCAGCCATGTGAGATTAAGCACCTTATCCTCCACACCACCTGCTGACCTAGCAGTGAATCTTTCTAAATCTAGTTTCAGAAGTGACATTGCATCACATCGTCTATATTCTGTTTAGATGCAAATCAGTAAACCCTTTTCATGCTCAAGGGGAACAGATACACAGGGTCCCGGCAACTGGGTGGGGGTGTCACTGGCAGCCATGTTTGTAGGTGCCTGCCACATGCATGAAAGCACACAGAAGAAATATTTTTTTTTTGAGAGATTTTTGCAGTAAGGTGAATACACTGCCAGAGAGACAGAGAGAGACAGGATACAGAAGTGAGAAACCAACTCCCCCCAAGTGGGGATGGCCACACCACAATCCCTTCTCCTCCATTCTCCTCTCAGGATTTTGGGCACTCATGTGCATGCTCCCAGCGTGAACTTTAAGCCTCTGGATCAAGGACTTGAACCATGGTTGGCCATGTGGGAGTCAAGCTACGTAACCATTATGCCATCTTTCTGGTCCCACACTAAAGGAAATTCTAAAAAAAAAAAAAAAAAAAAAGAAAATCTCCGAACCAGTAGTTAGCGTAATGGCTATGTTGCTGGACTCCTATGTAGTCAACCATGGTTTGCGTCTCAGATCCGGTGGCTTAAAATTATGCCGGGCACGTGTGTCTGTGTGCCCAAGATCCTGAGAGTAGAATGGAGGAGAAGGGATTGCGGCATGGCCATCCCCTCTGGGGAGTGATTTCTCACTTTCTGTCTCTCTGTATCTCCCTGTCTGTCTGGTGAGTGCACTCACACTATAACAAAAAACCTCTCAAAAAAAAAAAATCTAAAATTTCATCATCTAGAGACAGTTATTATTAAATTTTCAGCACATAATTTTTTTTTTTCTTTTTAATGAAAGGGAGAGAAAGAGAGAAAATAAGAGAGAGAAGAAGAGATGGGAAGAGGCAGGTATTTTGGCAGGGCCTTGCCATACTGGGATACTTCCCCTAGGCCACCCAGTTAGCAGGATCAGACTGTGCTGCCATTCCCAGCCTTTCTGGGCTAGTCTGAGTGCCAATTCTGAGTCATTTACTTGGGTCAAACCTTGACCAGCAGTGCTGTCCGGCCTGTGCCACTAGGCTGGGTCACTTTTCAGTAACTTTACTTTTTTAAGAATCATTTATTTATGAGATCAGTAGATGGCGTAATGGTTACGTCACTGGACTCCCATGTAGTAGACTAGAGTTCAAGTCCTGCATCTGGTGGCTTAAAACTCATTCCAGGGGTATGTGCCTATGTGCCCAAGATCCCAGAGGGAGAATGGAGGAGAAGGGGATATGGTAACCCCCTCTGGGTGGCGATTTCTCACTTTCTGTCTCTGTCTTTCTCTGTCTCTCCAGTGAGTTCATGAGCCCTATAGCAAACATCTCTCTCTTAAAAAAAGAAAGGAATTATTTGTTTAATTTAATTTGTTGTTATTACTTTTAAATCTGACCAGACAGAGACAGAGAGAGAGGGGGAAAAATGAGAAAGTAAGCCACTGGGTCCAGGGCTCAAACTGCAGTTAGCCATAATGGGAGACCATTGCCTTAACCACCATGCCACTGCTGGCCCCAATTTTTCTATCTTGAAATACATTTAAACTATTTTTCCTTACAGAACCAGCTCATCCTATATGTAATTTTCTGAATGGCTACACACACGATGGGGTATCTTATAAAGTAAATATTTTTATGTATTTTGAAAACTAAACCAAAGCAAAACCCCAATGTGATCTACTACCTCACGACTCAGACGTAATGACTACTGGCTTTAATAGTACTTCCATCTTTGTTTGTTTATCCATAAATACACACATAGATATTATCTATTATCGCGGGCTTTGGTAACCTGAGTCCTTATGTTTTTCTCAAGTAAATCTGTTGTTAGCACCATATTACGAGTGTAAGGGGATCCCATCTCTGTAGTTAATAACATATTTAGCATTTTTTTAGAGGTTTTTGCCTTAGGGTATGTGTGCTTGATGGAGAGAGACAGAGACAGTGAGAGGGAAAGTGAGAAGTCACTCCCCAGCAGGCATGGCTAGACTGCACTCCCTTTTCCTCCATTCTCCCCCTGGGATCTTGGGCAGGCACACACACATGGCAGGCATGAGTTTTAAGCCTCTGGGTCCAGGACTCCAGCTGTGGTCAGCCATGTGGGAGTAAAGCGACATAACCACTATGCCATCTATAGGTCCCAATAACTTATATTTACCTTTAACAGCACAGTTGTTCTACATTGAAGAACTTGAGTACATTGGCATTTTACATTTTGTCTATATCTTTTGTTTATTTATTTATTTTTAGAGAGATTTTTGCTATAAGGCGCATGTGCTCACCAGAGACACAGGGAGACAGAGGGAGAGAAAGTGAGAAGTCACCCCCAGGGGGGATGACCACACCACAATCTCTTCTTCTCTACTTTGCTCTCGGGATTTTGGACTCCCAAGCACATACATCTGGTATGAATTTCAAGACACCAGATTCAGGACTCAAACCACAGTACGCCATGTGGGAATCCAGTGCCTTAAACACAATACCACCAGCTGGTTCCATCAATAATTTATTTTGAAATGCAGTAATAATATATGTGCTCATTAAAGTTAAGGTTTACATTTAAATTGCAGATTATTACCTACAAAGAAAATATCAATATTTGAATAAAAGCGATTCAGGTAACGACTCAAAACATGAGAAGAACCAAGCCGAGTACAAAAATGAAAACACAAAGATAACATTGTACTATTACATGTAGAAATGGCATTTTGTTTCTGCAACATAACTTCATGTGTTACGTTAAATTATTTTGTTAAATGAAATTTTATTGGTTTGTGTTTTCATTTGTGTTTGACTCATGTTTTATAAAGGTGTAAGAGGGTGTGAATGTAAGCGTTTAGATGTAGACATTTGTATTATTTAAATGATTTTATGATACAAAAATTTAGTATAGAGTAGCTATTTGCAAGACTTTTTCTCTTTAAGGAGGAGAGAATTCATTCCCAACACACTTAGCTCATTATCAATGTGAGGCCCAAACTTCGGACAGCCTCTCCCCGTGCTTACAAGAGTGGTCTCTCCATTACCACCAACGACGAAGTCTTAGTTCTTTTCCTTTTTCTTTTCATCTAAAAACATCTGCCAGCTTTGTCTCCTTTCCTGCTAAGGGAGACTATGTATTATCAATTCAATAACCACACAAATGTCCTTTTTTTACATAACTTTTTTTTTTTTTAACTTTCATGAATTAGACAGAGAGAGAAACAGAGACAGAGAGACAGACTCCCATAAAGGGGCCTACATGACACAGCCCTAGCTACCTGCACCATGAGCACACACACCTGCTGAATTACAGGAGTCCCCAGATGAGAACTCAGAACCTTCCCATGCAGGTCAGCCTTGGAGTGTGTGCTGTTACTTCTGGTCATCCTCTGGCACTCATAAAAGTATTTTTAAGTATATACTAGGCCTTTCTATTTTAAACAAAGTCTCTGACCTAATGAAAACGACGTTCTATTTTTTTTTTGGGGGGGAGGTTTTTGCTATAGGTTGCTTGTGTTCACCAGAAAGACAGAGAGAGACAGAGAGACAGAAAGTGAGAAATCACCCCCCTGGGGGGAATGGACATGCCGCAATCCTTCTCCTCCATTCTCCTCTCGGAATCTTGGGCACGCACGCACACGCGCCTGGCGTGAGTTTTAAACCACCGGGTCAGGACATGAACCGTGGTCGACTACGTGGGAGTCCAGTGACATAGCCATTACACTAACTGCTGGTCCTGAAAAGGACATTTTTAAAGGGAGATAGACTTTGTATATGTGGGGTGTGTGTGTGTGTGAGTGTGCATGCATGTCTTAAATATTACTGAAGTGTATTAGAATACTAAGCAGCAATAAATCCTAAGAAGAAAACAAAGCAGATGGGTATTGCTGCTAACCAGGGGGCCGACTCTTCCCAGGGACGGCAGTGGGCTGCCCTGCTTCAGGAGACATGGAGATAGTGAGCCCCGCCCCCTGCCTAGTCTCAGGCCTGGCTGTGCATCGCGCCACCAGGCAGCTCTACAAGTGTGGTGCCTGGGTCCAGGGGAGTCTGCTGTATTTTCTTGTGGGGTTCTGCCCTGGCATTGTAGTCAGTTTTTAAAAAACTCTTGAGCTGGTTGTAGGAGGTCACCATTTATTCCAAGTTCAAAGTTCTCAGCTCTCAGAATTCGTAAGTTGGTTCTGGAGTAGCTTGCTTAGTGCCAATTTCCTGCTTGAAGCTCTTCAGTGGTCTGTCCAGGCCCACCCTGGTAAGTATTTCTCAATCTTGCCTCCAAGCAAGAACCACCTGGCTGCTTGTTTCACAACCATACGGCGGCCTCTCCGCAACTTCTGCTTATGGACCACCAACAGGCGACTGGATCAGCTCTCTAACAACAATGCTGACACTTCACATCCAGTAACTTTGAGCACCGTTCTCAAAAGACATCGGCTGACTCTCCTCCGTGCTGTCTACGCCTGTGAGTCCAGCCTCACCTGCCATCCTCTAGCCTTGCCAGACCCATGACTTGGCCATTGACGGATTATAATGCAGTTCTATAATCTGATTAGAAACGTTGGTCAAAAACATCTAGACAGTCCAGTGTACACTCTTCACAGCATGTGGCAAAGGGAGTTTTTGGTAAAGGGTAAGATGTTATTTTGGGTCACGTGGTAGTCCTTCAGAGTCATTCACAGGAGAATGATTTTGCAAGCTCATGGGTGGATCTGTGCAATTTTCCATGCACCTATCTTTTTATTCCTTATAGAGTTTTCCCTCAACTTCGCTTTCTCATAGGCTGATGGAGATTTTTGTTACCTTTTGATGATTTAAGGATCCTTGTTAGTAATGACAATATAATAAGCTTAGATGTAAATATTTAGTTAGATAATTTGAACAGTAATTTTTTTAAAGGTTTATGTCATAGGGTGTGTGAAATTACTGCAGAGAAACAGAGAGGGCGGGACAGTGAGAAGGAAAGTGAAGATAACCCCCCAGGGAAATGTCCACGTTACGATCCTTTCCCCTCCGTTTACTTCCTGGGATTTTGGGCACACACACACACACCCAGCATGATTTTCAAGCTGCAGGTCCAGGACTAGAAATGAGGTTGACCATGTGAGAGTCCAGTGCCGTAAACACTACGCCACCT
Source organism: Tupaia belangeri chinensis (assembly GCF_000334495.1). Lineage (NCBI taxonomy): Eukaryota > Metazoa > Chordata > Mammalia > Scandentia > Tupaiidae > Tupaia > Tupaia belangeri. The sequence goes on from NW_006204133.1 coordinate 7,362,013, forward strand.
GCTGGCCCCATGAACAGTAATTTTTTCGAAAACCATGGCTAATGTCACACTGCTCATTGGAAACAATGCAAGCAAGGAAAGAATGGGAAAATACATCCCAAGTGTTAAGTGAAACACAATTTCAACCAAGAATACTATACCAGGCAAGAATATCTTTCATATGGGAAAAAAAAGACAAAAACATTCTCTGGTAAACAAAATCTGAAAGAATTCACCAAAACCAGCTCTCCAAGAAGTGCTGAAGGGGGAGTGCTGTCCCAGGAAAACTAAAGTCGGACACACAGAAATCAGAGTACGAGAAACAACCAAGAGAAGGGCCAACCTAATGGTAGGGACAGGTCCAGAGTTGAATGTTAACTTCCAGAGTTTAAATGGAAAGGTCAGACCACAGCAACACTGCAAATTCAACAGGAGAGAGATTAATTATGTAATCTCTGAACTAGTGAAATAGAATTTTTTGACTTTAGACTAAAACATTACTGAATTTCTTCAATGTCTTGATTTCTATATTTAAGGATTTTTGTGATGTTTTTCATTGCTGATAGGTTCATTTTCCTACTGTTTGAACTGAATTTTAACCTTTTTCCTGGCTTTAAGTTTTTAAGCAAAATTTCTCTTAACATTTTTTTTTATTTTGATAGATTAAAACTAAAACTTGAGACCAGCAGTTGGAGTAATAGCTATGTCACTGGACTCCCACGTAGTCGACCACTATTCGAGTCCTGGACCCAGTGGCTTAAACTCACACTGGGCGGGTGTGCGTGCCCAAAATCTGGAAAGGAGAATGGAGGAGAAGGGATTGCAGCGTGGCCATCCTCCCCTGGAGGGGGTGATTTCTCGCTTTCTATCTCTCTGTCTCTCTCTGTCTTTCTGACGAGCACACGAGCCCTATAGCAAAAACCTTAAAAAAAAACTAAAACTTTTTTAAATTAAAAAATGCATTAAAAATGCCTGTTAATACCTGTTTAATGACTGCAGTAGGATATATAGCCCCAGCGAGGTGCTACTTTATAGTATGTTCACTTTACTCACTGGGATTTACGCCTAAAGTCAGACATGCATTCATAAATATGAATATATCAGCTGTGCTTGTTATTGAAAATCTTTAAATTAATTAAGCTCTTTAGTGAATTAATAAAATGTGAAATAGAAAAAGGCATGGAAAGCAACTGTACATACCAGAGACAGTGTGGAGAAATGGGGGAATTGGTAGAGGGTGAGAGGTAGGGAATCAAAAGGGTAATAAAGTAAAAAGCAAAATAGGTAAGAAAGAAGAATGGAAAATTATTTGTTGATGATAACATGTATGGTGTTATCTTTGATTAAGCCAATATGCAATGTATACTGGATGGAAAAATCTCATTTTGTATAGTGTATTGACGTAGAGTGAATGACTATAAATAAATAAATAAAATAAAATAAAAACGCCAGCTCATTTGATTTGATTTTCTTTTCTTTTCTTTTTTTTGGGAGAGTTTTTTGCTATAGGGTGCGTGTGCTCGCCAGACAGACAGAGAGAGACAGAAAGCGAGAAATCACCCCCCCCACCACCAAGGGGATGGCCACGCCGCAATCCCTTCTCCTCCATTCTCCTCTCAAGATCTTGGGCATGCACGCACATGCGCCCGGCGTGAGTTTAAGCCACCATGTCTGGGACTTGAACTGCGGTCGACTACAGGGGAGTCCAGCGACATAGCCATTACACTAACTGCTGGTTCCTCATTTGATTTTCTTATGGCCCAAGCAGGTTGGTAAACTGGGGAGCATCAACATTTGAGGGTAAAGATTAGGCAGAAATAAACCCAGAGAACTTGGGAAGATTACACCTGGTCAGCAGCTGAGTACAGTCTAGATTTCTGTGTATGCTAGTGTTTTCCATCCTGGCCAGCACTGGCTTTTCCCTGTTCTCATTTATGTTATCCCAGTATGTACCTGATAGTCCTTACTTAGCTTATAGCTCACGAATGTTATTTGTCACTTGCAACGTAAAATATGTCCCTGAGGGTATTGAGCATTGGGATTATTTTTAGTAATAAATTAGTTTTTTAAGAGATATTTTTGCTATAGAGGGCGTGTGTTCACCAGAGAGACAGAGAGACAGAGAGACAGAAAGTGAGAAATCACCCCCGAGGGGGGATGGCCATGCTGCAATCCCTTCTCTTCCATTCTCCTCTCAGGATCCTGGGCATGCACGCACATGTGTACAGTGCTTTAAGTCACCAGGTCCAGGACTCAAACTGCAGTCAACTACATGGGAGACTAGTGATACAACCAGTATGGCTCCACAGGTCCCAGTGTGGGTATATTTAGTTCATCCTACTTCATTAGAAATCAGGAGGTTATTTTGAAATCTATGGATATTAGAACAATATGAAAGCTTTACTCTAGGAAAGAAAGAGATACATGTGCTTTTTTTTCTTGGATGAATCGCTCACATAGGTTTGAATGGTCAGGCGGGATTCTGATTCGGTTTCCTGTGGGAAAGAACCCTTTTCACCCTGAGGCACCAGGGAAAATCATTTCTGCTGCAGGGCCACGTAGGAGATGGAAAGGAGTAGTGTGGTAATGACGAGAGAAAACTGTAGCTTTCAGGAGATAATTGCTTCCCACTGACTGACTTTATTACCTTATCATGAGATGTGGGCATTTTGTGTTTTTCCAATCTGGAGAGGAATGCATAGAATGGGGAAGGCACGTTTTCTAGTCCTGTCATAAGCACCCAGCAGTGAGGGAAGAGTCTAGCCCCAGAATTCTCCTTAGTGAGCTGCTTACCTTGCCTTTTCCTCTTGAGGGTGTGTTCTCAGTTCTTCACCAGGAGTCAAGATTTAGAGACCAGGTGATGTCACCATGATAATGCAGCTGGACCCACATTAAAAGGGTCTTGGGTTTGCCTCCCGGGACTCTGTGAGCACCCCAGGTGCGGGTGAGCACCCACCACCCAGTCTGGCTAAGGCTGGGAGCTGGTCAAATGCAAAGACCCTGTAGAGGGTGCACGTCTCTGTTTTTCTGGCTCTTGCTCTCTCTGTCATGAAATAAATAGACACAATTTACTTTTTTTTTTCCCTTAGGATTTTGCTTTAAGACACTCACATTCATTAGAGAAAGAGAGACAGGAAAGTAAGAAATCATCTCCCAAGGAGGTGGCCATGCCACAATCCCTTCTCCATCTTCCTTGGGATTTTGGGCACACATGAAAATACACCTGGCATAATTTTCAAGCTGTTGAGTCCAGGGCTCAAACTGCGGCCTGCCATGTGGGAGTCCAGCTCCTTAACCACCTTGCCACCTGATGGCCCCAATAGATTCACTTTAAAAAATAGTTAGGATTGGGCGGCGGGCGGAGGGGCCCTGCGCCGGCC
>NW_006204133.1:7365611-7373337 GCF_000334495.1 Tupaia belangeri chinensis
CCCCACAACACCATTCCCGCTAATCACAAGATGGCTGCTGTGCCGCATCAACTGATAATCATCTCTGCTTATCAGAACCGCTTTCCTAGAACTGTATTCCATGGAGACTCACCTACAATGGCGGATCCGCACGAGACCCACCCTTGATCCAACCTTGAATGGAATCTATGATCCCTATTGTTGAAAACTTTAAACTTGTGGCCCTTCTCCCTTTACTTGCATATATCACATTTTCAATAACTCCCCTGGAAGACAACTGTATATAGCAGAGATAGGGTAATGGGAGAGGGGGAAAGGGCAGAGGGTCAAACATAGGATAAAAAACATATATATATATATGTATACATTGTATGAAAGTAGAAATGGAATATTGTTGGTGATAACATGCTTGATTGAGTCACTATGCAGTTTGTCCTAGATGGGGAACTACATTTAGTATGTTGTGATGATGCTCAGGGAATGAGTGTTAGGTAATATAATATATATAAAAAAATAGTTAGGATTGAGGGACCAGCAGTTAGCGCAATGGCTATGTCGCTGGACTCCCACGTAGTCAACCACGGTTCGAGTCCCAGACCCAGTGGCTTAAACTCACGTTGGTCACGTGTGCGTGTGTGCCCAAGATCCCGAGAAGAGAATGGAGGAGTAGGGATTGCGGTGTGTCCATTCCCCCGGGGGTGTTTTCTTGCTTTCTGTCTCTCTGTTTCTCTCTGTCTGTCTGGTGAGCGCACGCACCCTATAGCTAAAAAAAACAAAACCAACCAAACAAACAAACAAAAATGTCAGGGTTGAGCTGGTTGAAGCCTCAGTGTAGCAGCTCTCAGAGGGGGTCTTTCTCTCTGCCCATTGAGCACACTCGGCTCTCATGCCCTCTTCTCAGAAAGGCCCACAGTGCTCTGAATGACTGTTTCTCTTCCTTTTCTGGTGCACGGCACGTTTTGCAGCCACGTGGTTACCTGGTAATTTTCTTTCTCTCCCAGCACACTTCCAGTCCACGAAGACAGGTCCCATATGATTTTTTCTAGTACACTATTTTCAGTGCCTAGAGCAAAAGTGATCATTACTGAGAGAATAACTAAATGGGTGAGCAAATGAATTACCTTTACTCCACTTCGGATGCTGTTTCCCCAACTTTTCTCCCTGAGAAACTAAATAAGACTCTTAGTAATATTGCACGACCCTGTGTAAATATTTCAATTTCTTGAGGAACATTTCTGCACTTTCCTCTATCATTAGAGCTCATTTCGTATTTGCATATGTCTCTAATGACAATGCGTATATTGCATGCTATAGTTTGGGGCCAACCTGGTTACCTAGTGGTTAAGGAAGCTAGATCCCACATGCCCAACCATGATTGGAATCCCAGCCTTGCTACTGGAAAAACATACCAAGTAGTGTGTGAGTATGCATGCTTCATATCCTGACAGGGCGGAGAAATGGAGGAAAAAGGATTGCAGGGTGATCATCCACCACTGAAGAAGGCTTTCTCCCTCTCTCCTTTTCTCTTGGTCTCTCTGTCTCTTTCTACCAAGTGCATGTGCCCTCAGGCAGCTAAAAAAAATAAAAGTAAAAAGAAAAGTATATTACTTTTATTTTTCTTCTACCCCTACAACACACCCAACTGTGGTCTACTTTATGACAGGATCGTATCTTGTTAACTTGCCTGTCCCTTTCATAAATGTGGGATGGATGTATCAAGGTTGAGGATGAACAGGTGAAAGGGTTGATGGAAAACAGACTCTGGGAAACACTGAATCTAGAATAAATGCACAATTTAAAAAAGCATTGACATTTTCAACAAGACAAGAAACTTCTAGATGTGTAATACTTTGGAAGAGTTGCTGATGGTTGCTGATTATTCTAGATAACTTTCACTTCGGAGACTTCACAGATTGTTCTAGATGACTTTCACTTCAGAGACTTCACAGAAATATAAGAAGAGGCAGGTTATAAACATGCTTCTCATTGCTGTTTGATTTTTAATCGATGGTATTTGCTATCTGAGCCCCAGTTCCTTACATGTGAACTGCCTCATTGGTAAATGTTCACTTGTTATAAGAAATGTCCTGCAAGTCATTGGGAAGGCCAAGAGTTGCTGCTTGTGTCTAGCGATTGGTGGCTACGAACCCTGTGAAATCAGTCTGTGCAACTCCCCGTGAACCCTACAGTGAGGGTTGTTACACTTTTTCTCAGCCATTGAAGCAGTGACCCTGGTGGTATTTCCCAAACAACCCCATGTACCTCCTTGACTGGTGATAAACTGCATGATGGGTTTACTCACTCTGAAGTATTACTGTTTATGCCATCAGGAATTTTATTATAAAGGAGGTTAATTTTGGAACATAATCCAAAACACCTTTAGCTTGTCAAATACCAAAAAGACTTTCTTCTAACCTGTTCCTCTTTCTAAAGACAAATTCATATTCAAGGCCAGTATTATAGCACATCTTTAGTCTTCTTACCTCCTTTTAAAATTTTTTCCTTTATTAATTTCATGAAACTCAAACCATGGTCAGCCATGTGGGCATCCAGGACCTTAACCACCACACCACCTGCTGGTCCCAGGGGAACCTTGACAGGGCCTCCATCCATCGTTACCCCCCCACCCTCCCCCCCACACACACACCCCAAGCTTTAGACCAGGCAAGATCAGAGGCACACAGATGGCTTCAGCATTGTGTAACAATGCCCTATCACCTGTGCCACCGATGCTGGGCCAGCATCTTACTATTGTTCTTTCTTCGATGATAAGGAGCACCAAGTAGTCTGCCCTCTCATCCCTTGCATTTTCTTTCATATGCTGCTTGTCTCTTTGGAATGTCCTTACCCTGCCTGTGTTTCACTTGGCAAAAGTGCCTTTCTTATGTTAATCAGTTGTTCCTATTTATTCAACAAATAATTATTGTATGTTTCAGACACCGTCTGGGATTTGGAGATAATTTCTAGACAGAAGTTTAGCCTTTCATTCATGAAGCTTAGATTTTTGAAGGGAAGATAAGGATTAAATTGATAGTTATACTAATAAATATGTAATTATAAGCTTAGACAAAGAGAATAAGGAAAAGCAAAGGATGCACTGGAAAGTTATTGCAATAGGACTTCCTTCCTCCCAGTAATTATCGTATTATATAAATTGTGCAGCTCCCCAACTAGGCTGCAAGCTCCCTGAGGGAAGGGCCTTTGCAATTCTTGTTCTTTATATTTTTAGTGTTCACAAAGAATTTGGGGCCCAGACATTGATAAATGGATGTTCTTGAACTAACTGAATAACTTCTACTTATCAAATGTAGAAGTTGGTAGGGAGTTGGCTATCTTTTTTTCTTTTCTTTTCTTTTTTTTTTTGAGAGGTTTTTGCTATAGGGCTCTTGCGCTCGTCAGAAAGACAGAGACAGAGAGATAAAAAAAAAAAAAAACGAGAAATCACCCCCCCACACACCTAGGGGGGATGGCCATGCCACAATCCCTTCTCCTCCATTCTCCTCTTGGGATCTTGGGCACACACGCACATGCGCTCGGCGTGAGTTTAAGACACCGGGTCTGAGACTCAAACTGTGGTCGGCTACATGGGAGTTCAGCAATATAGCCATTACGCTAACTGCTGGTCCCAGGAGTTGACTGTATTAGGAAACATTTTGCTTAATGGCATACATGGACAGCCTACTGCATATGAGTATGTGGAAGGAAGTCCCATTTTGAGAGGAAGTGAATTAACTGATTTCTTAGGCCTATCCAACACTAAATAACATGATAGGTTAGTTACCTATGGTTATGTCCAATAGGAAGACCTTATCCTCTGTACTTCGCTGATATAATGTCTTGCACAATGATTCTACAAATAAGCATTTGTTATATGGGAATATAACAATACAGATGACTGATTTTTCTTTTTTAAGACTCTCATTGTTATCTTCAGAATAATCCAGAATACCCGTGGTCTCTGAGTGAACTCAAGTGGTGTGGTTTGGCAAACTCAATAATAGCTTGAGGACTCCATAGCTATTACTATCATTAACATTTCCTTTGTTAATTAAATTATTTCCTTGATCCCTGGACCTATTGCCTAATGGAATTGTATTTTAGATGATTTAAAATATTAAGAGCAAAAAGGAGGCAGATTATGATTTTCTGAGCAGACACTGAAGTCAAAACTAGATGGCATTTAATAAATCAATTTGTTTTCTTCCTCCTTCACTGCTTTCCTCACCATGGAAGCAAGGACTTCGCTTTCTGAAATTGACAAGAATTGACAACCCTTTGTTACAGCTTGAGATCCTGATTCTGTTCCAACATTTTCTGTCCTGATGCCCATAACATTCATCCTCCTTCTCTTCAAATAGTCCTTAAGACAATACACTTGCGACTTGCCATATTTGGGCATGGAAATGACTATTGCTTAGTAGAGGAAAAAATACTTTTCTGTGATTTTTGTTTTTACTTGTTATGGCTCTGAATTTTTCCTGCTTTGACATGACGGCTAAAATGTGCACAGCATTTTTGTGCCATCCGCAAACATATTTTCAGCATGCCTGTTTTCATGAAGAAAGTGAGGGAAGCATAAGCTTGGCACAGCACTAAGTATAGGGTGTGTACATGGAGACCATCTGTTCTGTATACACTCTGCTCTGCTGACATGCAGGAGTTTCCCACCCCCCCACACACACACCCCAAGCTTTAGACCAGGCAAGATCAGAGGCACACAGATGGCTTCAGCATTGTGTAACAATGCCCTATCACCTGTGCCACCGATGCTGGGCCAGCATCTTACTATTGTTCTTTCTTCGATGATAAGGAGCATATGAGTGTGCATTCAAGAGAGAGAAGACTCACCCCTGGCAAGATGTCTTTATGCTACAATCTCCTTTTCCCATTTCTCCAGCTCCTTAAGATTCCTGGGTTGGCAATTGTTTTCAGGCCAACCCGGGAATCTGAACCATGGTCAACCACATGGCTTCCAGCACTGTAATCTCACAGGCTACAGAAGAGTACTACACGTCTCTTGTTCTTTGATTTTAAAATCTTTATTGCTTTGGATTCACCAACATTACTATTGCCTCTGTCCCGAGTACTTTTTAAAGCTCAGTTTATACATTTCTGTGTCATCCTTTGTGGGTGGTGGTGGTGAGGGGAAGAACAGGAAAGGAGAGCGCCGATGAGCTAGAGGAGCACAAAGCGGCTATCCCTACTGCTGGAAAGCCTGGGGACTTTGGAACACTCTGTAGACATCAGGCTATAGGGCTCGAAGGCAGGAGAGGTAGCAGGGACACCACGTCATTTAGTTTCAGTTCCATTGTATTTATTTGGTCCCCATGAGCCTCATGGCCATTGCTAACAAGAGGGATAAAGGGGGGCACTGGACAGTGATACAGGGGTAAAACAGAATGCTCTGTGAGGTTGACCCACATGGAAAAGTTCCTCGTTGGTGTTCAGACACCTTCCTAAGTGCACCAGGCTTGTTCACGCCTATGATCCAGAACTCACTGGGGTTGGGGTGGATCATAACATGAGGGCCCTGTTGGGGGTAACTGTCATACTCTCTGTCTCTCTGTCTTTTTCTTTCTTGTTAAATAAATAAATAAACAAGCTTTAAAAAAAATAAACAAGCTTAAAAAAAAAAAAAGAGCAAAACAAAAATAGAAAATAAAAATAAATAAAAAGACATTTGGTGTAGAGCACATACCAAAAGGGAAACTGGGAACTTGGTGCGTTATTCAGGCTGGCCTTTGCATGCTAATGAAAATGAATCATCGTTCTAATACACGAAGGCCGCTTCTCCTGCAGCCTTTCTGGAGGAGCACTGCACCTGACCCTTTCTTTGAAGCATTTGGAAGTCTGAACACTCAATTTCTTGCCACTGCCGGCTTTTGAAAATTGGCCTCTCCCCTCCTTGGGATTTAGCCGCGGAGTCAGCAGTGACTCCACAAAGCCCCTTGCACGTTGGGGGTTTAAGGCCGAGGGTCGGGGCTGGATTTTTCAGGAGTAAGCGGAATCTTAATGCCCTCTCTGCAGACGGCGAGAGAGGAAATGAAAACACATACCTGAGCACATTAGCACATCGAGGGGCTCCTGTCTTGGAGTTGTGTTGAGCCATAGAGGGGTTGTCCACACTAATAACTGTGATCATACCCAGATTATTCAATGCCAATTTATTTACTTATTTTCCCCATCAAAAAGACAATGCATCACCAACAAGTCGCAGACCATTCTTTTCCTGTAAAGGTTGGGGTGCTCAATGTACATTCAGAGCCACACACGCGCGTGCGAAGAAGTCGCCCACCACAGCTATTAATCAGGAGTGTTTGTTGATTTGAGCAGAGGCCCTATGCTGTGAAATGAAAACAGAAAACCAAATTTTCTTGAGCAATCTTGCTGTTCCTGCTTCAGGTGCTAGGCCATTTCACTAAAGCAGCTCAGACGAGAATGTCATTAGTTCTTAAGCCCCAGGTGAATTTGCCACTGTTCCACATGATTAAGCCAGATAATTGTGTGTTGATAGCGAATGTGGTTGGTGAAATACAATTTCTAGGGCCTTCCTAAACAAACACAATGTAGGAGTGAGTCAGAGTGCTGTCATTTCAGTCCTTTGTCACAGGTTTTGCACGGGCAGGCATCTCTGGTGAGGGCTAGCGAGCAATTCAGGAGCGACGGCCATCCCCGGGCTCTTAAAGGTGACCTGGCTTAGCAAGGGAATCGCATCATCCTGCATTTGGTTAGGGAAGACACAAAAAGGACATCTCGTTAAAGTGTCACTGTTCAACGCCAACGCCTACTCGTGCCTTGTTTTGGGCCTGGAATGTAAATGATGGCTTTAAGTGTGTTTTTAAAAACATTCGTGATTTCAGCGATCCTTTCTGAAATGTATAAAAATACCGATGTCTCAGATGATAAAAACAACAACATCTGCCAATGACAAAATATAGTCAACTTTCAGGGCCAAGTTTTTGCATGTGTGTTTTCTTTTTCACATATAAGTTTCTGTGGACACAAAAATATGTATTTGTATGTACAGATCAGGTGTTTGCCTCATTTTTATATAACTATGACTTTTCCTGCACCAAAACATTGAGGGTTTTAAAGGTGATATTGTGAAGGTATAAAATGTTTCATTTGTTGGCGGTAGTGTTTGGCATAACGTGGGTGGTTTTATTTGTATTTTAAAGTAAATCTGCTTGGGCTAGCAGGTGGTATGATGATTAAGGTGCTGGACATGGTCAACTGTGGTTCAAGTCCTGGACCCGACAGCTTGCTTTCTCACTTTTCCTCTCTCTTTCATCTCTATCTGGTGAGTACACATGCCCTATAGCAAATTGAAAATAATCATAATAATAATAATACATATTTTAAAATAAAGTAAATCTACTTAACTTTTCAGAGGGATCACTTTTCCTATGAGTAAGCGTATTGTTTCACTTTCCTATCTCACCTGAAATGGAGGAGAGCTATGACAGTACCATATATTCTGATACTTTTTTTGTCTACAAAGAGTACAGTAGGTCCTCACAAAGGAAGATTTTCTTGGCTTTTGATTAAAATAATAATAACAAATAATAATAAGGTTGGGCTGGATGGAGCATAGCCTTAGCACTCAATGCTCTGCAAGGCAGCACCACATGGGAAGGTTCTTAGTTCAAGCCCGTAGACCTCCCTGAGCATGTTGGGTATCCATGTGCCCATGACCTGGGGCTGGCTGAGACTGGAGCTAGATTGCCCAAGACTCTGTTGTGAGGAC
>NW_006204133.1:7373368-7427492 GCF_000334495.1 Tupaia belangeri chinensis
TTGCTCATGGAAAAAATAAACGTTTAACAAAGGATAAGAACAGACACCAAATTACTAGACCAGAAAAACAATAGCCCCTTAGTTGGCATGAGACCTCATAGACATCTGAAGTGTGTATACGTGTTATGATGGGGGACCGCTAATGTGGACGGCTTTTGATGCCAATAACAACAACCAAGATTATATTATTACTGTGAAAACCCTGTAACAAAACCACACAGCCTTGGAGTTCACAGGGTGCGGCCCTGTGTGAAGACTTCCACTGACAGGAAGACAGGTCACTGCTGTAGGAGACACTGGACATAGCGGTGTTCTTCAGGACAGACGCCTGCTGATAAGCAGCATGGTTGAGTGTGACCAGGGCAAGTGAGATGCTGCAGCCACCAACAGTCTCTGCTCTGGTGGGGCCTGACTTTCTCAGAGTTGAGTTTCCCTCTGGATGAATCCTGGATGTCTTGACCTCTTAGCTTTTCCACAGTCCTCATAAGAAACTTTCTTTTCTTTTCTTTCCTTTGTCAAGGGAGTTGAAGAAAATCATCGAAGGTTAAAATGAAGGGTGGAAAACCCAACTAATTCATTGCAACAGAGTCCCGAAAGGAGGTAACACTTTTGTAGTCAGATAACCCTGACTACAAAATTAGAGATTTTTTTTTTCTTTGATGCATTTATAATCAGTACCAGTGGACACAGCTGAGAGCTGCCTGAAGGGGGTCTTGACAGCAGATGTTAAGTGGCATGGTGTCAAAACCTCCATTTCTCCCTCTAGATCAGGCATGGAGAAAATGTAGCAATAAACCTTTACTTGTTTTGGAAAGCAGTCCTGAAACACTTAGGCTACCTTGTAAGTATAAAAAACTAGTCACTGGGCTAGCCCAACCTTGACATAGGAAAAGCACACACTGGGTTAGAGTTGTCAACATCAGCCATGCCGCTGCCTAGCCAACCATGTGGACCACTCACTTCCTCTATATGCTTTTTGGTTTCCTCATCTATAAAATGGGAAACTTACAAGAGTTTACTACTCATTCACTCATCTCTAGAAGTTCATGATCCTTTAAATGCACTGGTGGACCATGCAGCTTTGGTGGAGGAAGAATGGGGATGGGAAAGCAGTGGCCATTGAAGCCTTGGGAACGGCATAAGAGCTAAGACCCCAGTGTAGCCTCCGTTGTTACTGGGGCATGGTGTGGATTGTCCAATGGCAGAGAAGTGGCTGGGGATGAGGGCAGCCTGCAGCTCATGCTGACCCTGCCATCAAATGACATCTGACCCAGCCCAGAGAACGGAAACACTTCTCTTGTTTCCAAAGACCAACAGATTCGCTATAGAGAGTTAGGAGGTAAACTGGAAGGCAGACTGAGTGCCAAGTCAAGCTTCTCAATAAAGAGGCGGTCCTCTGGAGCTGGCGCTGCAGCAGGATGCAGTTCAGAGGATGAACCAGGTCCCCCTTACATTTTAAAAACTGGAAAGTGGAGTGAATGAAGGGTCCGTTAAACATTGGACCCTGTCTAGCATTCTGGTTTGTGCAAAAGCCCTCTGCCTTTTTATCAGCCCATGGACTGCTAAACATAAAGGCATATATTAATAGTAAGTGCAATATATTTTTGAAAATTGGACAAAAGTGCAAGAAGGTAGAAAGCACTAATAAGTCAGCTCTGGAACTGGCCTTAGGCATGTCTGCCTGATCTGTTCAGTTTGATAACACATTTCAAAACACTCATCTGTCAAAAGAAAATTCCTGGGCCCCTTTGTTTGAATATCTGGTATACCTTTCTGTGGATGGCTGAGGCTGTGTGGGTCTCCATGAGCAGGTGGTGAGGCTAACTCCCCAGCACCTGGAGGCTATGCTCCAGAAGGCGATCTGCTGTCAGCAGGGTGGGCTGAGCCAGCAGTAAAGTCAGAGCTGGAACCAAGGCACCAGTTCAATACCTGTGTGTTTCTGTTCACAAAATGTAGCTCTGTTTAATGTACAAAGAGAAGGATGCAGTTGTTCCCAAATGAAAGGCCGTAATAAGACAAGCCAAGGTACTGGGCTTGTCTACTGGGTGAACAGGGCCATAAATACATGGTTTCTACTAACTGAAATGGCAGGTGTGCTGTTAACCTCTCCTACACCGTTCAGAATGCAGCTCTTACCTCTCCCCGCAATCCACTCTGCCCCCTCCTAGCCTCGCCCGTAGATGTCTATTAATGCCACTAAACTAGGACATTTGAATTTGGGGAAATGGTTGGCCTTTTTCCTCAAAAGGGTCTTCAGGGTCCTATAAAACAGTGTCTCAGTAAGTGAGACTAAAATCCAATCCCATCAGAATGATTAGATTCCATCCTGCAAAGTACTTCACTGAGCGTCAGTCCTGGGAGTTTTTAGATGTAATTTTTGTGGCTGAGAAATGCCATTTTTTTGTTAAGTGGTTGCAGCAAAAAGAAAGGCAATGTTAGTGGCAGCCAGCATTTTTAAATGAACCATGGTGGCCCATCACATTTTATAAGTAATCATAAATTTCAGCTGACAGCTTATTTCTTGATTCCTTTCTAATTAGAGACTTAATAATATATATTTCTTGAAGGGGAAAGTGGTCTGGGCTCTTAGGATGCCAGAAGCTTTGCTAAAATAAAACAACTAGGGCCAATGTCAAATGTAGAATGGATTCAGTGCGTAAGACAGTGCCACGAGAGGTCTTGGACATCAGGCTACGAAATTTAGGAGAAATCAGAGCATGTTTTAATACTTTTAAATAATTGTGTCCAAATAGCCTTTCTCCCTCCTTAAACAGCTAAATCTTTTTAATGCCTCTCAAAAAGGGTTCCAAATGGATTTAAATGGGTTTGATGAATGTGAAATTTCTCTCTCTTCTTGTAATATTTCCAGAAATAGTGCAATTAATTTGATTTGTGCATAGGTACAAATCATTAGTAAATTGGGTGCTTGTGTTTTAAGAGGATTCAGTCTTATTAACCCTTTCACATCAATGAGTTTTGGTTAAAAGAAGCCATCCTATACACTTTGGAGTCATCAGTCCCCAGTATTAAATTTTTCTGTTGTTTTCAGATTATGAAAAGGCCTTCAAAAAGTTCATGGAAAATATGTATTATTTAAAAAAAAATATGCATGGCTTTAAGCATTTTTTTTGCACCAAGATAGACTCATACTTTAATTCCATTTTTTATGAACTTCTTGAAGTACCCTTGTACATCAGAAGAAGCTGCACTTAGTACACTAATAAACAGTCATTTCCTTTGTAATAAGGACTTTTTGCGTGTGCTCATCACAAGAGTTTCTCATGCTGTTAACACTTCTTTAGGTCAAAAGGTTGCAGGTTCTCTCATTTATTTTTCTTTTTTTATTTACTGGAGCCAGTTCAGAGTGAGTGTGCATCAATGACTTAATTACTTTCAGAAAAAAAAAAAATGTCAAGATCCAACTATTCTTCAGATAATCGATAATCTTATGATTTTGTCCAAATGGACCCTAGACACTATTCGCTAGATGCCTAGATTTGAGGCTTCCTTAGGATTAGAAGGTTCTTCCTGAGAAGTTTGAAGGTTTTTTTTTTTTTTTGAGAAATGTTTACCACTGGGAAATGGTGAGAGAGTTCAGGTAGTTTCATGTGGCCAGAATTTTTAAAGCAGAGTAAAAGAGGAGAAAGAGCAAGGGAAACAGAGAGAGAGAAAGAGAGACCGAGAAATCTTACAGGAGGCATTTTCTACATTCCAAAAACCCAGAACTTTGTTGTATGTGCAGTGCATTCAGTAGAGACTTCAGCAGGGTGAGGCGTTATTATGATATTGGGTCGTCAAAAAAGTCATGACATAGTTTTCTGCATTTTTCTATGCAAAAATGTGTTTGATTGTTTTAATGACCCAATAATATGGCTAAACTAACACCCAATAAAGGGTACTCTGGGCTGATCCTAATATAGCTTGAAAATAAGCTTCCAAAAGATAAAAATAATTTGCATGTAAGTTAACTATATGCCAGAACAAGGAACAAGACTCTGTATAAAGGTCACAAAACTTGGGCATTCAATATCACAACCGTAATGTGTGGCATATAATAAAAATGACTAGACAGTTGAAGAAGAAGAAAAATATAACTCATAATGTGGAGAAACGTCAGTCAATAGAAACAGGTACATGAATAATAGAAACATAATTAGAGGATAAGGGATCTAAAATACTGTTATAAATATAGTCAAGAATTTAAAAAGAACTCAAGAACATAATGGAGATAGAATTAAAACAATAAAAATGCATAACACCAAAAAAAAGAGAAGTACAATATCTGAAATGAGAAACTCACTGGATAATATTAACAATAGATTAGACACTGAAGAAGAAAAGATCAATAACTTGATGGCAAATAATAGAAAATATCAAAAAAGAAAAAGAAAAAAACACAGAGGGGAGAATAAAGGCTAGAAAAATGAGTGGATCTGTGAGATAGTACTACCATCCTATAATAAATATATTTGAAGTACCAGGAAGAAAGGAGAGAAAAGGGGGAATAAAATAACTTTTAAAAAGTACAAAATTTGAGTGTAATGAAAATTATAAACTCATTGATTCAAGAAACTCAACAAACTCAAGGAGGGTAAGTACCAAGTTTCATGATAATCATGTTGCTGTAAATCAGTAATAGAACTTTCCAATTTGTTAGGAAAAAAATTATGTGACGAGAAACAAGATATGATTGGTGCCAATTCTATTTAGAGACTATATAAGCCACAAGTCAAAACATTTTTTTTAAAAGTTGGGGGGAAAGAAAAAAAAAACAATGTAAAATTGTATCTCCCCTAAAAATAACCTTAAAAATAAAAATAAAATCTTTTTTTAAAAGTTGGGGGGAAAGAAAATAAAAAAAACAATGTAAACTTGTATATCCTCTAAAAATAACCTTAAAAATAAAAATAAAATAAAGATATTTAAGACAAAAGTTGGAAGAATTTCTCATCGGCAGGTCTGTGCTACAAGAAATATTAAAGGAAGTTCTTTAAGATAAAGAAAAATGATATGGGGACAAGCAGATGGTGTAACGGTTACGTTCTTGAACACCATGTAGTCAACCACAGTTCAAGTCCCAGACCCAGCGGCTTAAAACACATGCTAGGCGCATGGGTCTGAGTGCCCACAATCCTGAGAGGAGAATGGAGGAAAAGGGATTGCGGCATGGCCATCCTTCCTGGGGGGTGATGTCTTGCTTTCTGTCTCTCTGGTGAGTGCACACACTCTATAACAAAAAATCTCTTTCTAAAAAAAGAAAGGAAAATGCTAATAGATGGAAATTTGAATTCACAGAAAGGAATGAAGACTGCCCAAAATGGCCAGCGCAGGAGTACATATTGGATCAGCTGCAGTGAAACAGTGGCAGTGCAAGGCTCTGTGAAGCTGGAAGCCATATGGCAGATGGGGACCATGGTTCCTGGGGTGACCTCTACACTAGATGTGCACATGTTCCCCTTGATCTGGCTGGTGGAGAGGGGCTGTGAGAGATGGGAGATCCTGTTGAGTGTGCTTCTTTCTCTCTCTCATGAAACAAATAAAATAAAAAATTATATAGTATTTTATTATTTATATTGTATAGATTTATATGTGTAATGTATATTTATTTGTATTTATATAAAACATATAAAATATATTTATTACAAAGATAATTGATGATCTAAAGCCTGAGTAATAGCAATGTATTATGAGAAGTCTAAAATATGTAAATATATATCACAAGAGGACAGAAATTGGGAAGTGGGGAGTGGCAGTATACTGTAGTACATAGGGTTCTTATCATTTTATCATAGCATTATTTTATGATACATATGTGTGTGTGTATACATACATATGTATATTATATATCTTTTTTTTTTCTTTTGGTTTGCAATAGGGTGCATGCACTCACAGGAGAGAGACAGAGTCAGAGAAAGTGAGAAAGCATCCCATGAAGGAGAGGGTCAGGCTGCACTTCCTTCTCTATTTTCCTCTCTGGATTTTGGGCAGGCATGTACACGCATGGACCTCGTGTGTTTTTCAAGCAGCCAGGTCTGGGACTCAAACTGCACAAGTGGCCATGAGGGATCCAGCTCTCTTGACCAGAATGCTACTGACTGCCCCCCGAAGTATAGTATTTTAAGGTAGACTATACTAAGATAAAATTTCATATTTTGAATTTTGACCAAATGGTAAGGGAGGAAGCAAAGAGATAAAGTTAAAAACAAATAAATCAATAACAAACACCCAAGTAAATGCAAAACCACCAAGAATTATCCTCCCAGGGAAATGTCCAGCAAAGAGACGTTTTGCTGGATATAACCGTCCACTGATTTATCTGGAATATGTGTGCATACTTATCTTTTCCTTCTTAAACTCATTCTACAAATATTTCTAGATGCCTATTCATTGCTGTAGTAGGTGAACCAAGGAGGGTTAGCGCTCATTGATGATCTTGGGCAGCTCTCTTTGACTTTCCCAGAAAACAATGAAGGTTTCATGCACTTTGTTTCAACAAAGACTGGCAAAAGAAGATTTCTGAAAAGAAACAACAAAACAAAGCAACATCCCATTATACTTCAGCTTGCAGCAGGACCTAAGTATTTCTTTCCTGAACATTAATCCCTGCAGCGGGTAAGAGAGAGATTGGAAGCTCTTCATAGAAATTGATCATGTTTTCCTCATGCTTATCTCCTGACCATTGTGCGCACGTTAGGAAGGCCTAACAGAGGTCGCAGGAAGAGGCTGCAGTCCTTCACTACACGACACAGGTAGACTCACTTCAGAGGTCCCTCTTCATTCTCCCCACCTCTGTTTTGTGATGGGGTCTAGGGCAGTCAGGGTGCTCACCGTGTGGTGGTCTTACTTGAGGCATTTAGACTCCCTTTTTAAAGACTGAATGTTGGTGTTCTCCCCAAATCCATTTATTGACGCTCTGACTCCCAGCATGGTTGTCTTTGGGGATGGGGCCACGAAAGAAATAATTAGCGCTAAATGAGGTCATCAGGTGGAATTCTGATGTCACTATAAGAAGAGATCCCAGAGAACTTGCTCTCTCTCGCTCTGCAAACACACCAAAAAAAGGCCATGAGAGAACACAGAAGGCAGGCCGCCTTCTGTACCCAAGGCAAGGGCCCTCACCAGAGGTCATGCAACCAGTACCTTGATCTTGAACTTTTGGCTCCCAGAACTGTGAGAAAATGAGTATCTGTCGTTTAAGCCACGCAGTCTGTGATACTGTGTTATAGTGTCCTAAGTTACTTCATATATCTCATTCACTGTACATCAATACGGTATACAAAATGAACTTTTCCATCCAGAATACATTGTGTCTTGGTTCAATCAAGGATATTACATACATGTTGTCATCAACAAATAATTTTCTCTTTCTTGATTCTTATATATTTGGCATATTTTTCTTTTCCTTTTTTCCCCCATCGAGTCCCTACCTCTCACCCTATGCCAGTCCCCTCATCCCTAGAAGCAGGATATTTTGAAACCATTAGTCGTAATGTATTGGGTTGTCTGAAAAGTCATGATGCATTTTTGCAGAACAAAACAGAAAAAATATGTCAGGACTTTTCTGATAACCCAATAGTATGTATGTTGTTCCCAATTTTTGATGAGTCTCTTATAATTCGTTTTCAAATTTTTAAGTAATATTTAATAATTGTACTTACTTGTGGGGGGGTTGATGTGATTTTTCAGGACATGAACACAAGGCGTAATGGCTGAAACGGGACAGTAGCACACTTGGTGTTGAGCCATTTGTCCCTATCTTGTGGGGTTACGTATCTGTTGGTCCTGAAGAACCCCATGGCACCATCAGCTAGACTGGTGTTTCGGTTGTCTTCCTCCCCTGTGAGTCTGGGCCTAAATGAAGGGTTTGCAAGAGCCTGTCCAACCCAGAGAAAGCCCAGTTCCCAGTGACCCTGTCATCCTCGTTATTCCTTTCAATTACTTTTTATTTTTTCAGCTTCAGTGAATATTGTTTCAATGTTATCATTCTGCTTTTGTTGCATTTGTAACAGTGCTCCAAGCTCAAAACCCTTGTGCCAACTTTTCTTGTCTGTGAGCTAAATGGACTCTCACTGCCATTCCAGCCAGCTCTCGTTTTGTTTACTAAATCCAGACAAAAGGCACTGTCTGGGGCGATCTGCTGAGTTCCTTAGGCATAAGGGCAGGGGAGCAGCGAGCTGGGATCAGACGGCTGAGGATACCTCTGCTAACCAAGCTGGGTCTCCTTTACTGAATAGCATCACATCATCATAAACTTAAACCCTTTCTACTTTTCTCATTTAAATTAATAACTCAAATCAGCATAGATTTTTTAAAATTTCTAGTTACTTTGACTACTTAAAACATGTACATTTTAAATGTGCTAAGTTATTTGCGTTTCCTTACCCTTGTTCTCTCTAGGGATATATATATTCTTTTTCTGGTGTATGAAGCTGAAAACTTGCAAAAGGATTTTATAGTCTTCAGTTTTGCATCTCTTCTGGTTAGTTACCTTTATGATAGTGATTAAGGTCCAAGAAAAGAAAAGAAAAGAAAAGAGAGAGAGAGAGACAGAGAAAGGGAGAAAAGGAGGAAGGAAGAAAGAAAGAAGAAAGAGAAATGTTAGGTTGTTAGAAGGATCATGACATATTTTGCTATGCTTTTCCATGCAAAGATGTGCCATGATTTTTTCAGCAACCCAAAGGAAAAGGTTCTGACCATTCTTTCTATCTACTATGTTCAAAAAGAAACATTACCCCTCTAACATTCCGTTCTTAGAATACCATTTGACATATAGTAAGTGTTTAATAAAAACCATGGCCTAAGGAATGAAAAAATTATGAAATCAATTGTCGTAACTCTTTTTTTTTTTTTTTTTGGAGAGGTTTTTGCTATAGGGCATGTGCGCTCGCCAGACAGACAGAGACAGAGAGAAAGAAACCCCGCCGCCCCCCCCCCAGGGGGGATGGCCACGCCACAATCCCTTCTCCTCCGTTCTCCTCTTGGGATCTTGGGCATAACACACATGTGCCTGACATGAGTTTTAAGCCACCAGGTCTGGGACGCGAACCGTGGTCAACTACGTAGGAGTCCAGCGACATAGCCATTACGCTAACTGCTGTTCCCGATAGTCGTAACTCTTTGAAGGTGTTTGAAAGTGATGATTCTAAACTGTACTGTCCTTTTTATAAGTCTTTAACATTCATAAGTTAAGAAATATTTAAATATTTAAAATACTTTCTCTTAATTTTTCTGCATTGTGAAAGGTGGATATTTATGCCAATTGTGTAACTTAAGCTCCATGAAAGCAAAAAGTGTGGATAGTCACCCCTGACACCTCCCAAGTTCTCTTGGTCATCGCTGGTGCCTGCTCACCACCACACCAGTGTGAACTTACATCCCATTCGCCATCATCTGCACGATGCTGGCTTTTCCTCACACCTCAGAACTTTCAAGAACACAGGAGAACCAGCTTCCTCTAGAAGACTACTTTAATTACTAATGCCTGATAGGCAGTATTAAACCAATTTCACTTTGAACCATCTGCTTGTACAATGTGAAGCTATTAGTCACCCCAAACACACACACACACACACACACACACACACACACATTCTATGTATCCAATTTCTTGCCCCTAAATTCCTTCCCTGGCAGCAGTCAGTGCTGGGAGACGGAGTTAACATGTTGAAGTAGGATTTCCATCTTTGGCTTTCTGTAAACCAGGTCAGGGTTTGGGTTTTGTCCATGCTGGGACCTCAGATGAGGGAGCCCATCATACTGCCCGTTGAAAACTGCGTCATGGCAACCTTTCAGCAGTCTGGGCAGGCGCTGGTTTCTCGTGAAATGCACACGCCTGAGTCTCCTTCAAAATTGCCAAGGACACTTCCTATTCTAAAAGAACCTGTCATGGTGGACGCGCTACAGGCAAGAGCATGGGTTAAAGCCATTTCTTTGGATTACCCAGACAGTAAAGAAATAAAACAAAGGCAGCGTATTAGTTTGTAGGGACTCAGCTTTATGCCATGGCTCACAGTCCAGAAAGCGTGTCCTCAGAGATAGCAAGGTGTCATGTTGCCCCAGCTCTGTTGATACTCCAAAGCGTCACCCACATCAGCAGTCAGGAGTCAGACTGCCGTTCGAGAAAATCAGCCGTGCAGGAAGTGGATCCTGTGAACCCTCTGTATGGGTCTTTCACACAGAAGTGTGGACCTCTGTTGTGTGTTTTCTGGCATTGGCAGGCCCAGGATAGAACAAATGGCTTTACTTTAGTTTCTCCCTCTTTCCCATTTTGAACTCCAAAGTTTGGGTCCACATTACATTATTTTTCAGGGGAAAAAAAAAAAAGATAAAAAGAAAAACCTGTGAAAACCTGCAAGGAGACTGAGAGGCATGAAGCATGTTAAGCAAGAGAGAAGTCTTTTGAGTTGAGCTGGCAAAAGCCACTGTGTTTGCTGTAGGGGAGCAGATTAAAGCCGTCTAAACACTTCATTTCCCTACGGGGCCTGCCTGTATGAGAACAATTCAAGGTCCACTGCACCCAGCGATGGAACTTTCCCTCCTCCCAGCCTACCTCCTGTGGTCTTTATCAAATTTAAATGACCTGTGCCCACCAGGACGGAGATATACAGTTGTGCGTGTTGGGTAGGTATATCAGCTCTTAGATGCTGGTAAACTTTTTACTCATGAAGCTATAAAGAGATAGCTCAGGAAACAAATTATTTTTTAATACTATCAGAGAGATTTCTAGTAGACTCCATAGGGTCTCCAGCTTTGGGGTTTTGACATGCTTTTGAGCTTAGAGCCCTGAGAACTTCTAAATTCCTCCTTCCAGCTACAGCTGTGATGGAATGACCCACGTAATCAATTGCCCCGTCAGGGAGGCAGTGGGCTGCGTTGCAGTGTTTGGCGTGGCAGAGATGGCTGTCCGCCAGCACCTCAGAGCACCTCCCTCAGGGCCTGATAGAGGCAACGTGGTCTAATATGAAGGCCCAGCTCCCTGCACCCTAGGACTGAAATCTTCCTGAGATCATTTGCTCAGTTCTTTGGACTGAGACTCTTCGAAATTTCAATATGCCCAAAGAATTTGTGGCTGGAGAGGACAAGAGTCTTTTCCTCCTCACTCTCACCTTTTCCCTCCCTTTTTTCCCTCTTTATTGGGGTCTAAGAGAAAGAATACACATAGCAAAAGGCCCTTGTCCTGGCTGGAAAGGGTGTTTAAAGCCCATTCGGCGTTTGGGTGAAGGTGAAAGTTGTCAGGCTGTGAAAAATGGCATCAGCGTTGGCTGACCTGAAATAGGGCCGTAAAGTTCTATTCCTCACAAAGGCAAGATATATTATTGCTGTAACGCCATTATTCCGCTCCATCACTTTTAAACCTTGTCCCCATTATCTGCAAGTTAAATATAACCCTATGTAAAAACAGGAAGGACAGCGCTAAGTTGTCCAGCTTAACAGCACACACTTAAAACATAATAGAGCACTTGTTACTGTATTTTATGGAACGGAAACTCCAAATGTAAAGATGTATTAAGGAAATATCTCAAAGTTATTAGGGAAGGATATTTACAATTACAGATTGCTTTATATTATGCTTTTATGAACATCTCAGGAAATGAAATAGCCCTCAGCTGTAGAGAGTGAAGAGGGAGGTAATTTTCCTTAATACGGGTGATAAAATTAATCTGATTGAAATCGCTAGCGATTATTTCGTAGAATACTGAGTGGCAGTACAATCACTTACACTCTTTTATATTTTTTTAGTCAAAGCTCGTGTAGATGAAAGCTAATTACAAAGTAGTGATGTGAAGCGCTGAGGAAATAGTTTGTATAGCACAGAACAGGCACGGCTAATTGGGGTTTGTGATTACACAGATTGTTGTTAAGGAGAATTAACTACCAGCAGTCTCTCCTGCAAAGCTTCTCATCAAGGCAAAGTAAAAATAGACACTGGATCTGTTATTTATCTAATTATGCCTTGAATATTTTCACAAGCACGTTACACACTCTCGAATGGTTTGTTGTTCAAAAACTTTCGGATCCACGCTGCTTGTGATCAAAGTGTCAATATGAAATTTTTGACAGTGGGCTCGCTTTAGATCACTTTCCTTAAATCCCTGCTCACCGGTGGTGGGCGATGAGGACTTGGAGCTGGAAGGCTGGTTAGGGATTACTAAGTGTGCTGGCAGAGAGGATGTTATGATAGAGGTGTTCTTGTTTAATAGAACTTTATGGGGACTTCGAAGCCACTGGTTCAGGGTGCTGATATCAGAATGAATTTTTTAACAGCCAATGGTGAAAACGTGGAAGAGTCTCGAAGCCTTCACTTGGTAAAAGCTGAATGCACTAGAAAGGTGCCCAGTGCCTTCTTCCCTTAGTACATGTCTCTGAGAGTCCTCACTGAGGGGATATGTCAAAGCCCATATTATAGAGCCCAAAGAACTAGTTCTCACAACTCCCTACTTAATCAGTACAACTGGAACCGAGGGTCAGGACGCTGGCGAGCTGGTAGAAGTCCTATCACACCTCGCTGCTCTGTTCCAGCCTGTTCTCCAGCCCCTCTGTGAATTCCTTCGTCCCCTTCTCATCTCCAGTTTGATTTTTCACTGCCTTCCATGTCATTTCTCTTTCAGTCATAGATTTTCTTTTTTAATTTAACATTTTTCAAGGGCTTTCTACATGAAAAAAGAACGAAAGCTCATCTCCAAAAAGGAAAATGGCATCATTACTCTTTTCTGTTTCTTTCACTCTTTTTCTTGTTTTTTTTTTTTCCCTTTCCTTCCTTCTACTTTCCTTTCTTTCTTCCTTCTTTTTCTCCCATGATGAGAGAGAAGAAAAGAGAAGGAAATAAGAAGAGAGAGCATTCCTACCAGGATCTTGACACTGTACCCACCCCTGGTCTTAGCCTGCTGTAGGTGGTTGGTGTGAATACGGCTGGAATACTCAGGGAGGTCTCCAGATGCAAGTCCGGGACCTTTCCAACGGCTCAGACTCCCAGAGTGTGGTGTTCTACAGCCACCCCACTTTCTGGCCCCCATCACTCACCTCTTTTAAGATCACAGGGATCCAAAGGTATTTCCCTTGTGGCTGTGCTGGTGGTGGTGTTTGCAGGGTAACAGGAGCTAGAGGGAAAGACATAAAGGCATTCAGGAAGAAGCCTCGAAGGCAGAACTGCATGAGTCCTAAACAGTAAGAAAGGTATTGCCTTAAGAGCATCATTCTAAAAGGCATTTCCTAGAATAATCGTGCAACATATGAAATGCAAATTTATTGACCAGGTGAGATATTTCCGAAGACAAGGTGTCTCCTGGAAGCCGCGTTTGAATGGTGCCTAACAGCATCTCTCAGGGTATCAGCAGCACTGGTGGAAGTGCCTGGCGTGGGTAGCAGCTGTCTGGCTTTGGTAGTATTCCTTGGCTGCATAAAGCAAATGTAATGGCTTCACAAATTGCTTCACTAGACCTAAGAGCAACCAGTAGCGCACATTAGCGAAACGACGTACAGACTCGCCTCTTACTTATTTGCTTACAGGTTCTTCTCCTTAATCGTGTGCTTTTTGTTTACTCTTCATTATTAAAATGATCAAGTTGCTGCAGGAGATCATGCACTCACTAGAATTCATTTCCAACACGAACAGTAGAGCAAAGGAAGAGTGGGAGAAAATACACGTTCTCCCCTTCATTTGCTCTAGTTAGCATCTGAGAAAGTTCTTGTGTGGATAAATATAGCTAGTTCCTAAAATTGAATTTCCTACGTTATTATTATTAACAGTTTGCTACGACCAATATGCTACGCGGCAGTCTGTGGCTGATATCTGCAATTTCACTGCCTTCCTATGTGAAAAGAAGATAAAAATTATATTATATGGGTGTATGCAAATTACAGGGGGCCTGGCCGTGTGCTCCAGTAATTCTTACATGCGCCTCTACGTTGTCCACTTCGAATGACAGGTACTGAAAATTAAATGGTTTCCAATAAAAATCCTGTAACCTGAAACGAATCCCCACTGAATAATTAGAATATCTCACCCATAAAAGGTAATCATGTGTCTTCCATTTTTGAAGAAGCCTCTATCCCCGATCAGCATCGATGGAGCTCTGGTCAGATTAGATCTTTAATTCTTATGAAAGAGACATAATACTCATCCTTTATGAGAAAGCCTTCTGTTGGGGCTGTCAGCCTTAAGCTGTCAGTTTGCTGCGCTCACGACTGCCCTCAATACTTAATACGAGAGGGAGGAAACAAAAGGAGGTGACAGAGGCGCTGTATTCTCTTAAATACACAGGAAAATAGTGTGGTCTTCTCCAGATACACACAGATGGACACACTTGCGTCTGTGATGCCACTGTGGCGCACCATGGTCACCGTTACTGCCTGTCTTGACCAAAAATACAGAACAGTAACTTCAGGAGAAGAAATCCTAATATAACACCACCCGCTACAAACATCTGTGATGTCCGGTGCCACTGTGGCACACCATGGTCAGAAACTGTCCACCGTTACTGCCTTTCTTGACCAAAAATACAGAACAGTAACTTCAGGAGAAGAAATCCTAATATAACACCACCCGCTACAAACACACCATCTCCTATAACGTGGTAGAAGCAAGGGGCAAAGATCCGGGGGTGGGAAATCCAGACTCAGATCTGGCTGGCCCTGTTTGGCCACCTGTAAAGCGTGGATGGCAAGAGACTGTTTTTTGGATCAAGTGAGTTCAAGTCTGCACGAGGAACACGGGTTGTCTTTGTTCCAGGTGGCTCACAGGGTGGGAGATGGTCTTAGACCAGAGGCCAGGACCCCTGTAAGCCCCAGTATTCCTTAAATGCAAGCAGGGCAGATCGGATACACCAAGGCAAGTCATGTAGAAGAAAAATCCTTGTCAAAAATGATGAAGAGACAGAGATTTTTACCAGAGAGAGAAGCAGCACTACAAATGTAAGTTAGCAAAGCTCACAAACTGTGAATCCTCCAAATTGTCAGCATGACAATGAGTTACAGTAGTTTGGTTCCAATTTTCTATAATATATTTATAAATTGAAGAGCTCCCTGTCCCTTGTCAAAAAAAAAAATTCTACAAATCACTCCTAAAACACAAATAATAGTCACATTAAGAGGAACAAATTATAACACTGAAATATGTCCTTGGGCTGGAAACAGGGAAACAATGTAAAGGGGACTGCACACTACAAAAAATATGGCCTAATGATACATATTATAATAATTACACACAGTGAGCAGTTCTCCTCAGATCATTTATTGAACTTGTTCCCGTGACTGTCTATCTTGCCAGCTCTAGATATTTCTATTTCAGAGGATTTTGACATTGATGTCATTTTTTTTCTCCCCACAAAGTTATAAAAAGTGGAAATGTCAGCATTTGCCCATAAAATTACATAAAATAAAAATTCAGCTCATAGATCCAAAACACAGGCACAGATTTTTTGAAAGTGTAAAATAAAAACAAATATTTGATATCTGGCATTTATGTTATTTGTTGAATGTCTGGCCAAATATTATACAATGTATTCTTTTCTTGAAATATTTTAATATTTAGTGATATCAGGTTCACTGTGATAATTATTACAGATTCACTGTGATAATTTGTTATAAAGATATATATATATAAATAAAAGTGAATAATTTGCAGTCAGATGATTGCATTTTTATCTATGTAAACATAAAACATGATTCAAGCCGAGAGACTTTACAGAGCTCCTCGCCACATGACCATATGTTTCCCAACTATGCCCATAAGACTCGACTACTATGACTGGATTAAATTGTTTAATAAATGTATGCATATATATGTATTTATAGATAAAATATAGTATGTATTTTAAGTACATATAATGTGTATCATATTTTATAAATAAATAAAATATATTTGATATATACATTATGTAATGGATATATTCCTTTTTGTCAGAGAGTATATGAGCTCACCAGAGAGCGAGAGAGAGGCAGAGAAAGAGAGAGAGGGAGAAGCACAGTGGAGTGGGGCCACGCCTCGCCCCTCCTCCATTTCTCCATCCTGTTGGTAATTCCGTGCACACGCACACACTCGCAGCATGTTTTTCAAGTTGCATGAGCCACAGTCAGCCATGTGGGAGATGGCTTTTTTTTTTTCTTTCTTTTTCTTTTTGGCAAAGATTTTTCTTTTAGGGCGTGAGTACTCGCCAGAGAGAGACAGAGACAGAAAGCGAGAAATCGCCCCCTAGGGGCAATGGCCATGCCACAATCCCTTCTCCTCCATTCTCCTCCCTGGATCTCCAGCACCCACGCTCAAGGGGCCGGTGTCATTTTGCCAGACCGGGTCTGGCACTCAAACCGCAGCTGAACAGCGATCGACGGGGCCACAGTTTTAATAAAGGTTTTAACTGACGACTTTTTGCTCTGATTACGTTGAAAGATCCACAGATAACATATCTCAAGAGTAAACGTGTTGGGCCAGCAGGTGGCGCAGTGTTAGGGGGATGGACTCCAACGTGGCTGAATGTGTTTGGAGTCCCAGACCCAGAGCTTGAAACTGACATGGGGCGTGTGTGTACTCAGAATCCCAAGAGGGGAATGGAGGAGTAGGGATTGCAGCCTGGCGATCCCCCAGGGGGTCTGATTTCTAGTTTTCTGTCCCTGTCTCTCTCTCTCCCGTGAGTGCACATGCCCTATAGAAAAATCTATAAGAAAGTAAAAAAAGAGTAAATTTTAATTTCTCTACTATATCTTAGATTTATTAAAAAGTAGGGTAGACACATCTTCAGTAGGCATTTTGCGACCCTTCAGTCAGCATGTGAGAAAGCTATGAGCCAGCAACACTCCTGGGACCTTTCTGGTCATCCTTAGTGGACGCCACAGAGGCAAGAGAGTGGTTTTCCTGAAGCAGCTGAGCAGTGGCTTGCTACTTGTAACTGGACCACTGATTCTCAATTGTGTTCCACTGCATAGAACATACCAGAAATTTGTCATTGCCACCTCCAAGAACACTGATATTAGCAAAGTAAAAATTCCAAAGTTCCTTACCGATGCTTACTTCAAGAAAAAGAAACTGGGGAACCAGCAGTTAGCGTAATGGCTATGTCGCTGGACTCCCACGTAGTTGACCGCAGTTCGTGTCTCGGACCCGGTGGCTTAAAACTCACGCCGGGCGCGTGTGCGTGTGTGCCCAAGATCCCGAGAGGAGAATGGAGGAGAAGGGATTGCGGCGTGACCATCCCCCCTGGGGGGTGATTTCTCGGTTTCTGTCTCTATGTCTCTCTCTGTCTGTCTGGCGAGCGCAAGCGCCCTACAGTGAAAATCTCTCCAAAAAAGAAAAAGAAAAAGAAAAAGAAACTGTGGAAGCCCAGACACCAGGAAGGAGAGATCTTCGACACAGAGAAGGAGAGATTTCAGAGCAGCACAAGTCCAAGCTGTGGACTTGCAAATTTTACCAAAAATCGAAGCTATTCCTCAGCTGCAGGGCTACCTGCGATCCATGTTTGCCCTTACAAATGGAGTTTATCCTCACAAATTAGTATTCTAAATTTCTTGGCAAGAACCTAACTAAATAACTGATCATAGAAAAAAGTAGGATAGAAAAGCTATATGCATTAAATGTATTTCTATTCACCAATCTACTTACAAATACATATACTACAACATACATACAACATATGTAACCTATGACATGACTACAATGTAGTAGGTAAATAATGTTTGCATTAGCATTTGGGTTTAAGTAAGACAGGAAGTATCTTGAAGACCTTTGTAGGTAACGTGACTGAGAATCAAAATAAAATATCCTGCCAATATTTTACATAAAGGTTCTCAATGTGTGTGTGTTTTGCGTAATCTAGCATCTATATACATTTTAATAATAAAAGTCACATTGTAGTGGGTAATTCGGTTTCATTTAAAATTCTTTTTTGAATTTCTATTTTATTTATTTTATGAAAGAGAGAGCAACACCCTAGACAAGACCTCCTCATGACTGAAACTCCCACCCTCAGTGGGGCCTAGTGTCAGAACCATGGTCTCTCACATACCTGTCTTGTTTCCGGCCCACCCAAGGTCCAGACTCTGGTCTCCCATAACACCCCAGCATTGGAGAGTAGTATATTGCCGTCTGTGTTGGGCTAAGCCCAATTTAATTCTTAGAAGTTACATTGAGTTTGTTGAGTTCACAATTCTTGCTAGTATTTCATATTTGCAAAAATGTATTTTCCATAATTATCAGCATAGGACAATATTCTCATTGAAAGGCATTCAACACTGAGATAAATGTGATGAGTTAGAATTGTTTTTGTATTTTGGTTTTGGGTTTTTTTTGAAATATTTTTGCTCTTGGACATGTGCACTTGCTGGAGAAACAGAGGCAGAAAATGAGAAGTCACACCCCAGGGGGCATGGCCACACCACAGTCCCTTTTCCTCTTGGGATTTTGGGTATATACACATGCCCGGCGTGAATTTTAAGCCACCAGGTCCGGGACTCAAATTGCAGTCGACCATGTGGGAGTCCAGCGTTTTAACTACTATGTTACCTACTGGTCCTGAGTTATAATTGCTTTTAGCCAAGCCCTTTAAAATCTTTTCTGGTATAGCAGTTACATGGCTAGATTCCCAGACCTGGTAGTTTGAAACTCACACTGGGAGCATGTGCATATGAACCCAAGATTCTGGTAGGAGGGTGGAGGAGAAGGGATTGTGGCGTGGCCATCCCCTTCAGAGGTGTTTTCTCACTTTCCCTCTCACTGTCTTTTTCCCTCTCCCCGCCAGTAAGAACACATGCCCTAAGGCAAAAAATCCTTTAAAAAATATTTTCTGGTTTAAAAAGGTATTATATTAAGAAATGTACATTTTAAATTCACAACATCCTGTTAAATATCTCTAAATGTACCCCAATTTCTAGGAAATAATGAAACAACCCTAAACATAGCAATACAACTTTGGCATGACTTTGGTTCATTCTTTCAATGAATTTAGACAAGGGCTTCAAATTATATTTTTGAATTACATTTAAATGGGAAACAACCGCCATGTTACCTTATGGGCTGGTCCATAGCACAATGAAGGACTGTGTGTGAATACCTGGGTCTCACGTGGCCAACCACTGTCCTAATCCAGTTTCCAGAGCTTGAGGGGCATGCTATGCGCACGGATGCCCAAAATACTGATCGGAAGGAGGGATGGAGGAAAAAGCGTGGTAGGTAGTTAGTTAGCCATGAGCGGGCAGCCCTAAGGGAAAAGCGAAAGGCTCACTTAGCCTCTGATGCCAGGAGGGTGAGGCAATTTGCCATATTAACTCCTTAGGCTTGAGGGAAGCATACAGGGATAGTTTGTAGATTTTTCTTTTATCAAAAGGACCCAAGCAAGCATTTTGGTCATTAAGGCGATAGACTAATTGGGCAATCTAATTGGGGCAACCTGACTTGCACTGGGCGTATGCAATTAGGTGATCAAATTCCTCACTTTACCTGTGAGGAAGGTGCGCAGGTGCAGGAGAGAACGTGTGGATTCAAATTTAAAGGAAGAACAGAGGCAGCATAAGGGAGCCGCCCACTAATGAATATTCATGACCTCTAGTAATAATAATGGTTGACCAGTATCAAACGCGGGTTGCCACTTGGCAATCCGCCCGCCCAACAACCTTTTTGGGTATACTTTCTTTCTTTCCTTTCTTTTCTATTAAACTTTCTTTTCTATCTACTTCATTCGTGGTTGCAGTTTCATTTTGCGCTTAGGGACAGATCTCCAATTTTAGTGATCTGGACCCAAAGAACCAAGGATTTCACAACGCAGCTCGACACTTTCCCATCTGTTAACAAAAGGATTGTGACACAACCACACCCCATTGGGAGGTGCGCTTGGTCTCTCTCTCTCTCTCTTTATCGCAGTTAAAAATAAATAAATAAAAGTTACCTTTTTTTTAATAGCCCCTTCCTTCGCCCCCTAGGCTTAAGCAAACTTGAATACTTATTTATGAGGTGGCTTCAAAGAGTTAATGGGAAAATGGGGACCAGCAGATGGTGTAATGATTATGTCACTGGACTCCCACGTTCAGGTCCTGGACATGGCAGCTTAAAGTTTACATCGGGCACATGTGCATGCATGTGTGCCCAATATCCCAAGAGGAGAATAGAGAAGGGATTGCGGCATGGCCATCCCCCCGGTGGCTGATTTCTCGCTTTCTGTCTGTCTGTCTCTGCCTATCTGTCTCTGCCTATCTATACAGCGAAATCATGTACCCTATAGCAAAAATCTCTCTCTTAGAAAAATGAAAAAGTTCATGGAAAAGAGAATTAAAGGAAGAGTTTATTTGGTGCCCCAAAATTGAAATCCATGCATATTTTTTTTTTTGAGAGTTTTTTTGCTATAGGGTGCGTGCACTCACCAGAAAGACAGAGATCTCCTCTCGGGATCTTGGGCATGCATGCACACGCGCCCAGTGTGAGTTTAAGCCACCGGGTCTGGGACTCGAATGGCGGTTGACTACATGGGAGTCCAGCAACCTCGCCATTACGCTAACTGCTGGTCCCCATGCATGTTTCTTTGATAGTATGCATTTCCATGATCTTGTGGATGAGCCCCCTCTTACTCTGTGGGTCCTGGGTTAGCAGCACCCAGATTCAGTATCTGAACCCAACCTCAGCTTGAGATAGCGCCATGTCCTCCAGATGGCCCCAGTATAATGTGCACCATCCCAGGTGGGCAGATGCACAAGCCCTCAACATTTTTAACATTCACAGGAAGAGAACGAAGTCTCCTCTCCCGGGCCTTCGTCATTATTTACTGCACATGTGTTGCATTGTCTGCCCAGGCACTGTGGGAGGTGGTGGGAGGAATCCCCAGATAATTAGATGTGAGCCCAAGCTACCCAGGAGCTGCCCTCTAGGTTCTGGTCCGGAGAGGAAGAGAACTTTGCACACTAGAGCCTCACCCGCAGATGCCCTGCCACCGCACAACGGCAAGCGTGAGGACTGTGAGAACAGAGGGGTAGGGAGTAGCTCATTTACTGGAGAGCCTCCTACAGGGCACATTCACTCCCGCTCCTGAAAACAGAGCTGCTGTTGGCTTGGAGCATAAAAAGGAAAATGGCCTTTCAAGCAGAGGGGAACGCCTCGGCGAAAGCTCTGGAGTGTGCGAAAGGACACCAGGCTGGCTTAGGGAAATATTTTATCTAACTATATTGCAAAGTACATGTGCACAGGTGATGGGACGTGATCCTAGAAAGAAGGGTTATGCTACATACATCCTGAAAGTTCCCCAAGGCCACGCTGGGAAGTGTTTTCTTTAAGCACATCAGCAACCTGGAGAGCTTGCCTTCAAACGCCAAGCCTGGTTGGATGTTTTTCTGCTAGTTTACCCATCTGGCCAGGTAACTGGTCAGCTATACACTTAAAAATCAATGCAGAGCCCTGTTACCTGCCAGGGAGTGATACATAGAGGCTATGACTACAGACGTGAATTCTGAATTAATTTCTGCACACCTAATTTAAATTATACCACGTTCCTTGATTATGAAGATGTCAAAGACACAATCCTTATTCTCAAAAAACAGCTGCAATATCTTTCATCATTCTTCTTTTCATTTTTTTAAGAGAGATTTTTGTTATAGTTCCATGTGCTCGCCAGAGAGACAGAGGCAGAGAGACAGAAAGTGAGAAATCCCTCCTTAGTTCCATGTGCTCGCCAGAGAGAAGAGGCAGAGAGACAGAAAGTGAGAAATCCCTCCTGGGGGGGATGGCCGTATTGCAGTCCCTTTTCCTCCACTCTCCTTTTTGGATTTTGAGCACACATGCACACGTGCTCAGTGTGAGTTTTAAGTTACTGGGACCAGGACTTGAGTCATAATCAACCACGTGGGAGTCCAGCGACATTACACCAACTTCTGGTCCCTTCTAGCATTCTTCTATTTTCATTTCTTTTTTTTTTTTTTTAAGAATTTTTAAACAATTTATTTATTTATTTTTTAAATTTTCCCAGGGAGAGATGAGAGAGAGAGAGAGATGTGGGAGTCCAGTGTCCTTAATCACCACACCACCTGCCAGCCCCTTCTAGTTTCATTTCTAAATAATAAAATATGTGTTTTTTTAAGAATTATTTTTATTTAACTTTATTTATTTAATTTGGCCAGAGAGAGAGAGAGAGAGAGAAAGTGAGAAAGCAACCCACCAGGTCTGGGACTCAAACCACTGTCAGTCATGTGAGAGTCCAGTGCCCTTAACCACCATGGCACCTGCCAGTCCCAAATATGTGTATGTTCTTAAAAATAAGTTTTGTCTAGTTAAGAAGTAATTTTTAGTGACTGTAGAAAATTGGAGAAGTTCAGAGAAGCCCAAAGAAAATGTAGTGGTTAAGATAACACTAGATGCCATAATAGACAAATCTAGTAAGTGATACTTTAAGATAATAAGAGTTTATTTCTTATTCAGTGCAGTATGAATGTTTGCATAAGTGCCCTTCATTTGGAAACTCAGGAATTGAGTCTCCTTCCTGGTGTACCTTCAGTCCCTAGGTCTGAGACCCATTCCCTTCTCATGGGCAGAGAGTGTGGCAAAGACAGTTCTGCTTACCAGATCCCATATTGCATTCCTTATTCCTAAAAAAAAATTGCTCTTCTCTGCTCTTATCATTACGTGGTGTCATGTGATCCGTTCTGGACATGGAGATATGAACGGAGGCGGTGAAAAGTCCATGCAGGGTTCAATTTCCGGGCTGTCTTTTGTACAGTGACTATGGATGGCCTGTGTTGAGAAAGCAACCCCATGATTGAAGCACATTGGATCCCTGAGTCACCAAATGGAGAACAGACCTGAAGAAATGCCTGGATGCACCATGGACATTGCATTAGTAAGAAACTTATACTGTGTTAAACGTCATCAGAATTTTGGAGTTGCTTGTTTCTGCAGCAAAACCTTACCTCTCTTGATTCTTGGAGAGGCATGCCTGCTTCTTAACCACCTTGCCAAGCAGCGGCAATCCTCGTTTTCGCACTCAATGCAAAGAATAGTCCTGTGGCCCTGCTGGAGTTTGCCACTGTCAGGACAGCCTCTTTCCTGCAACTTCTCTATACTGCTGTTTGTTTGGAACTGGTGGTGCATCTATTGAGGTTGCTGGCAATAGCAGCAGCTGAAAGCTCTCAGAGTCACCTCACTGGACATTGCCTGTCGCTAATGCCTGGCTAAATCACAGACCCAGCTCTCTTGCTCATTTTGGGAAAACTCTAAAGGGCATCCCAGCTCCAGAGCTCTCTGTAACATCAGCTGGAAGCTCAGTTGAAACTACATGGTGTGTTAACTCCCCCTCCAACTGAATCCTGCCTCCCTCTTTCATGGTGCATGCCAAATTTCTGTCTTCAGCTCTCTTGTTCTCTCTCTCACTGTCTCTGAGGCTGTGGTTAGGGGAGCATAATCTAAGACCACCATGAAAGTAGAAAATGAATCTTTCTGGATATCTATCTCTGTCACAGGAAATTATTACAATTTTTATGGGAGTAATATATGTTCTTCTACTCATTATAAATATGTATATATACACACACACACAGATACACACATATATCCATATATGCATTTTTCCTTGTATATAAATAAATGCTTTTTAGAAAAAAATTATCTTGCTTGTTGATTTGCAAAGAAAAATTTCATTTATAAGCCTTTCCATCCTTCTGATTAGAATGGATCATTATTCTAGGTTTGCAGTTTGCTGAGCATGCTACAGATTTAAGTAGGTGGCTCTGGAGGGAGAGGCTGGGCATAGCTGAGTTGTTCTATGCATAAAAACGGACAAGGGAGGGACCAGCAGTTAGCATAATGGCTATGTTGCTGGACTCCCATGTAGTCAACTGCAGTTCAAGTCCCAGACCTGGTGGCTTAAACTCACTCTGGGCACGTGTGTGTGTGTCCAAGATCCTGAGAGGAGAATGGAGAAGGGATTGCAGTGTGGCCATCCACCCTGGGGGGGGGGTAATTTCTCACTTTCTGTCTCTCTGTCTCTCTCTTTTTGTCGAGCACACGTGCCCTATCGCAATAACCTCTCCAAAAAAAGAAAAAGAAAAAGAGAGGATGATAGTAAGAGATGGCATTCTCTTGTGCCCACACACATCCAGATTTTAAAAAAGGCAATTATATCAAGCATTTTCCAAGCACTGGTTTAGCATAATCAAGATGATCGATTCCATTAAAAATAAATTAAGCATAACTACAAAAAACATCCTGGTGCATAAAACTTTGGCCATGTATAAGATTAATTGCTTAGCAGAAATTCCTATAAAAGACATTGATAATGAAATGTTATGAAGATTTGTAAGACTTTTGATGCTTTTATGTAATTATCCTCCCAAAAGTTTATGTTGGTTCATTATTGAAGTGATTAATCACTTGAAGTCTAGTATTGCAAATGTTTTAACTACCTTTTCTCTTTGTAATCACACACACACACACACACACACGTTTTATTTATTTATTTTTTAGGTTTTTCCCATAGGGCACATGCACTTGCCTGAGAGAGCCAAAGAGTGGGAAAGTGAGAAATCACCTCTCAGAGAGGATGGTCACCATCCTTTCCCTCCTCCAGATCCCTCTCAGGATTTTGGGCATGCACGCCATGCATCCAACATGATTTTGAAGCCACCATGTCTGGGGCTCAAGCTGTGGTTGGCCATGTGGGAGTCCAGAGCCCCAAACATTGCGCCACCTGCTGGCCTCCGCACACATATTTTGATTCACAAACATTTAAAATATTATGGAGTAGCTTAGCAATCATTTGCTTTGTACATTTAACTTTGCCATTTACTTGAAAAGGTATTCTCCATTTACATTCATTATGTTTTGAACTGTGTTAAATTTATTTTATATTTCATGAGTTCACTTATGGTTTCTTGACATAAAACCCATAATATTTCAAATATTATACTCTCTTAATATTTGGTCCTTGATAATTTTTTTGAATGATTTATTTATTTAATTACTTTTTTATTATTATTTTCTACTTGACCAGAGACAGAGAGCAAGAGAGAGAGAGAGAGAGAGAGAGAGAGAAAGGGAAAGCAAGAAAGCAAGGCACCAGCTCTGGGACTTGAACTGCTATCAGCCATGTAGGAATTCAGCAGTCCAAACCACCATACCACCTGCCGGCCCCAGTCCTTGATTATTTTATATTACTTTTTTTTTTTTTTTTGGAGAGGTTTTTGCTATGGGGCGCGTGCGCTCACCAGACAGACAGAGAGAGACAGAGAGATAGAAAGCAGGAAATCACCCCCCAGGGGGGATGGCCACGCCGCAATCCCTTCTCCTCCATTCTCCTCTCGGGATCTTGGGCACGCACGCACACGCGCCCGGCGTGAGTTTAAGCCACCGGGTCCGGGACTTGAACTGCGGTCGACTACATGGGAGTCCAGCGACATAGCCATTACGCTAACTGCTGGTCCCAATATTACTTTTATAATAGAACCGTTTTCATAAGAGAAAACATTGTCTAGTTAGCCAATGAGCATAACACAATTTTTAAAATTTTCTTTTTCTCTACTCGTTGGAAATGTATTGTTGTCATATGCTAAATGTTTGTATATACTAAGACTTTTTATCTCAAGACTATTTTGGTTTTTTTTTTAGGCTGTGCATTATAGTCCCAATTATAATTTTATACTATAAAATATGAATTACAATAATAAGTTATGTTATAATTTGTTGTATTATTAAAATTACAATGATAAATATTTATAAGTTAGAAATATAATTATCTGAAGATAACTGAAAGCTTTACGAAATTGTCCTTTTCCAACAGGAAGAATGATAGATCATGTTTCATTGAGGTCTTGTTGTCATTCTCCAATGTAAAATGTTAGTTTGCTTAATATAGGGCTCCTGTTTTTAAAAACTTGGCCCTGTGTGTTTATTGTTTACCTTTGTGAATGGAAATATTTCAGTTATGCCTCTAATTAGTTATTTCTGGTACTTCATGTAAAATCTCTTGTGCATGCATATATTTAGGAGTTGGTTACCTAACTAGGTTTTCTTATTCCTTTTGTATGTTTTTAGTTGAATCCATAATTTCCTAGGCAGGCAATTTTATTTTCAATAAATAATCATCATTTAATTTCCACTATTTATATCTCATGTTTTTCTATAGATTTACTGTACTGGCTAAAGAAATCAAGAAATATTTTCTGATGATGGTGAGTATAGATATAGATATATGTGTGTGTGTGTACATGAGAGGACTTCGAAAAGTGCTTGGAAAATGGATTTAAAGTATGACAATTTGGGTGGGTGCAAAGATTTTGAAATTCATGCATCCATGACTTACAATATGCACTTTCCATGAGCATTTTGAAGATTCTCTCCTCTGCGTGTGTGTGTGTATGTGTGTATGTGTGTGTATATGCGTGTATTTAGATTTCTGACTGTCATAGCAAACACTTCTAGTTTTCTGTGATACCAAGCCAAGGTAATGTCCTTCTATTAGTAACTCAGGAAAGTCATTATTATTTTTAAAATTGTAAAAGTTGCTATCACCAACAGGATTTCTTTCTCCCGTAAGTCCCACTGCATAGACTGTGCAGTATTTCTTACTATTAGTGCAACACTTCATGTATGTTGCTTGTCTTATGCGAAAGTCTTTCGCATTTTTAAGCAAAGTTAGTTGGTACAATATATAGATGAATTTGATTTGCTAGTACTGTATTTTACTTCATTCTGGATCTTTATCACGAGTGAGATTTATCTGCAGTTTTATTTTGGATTGCTAACTTTGTTAGATATGGGGAACAAGATTGTGGAGGAAAATTATCACGAATTTTATTGTATGCATTTTTTAATGGAAGATTTTAATCAAGAATTTAAAAATACACACACTGGATATTGTTCGTGAACCTAAACTTCTTTCTATTTTATGATAATTAATATATTAAATCAGTTTTGACACATATGCATGTGTCTATTTTTGTTAAAGGTTTTTTGTCACTGTGTGCATGCATTCACTGGAGAGACAAGAGAGACAGTGAGAGGGAAGATGAGAAATCAACGCTGGCGGGGTGGCCACACCACAGTCCCTTCTCAATTCTTTTCTTAGGCTTTTGGGCATGCACACACATGCACCTAGTGTGAGTTTCAAGCCACCAGGACTGGGACCCAAACCATTGCTGACCATGTGGAGTCCACCACCTTAACCACTACCCTGCTTGCTGATCCCAATGCATGTCAATTTTAATTATTTTTAGATATTTACTTTTAAGCCAATTTTTTTTTAAAATTTACTAAGCATAAAGTCTTAGTAGATCCTGATATTTGAAAAAAGTCATCAGAATCTATGCTTATATTTCTGTTTTTATTGCTTGTAATTAATATATAAAACTTTCATTTATTTTTGCCATAGTAGTACATTATCATTTTCAAATAACTAATCTTGGATTCATATATCTATTTAATTGCAATCTAATTTATTAATTTTTAAAATATTCCTTAATTTTTCCATCTTGTTGCCCTATATATTTTGTTATAATTTGATTAATTCTGTAACTAATTTGCTACCTTTATACTTACTAGCTTCCCCCCCAAAAATATTATGAATAATTTTTATTTTTCTTCTTGGCACTGCTTTGGCTTTATCTCAAAGGTTTTAAAAATAAATTTATTATTATTTCTTTAATTTGCTGTAGGGCATACGTGCTCACCAGAGAGCAGATAGAACAGAGAGAGAGAGTGAGAGAGGGAAAATGAGAAGGTGAACAGCCAGGTCGAGGACTCCATCATGGTCAGAATTTGACCACCATGCCAACTGCTGGCCCCTAATCCTAAAAGTTTTGACATTGTATTTTTTTAAAGAGTTTTTTGCTATAGGGCGTGTGTGCTCGCCAGACAGAGACAGGAAGCGAGAAATCAACCCCCAGGGGGGATGGCCACGCTCAATCCCTTCTCCTCCATTCTCTCGGGATCTTGGGCACACACACACACGCCCGGCGTGAGTTTTAAGCCACTGGATCTGGGATGTAAACAGCGGTCGACTACGTGGGAGTCCAGTGACG
This sequence comes from Tupaia belangeri chinensis, assembly GCF_000334495.1. Classification (NCBI taxonomy): domain Eukaryota; kingdom Metazoa; phylum Chordata; class Mammalia; order Scandentia; family Tupaiidae; genus Tupaia; species Tupaia belangeri. The sequence goes on from NW_006204133.1 coordinate 7,401,341, forward strand.
TAGCCATTATGCTAACTGCTGGTTCCAACATTGTATTTTTTATATTGGTATTTTTACACTTTAAATATTGCATTTTAGGTTGTCTCAAAGGAAGTACATGATTCATTTAATGTTTTAAATTGAATTTTTGGATTACTTTTCATTTTCCAAGTCAGTCAATGACAGTTCATTAATGTTATCTAATACAGTTGTTTCTCTGTTCATTTCTCTGTATGTTATATAAATGACAGTTTATAGTCTATATGTTTAATAAGAACATACATGATTTCTACATGCATAAGGGAATTATATCTATTTTGATACCTGTAATCTTGATGGAAAATAATTTTTGGTCTCTTTTAAATTTTCTATTTTGAATTCAGTTCTCTTTAATATTACTATTGCATTCCCGATTTTCTTTTATTGTATTTGTTAGATCTATCTTTTCCTATCCTATTGTTTGCTCTCACTTTTTACATATTTATATATTTTGTATATTTTTTCTAAAGGAACTATTGTTGAAATTTGTGTTTTTGTCTACTAAAGTTTTGTTAACCCGTAATAGACCATTTAATTCATTTATATTTATTTTTATAGTGTTACATTCAACTTTACTTGAGTCATCTTTGTGTTGATTTGTGCATGTAGTAGTAATATCTTAAGTTTTTTGCAATAAGCACATTGTTTTTGTTACTTTTAACATCTCCACTATTCTGAAAGCATAGTCTACTAGTCTACTAGATGTAGTGTACTTTTATTTTTAACTTATAAAATAGTTTTAAAGATATAAAGCTGTAACTCCTGACTTTCAATTCAGTCTTAATGCTTGCTAGTTGGGTGACCTTTGTTGAAGTTCTTATCCTTTGTTTCAGTTTTCTCATCTATAATTTAGGAATAATAGCAGGTTGGCTAACGCAAGAAAACATATACATTGCTGAAAAAAAATTCTAGCACATAGTCTGATATCAGTAAATGTAATGTTTTCAATCATTATTATGCTTACTGATTTCTTGTTCTAATAGTCACAGTGAAAACAAAATGAAATTTTGACTTTTCTCTGTTCAGGAATACCACCTGTTGAAACACTTTTAATTAATGTTGCTTGCAATAAGGTGATCAACTGTAAGACTGCCTGGCGAGGAATCTTTCATCTCTTTGATTATGGCTTCTTGTTTATTTGCTTTTATCTCTTCTTCAAGGACAAAAATGATCTCTGCACTAATCGTACTCTCTTTTAACTTTCCTTGTGCTTTGGAACAGCCACTCAGAATTGTCCTGTTATTTATTTGATACCTTCTTTATTAGCTTTATTCTTTATTGTATTCAATCTTTTTTTTTTTTTAATTTTGGTGTGTGTTTTTAGTTTCCCTGTTAGCCCTTTTTCTTTTTTAAATCCCTTTCCATTTTCATTTTGCTCTATTTTTATTGAATCTCGTTTATTTATCTTGACCTGTTCGCTCCTGATGGTCCTGTTCTCCTAATTAGCAAAGGCATGTCTTACGGTCTCTTGAGCATTTGTCTGGAATAGCCTTTTAGTTGCTGCTTTGTGTGTTATTTTCTGTAAATGATCTGTGTGCTACTCTCTTCTTGTTCTTCAGTTGTGCTTTGGAACAGCCACTCAGAATTGTCCTGTTATTTATTTGATACCTTCTTTATTAGCTTTATTCTTTATTGTATTCAATCTTTTTTTTTTTTTTAATTTTGGTGTGTGTTTTTAGTTTCCCTGTTAGCCCTTTTTCTTTTTTAAATCCCTTTCCATTTTCATTTTGCTCTATTTTTATTGAATCTCGTTTATTTATCTTGACCTGTTCGCTCCTGATGGTCCTGTTCTCCTAATTAGCAAAGGCATGTCTTACGGTCTCTTGAGCATTTGTCTGGAATAGCCTTTTAGTTGCTGCTTTGTGTGTTATTTTCTGTAAATGATCTGTGTGCTACTCTCTTCTTGTTCTTCAGATTGTTTTATTTTTCTGTTCAGCTAATATTATTTTCCATTTCTTATTCTACCGTGCCAAAAGATGGGGTGACACACCTGGATGTGTTTGCACACGATGCAGGTTTTCCTGGCCCCTCCCTATACACACTGTGTGGTGATTAAGACTCCTTGGACATGAGGGTTCGATTGGTTGATAGAAGGTGCTCCTGTTCCAGCATCCCCTTTCAAGACTCTTTCTTTGACATAGCTGTGAACTCTTTTTGAGTTTCTTCCTCCTACATTCTGTCTGATTCTCAAGAAATCTGTATTGTCAGAAATAAAAATAGCATGAGACAAGACCAACAGACCGTGTAATGGCTATGTCACTGGACTACTACAGTTTGAGTCTTGGACCCAGCAGCTTAAAACTCATGCCAGGAACATGTGCATGTGTGCCCAAAATCCTGAGAGAAGAATGGTGGAGAAGGGATTGAGCGTGGCCATCCCCTCTAGGGGGTGATTTCTCACTTTCTGTCTCTCTGTTTCTTTCTGTCTCTCTGGGAAGCACAGATTCCCTAAAGTAAAAAATCTCTCTTAAAAAAATAATAACATGAGACTATATCTAGGGAATCTGGGTTTTATGCCTCTGTTGGCCTCAGTCAGCTTCCAAGACCTGTATGTCCTAAGCTACAACACAAGACCATCTAACTGCTCCACCCATGAGGGACTCTGCTTCACAGTGATGTCCCAGGAATCACTGTCTCTAAATAGATAAGGACAAATGACCAGGTGTTGACAGAAAATCAGTAGTCCACCCACTTCAGAAACAACAAGGAGGCAAATTCTGCCCATGTTAAAGTACCCTTAACCTTGATAATTGGCATCGGCATAAATTCTTGGTCTTTGACCATAAATGGACCTCCATACTTACTGAATCAAAAGGGCAGTAGACGGCGTCATCCTAAAAGACAGGCTTTTATGGTACCGAGCCACCCAAGATTGCACTCGTCATCAGAGTTCACTCAGCCTCTTCATCCTACACAAGCCTCAGCCAAATCTTGTTGCTTTGAACTCTGTTGCTTTTTGTTTCTTGGCTGAATTATGTTAATAGGTTTCTAATTGACTTATTTTTAAGTGAGTCCCTGTCTTTCTTCCACACAGTGCTAAAGAAATCATTCTAAACTGCACATTGGATAACCTAAATCCTTCCTGCATTCACTAAGAAAATCCGAGTAGTCCCCCACCCTTATGCCAAATGACTTCAAATGGTAGGCAAGGTCCCTCGTTCTGCACCTCCAGGCTAATTTTTCTATTCTTATCTCTCCTGCATAGTATACAGTCGCTTAAAGATTGGAATTTGATGACTTATCAGAAAATCTGCCGGTAAATAAATGAAAAAGGGAGGTGTTGCAAGCAATCTGAAAAATTTTATGTATGGGCAATTTTCCTGAATCATAGAACACTTTTCTCAAACTCTAAGTATTTTTAAGCTTTTAACTGTCAGTCTTTTCACCAGTGTTTCTGAGTGATTTCTATCCATATATGCAGTCAGTTTACACCATTTCTGTTTAATTTTGTTTTCTGGCGTTTTTGCAAATATTCTTTAGCCCATGTTAAAACAATCATGCCAATTCTTAGATTTTTCATAGATTTAATTATATTTTAAATGTTGTCTCTAACTTAATGTGAACTATTTAAAAACAAATAAGCCTTAAATAAATATTTGAAACTCTAGTTCACACATTGATTTCAATGGATTTTAGATTCTTTCTTTTTTTATGACTCTAATTAGTTTGCCTTAATTTTTGATTTCTTCATAATAACTAATACCTAATTTTCTTGTTTTGTTATATTTTCACCTTAAAAATACTTTTGTAGTATTGATATGACACTGCATGAAAAATATATAAATGTATAACCAAAATGAAAGAAAAGTTAATATTTTCTGTTTGCTGTTATTTGAAAAATATTTTGGAATTTAAAACAATATTGGAGAGTTAAATAAAGAGGGGAGAAAAGCTTATCAGGAGTATTTTACATTGCTTAATTACGCTAAAATTATTTTATGTTTTCCATAAACATATAATTGAGTGATAGCTCCTATCTTTGAATAAACACTGTTTATAAAGAGGAAATAGTTATCATTGGATAGAATATGAAATTAATATATGTAAAAATGGCAAACTTAGGAAGTTTACACCCCCGTTCTTCAATAAAACTAGTATAAAGACTCGTGTAGGACCTTTCATAACAAGTTACTAACATGTGAGATTGTTATAAGTAAAAGACGAAAAAACAAACGAACCAGAAAAACAAAACCGCCTATGTATGCAATTGTGAAAACAGACATGAATAATTAAGTTGCATACACTAGGATCAGCAGATGTTAGACTTCCACGTGGACAACAGTGGTTCGAGTCCCAGACCCAGTGGCTTGAAACTTAACGCTGGGCACATGTGTGTGCATGCCCCAAATCCTGAGAGGCGAATGGAGGAGAAGGGATTGTGGTGTGGCCATCCTTCCTGGGGGATGATTTCTTACTTTCTGTCTCTCTGTCTCTGTCTCTCCAGTAAGTGCACATGCCCTATACAAAAAAACTTCTCTGTGTAAAAAAAAAAAAGTGCATATACTTTTCAAATTAGTATTTGTCACACTATTTGATTAAGAAATGAAAAAATAGTGTCTAAAATATTTAGTTTTGAGTTTGAAACTTAACGCTGGGCACATGTGTGTGCATGCCCCAAATCCTGAGAGGCGAATGGAGGAGAAGGGATTGTGGTGTGGCCATCCTTCCTGGGGGATGATTTCTTACTTTCTGTCTCTCTGTCTCTGTCTCTCCAGTAAGTGCACATGCCCTATACAAAAAAACTTCTCTGTGTAAAAAAAAAAAAGTGCATATACTTTTCAAATTAGTATTTGTCACACTATTTGATTAAGAAATGAAAAAATAGTGTCTAAAATATTTAGTTTTGAGTGCTATGTTAGATTAATTTTCCATACAATAATTTGAGGTCTCCACACTCACCTACAACTGTATACAGCCCTGTTCACCACCTGTCCCTGCACACTACCTCAGCCCAACATTTTGTAGTGAGAACGACTAATCCAAACACTTTTCATTTTTACCTGCATGAATTGCCGATATAGACCTATGCACATTTTTTATATAAATGGGATAATACCATGTGTATTACAACTTTCTTTTTAGTTTATTTCAGGTCACATTCATATTTTTAATTTCCTCCATAGTATTCATAGTTTAAATGTACCAAAATGTATATTTTCTTAGTGTCTCAGTATGTTCATACTGCTTTAACAAAACACCTGAGTGGTCTTTTATAAAGAAGAGAAATCAATTTCTGACAGTTGCCTCTTACATTAAATATAACTACATGAGCCTAGTATGTAGGGGCCCAGCAAGAAGCAAATGGGACTCTTCATCTGGGTCACTTGAGGAGAGTTTAATGAACTGTTATTTATGGAGTCCTTGGCAGGGTTTAGGGGATTAAAAAGGATAAAGCAACATCTTGGCAAGAGCCCTAAAGGGATCAGGAAAGGGAGCAGTTAGTGGGCATGGAGGGGATAGTTCTATGGAATGAGTCACTTGGCCTGTGTGGTGGCTTTCCTTCAGGGCATGGCCATTCCCCGGATCCTCAAGGAGGGAGAAGGAGGAATGCATACTTGACTTGCGCCCTCCTGCTCTGAGACCTCCGCCATGGCTTCCCCTTCACACCTATGTGAAGCCACAGAGTGAGACACTCATGGCTTGGCTCTGGAGGCAGACGCCTACAGAGCAGGGCAGGGTGGAAATTGGAGGAGAAAGGTCTGGAGAGACAAAAATCAATGCAGGAGTGTGCTCATGTAAGTGTGTGTAAGAGTTGTGTGTGTGTGTATTTGCAAAATTGGGTTTCTTCTCTGGCTTTCAGTTTTATAACAAAAGTGCATGAATAAATGCCAATAGATGAAACATAACAGCCCATTTATTGGGGTTGAGGTAAAAACAGAGAAGGCCAAAGACCTACCTTAAGTATATTTTCCTATCTCCCTGCAAGCTTGATTATAAGAGATTTTAACATGTTGGTGGAAAATGGAATTAGTTTATTTTGGTGCCAAAATATTTTGAAATCCATGGACTCATTTTTTTATAAGACACGATTTCTGTGAACTTTAGTATGAAAAACTAGTATCTACTCAGAGAGCAGAAAGAAAAGCCTCCCACAATTGCAGTAGTAACTCGTAAAGGTTTAGTATGAAATCAACTCCATTAGTGGGACGGGATATGCCGTTACAGGAGCACAAGTGAGCTTAATGTCATAGCTTAATGTCATTGCTGTGAAGAACGTCGAAACAAATCAGACAGACATTTTCGTTTAGGAAACTGAAAACTGATAAACCATCTAACAAGCCACTTGTGGCATTCTCCAAACATCACAGACTCAACACTAAAGCTGGAAGGGACCTTACACTATATCGTGTCATTTGAGAGCCTTCACTGTGCAGGAGAGAACGCTCACCCTGTGGGATGTCGTCGGTAAGCCAGTTCATTATTATGGTTACGAATAACAGCATGTTGCCAAGACATGCCACTTTCTGAAAGTTGTTTGCTAATCAGAAGCAATAAATACAGAAGTAATCAACTTGTGTACAAACATACCTATGGTATAAATAAATTGTTACCATGTACACAGATCTAATATTTTCTACCTTTATAAAATCTATTGAGATAAAAACTCTGAGCATTTCCCTGTATGCGTATGAATTTTTATCATGCATATATAGTATTTTCAATTTCAAATCTAATTCAGGATCACATGTTATTTATTCCTGGGAAAATAGCTGTAAGTAGGAATAGTGCCAAGACCCATTCAATAACCAATTATTTAATTACTCATAACCTTGGGGAAATATTGGCAAGTGGAAGCTGGGGAAGAGAAGCAAGATATAGTCTGTTCAGTTATCAGTTGCAACCCCCAAAATTCTCACACCAAAAATTGGGTTGTCTAGAAAGTCGTGACATATTTTTCTGTGGAAAAATGCCTCATGACTTTCCGAAGGGCCAATACATCTTTCCCTTTGTGAGTTATTATTGCAATTGCCCAATAACCTTATCACTGCTCTCTGAATTGTATGCCACTTAGCAACGTCATTGTGTCATGGACCGCCTCCAGAAATCCTGTGTCTGCATTGTCTGTATTCAGTGTCAACCTGGCGGCCTAAAGGAGGCGAGATAGACTCAATATAAGCATGCTGCCCTGATGTTGTAGGATCTCCTTGTTTTCCCCACAAGGTCTAAGTATTTTCCTCCCTTACCTAACTTCCTGAAAAGTGAGTTTGGTCATCAGTATGTGGGGTGGCTGGACCATGAACTAAAAGAATGGGTCACAGAAAGAAAAAGAGATGTGAACAGTAAACACTGAAAGGCTCTAAGCGTAATGAGGATTTCAGGTAAAAAGGCTGGTCCTTCCGTAGTGTTTTTCTCCTACCTTTTCACCAGGTGACCTGACAGCTGTGCTTTGGCCCTCCGCAATCTGGTCTGCCAGTTCGCGAGCAAACCTTTGCCCCTGGCTTCCCTTTTCCTTCTAGGCATGTCTAATGCTCCTGGTTCTTCTAGCTCTGCACTGGTCAATATGACAGCCATTAGCCACATGGAACTATTTAATCCTCAATCAAGATTCATTGCAATAAAATACTGTTTTGCAAGGTATCTCCTCTGGGCAAGTCAAAATGAGACGTCAGGAGTTGAAAGAAGACACAGGGCACTCAGGGCACGGAGGATAGAACATTTATTTTCCGGCCACCCAGATGCCCTCAACTGGAGCATTGTCTTTTTAGAAGAAGCTGAGACAGAAGTGGCATGGCGCCCCATGGCTACATACGGTGGTACCTGCGCGGTGTGGACCCTCACCTAGATCGTTTATTAATATGGGTACGTGTGGATGGTCCGGCAAATCCTGAGAGGGAACCAGTCTGACTCCATATTCCCCACAAAGACATTTAAAATTTCCATCTCCTCAGGACAGCTCGTGGCATGGTGATTAAGGTAGTTGGGTCCCACATGGTCTAGTGTGGAATTTGAGTCCCAGACACAGTGGCTTGAAAAGCACACCAGGTGTGTCTGCATGCGTGCCCAGAATCCTGACAGCAGGATGCAGGAGAAGGAACTGTGGCATGGCCATCTCCCTGGAGGGTGATCTCTCACTTCCTCCTCTCATCCTCCCACTCTGGTGAGTGCATGTGCCCTATAGCGAAAACTAAACCTAAAACGTTTCATCCACTCAGGTGCACCAGCCGCATTCCAAGTGCTCGTTGTCACACATGTCCAGAGGCTCCCACACGGGATGGGGCGAATGGGAAACTCATCTGCCATCACACAGCGCTCTTTGCCCACAGTGTTCCAGATCTTCACTGGCATGCCCTTTTTCTTTTTTAAGTGCATTTTTTCTTTCTTCCATGAAAAATAGAGACAGAGACAAAGAGACAGCACCCCAACAACGGCATTACGCCGTAATCTACCCCAGCCTTAGCCTAGATCATGGACATGCCCAAGCCTGGTGTGTTCAAGGAGAGTTTTGGACTTGAACCTGGAACCCTCCCATGTGTCAACCTCACCGAGCATTGCAATTTACTGTTGCCTCGCCATCTGGGCCCTGGCAGTTTCTTTACAGCAAAACTATCTTCTCTGTTGTGCTCAGTTACGAGACCTGATGCTTCTGTGCTAATATTTCCTTTTCTCTTCTGTGCTTCCCGTTCCCACTGCTGCCATAGGTCTCATCCCTGACCTGTCTGGGACCCCTTGCCTCAGTTCCCTCTCATCACCTCACCTGTGCTTCCCATCAGCTCCAATCCAGCCCTCACTGAATCTGCGTTAAAAGTCCAAAAACATAGTCGGAGCAAGTTTTGACTCAACTGGTTTCAGAAGCCTGTCCTGGGACCAGCAGTTAGCGTAATGGCTATGTCGCTGGATTCCCATGTAGTCGACCGCGGTTTCAGTCCTGGACCCGGTGGCTTAAACTCACTCCGGGTGCGTGTGTGTGCGTGCCCAAGATCCCGAGAGGAGAATGGAGGAGAAGGGATTGCGGCGTGGCCATCCCCCCTGGGGGGTGATTTCTCGCTTTCTGTCTCTATGTCTCTCTGTCTTTCTGGCGAGCGCACGTGCCTTATAGTGAAAACCTCTCTAAAAAGGAAAAAAAAAAAAAAAAAAGAAGCCTGTCCTTAACTTGGAACTGACACAGAAATGGAGAAAGCAGAAGAGGCTTCTTCCAAATTTTTTCATCTACATTTACGTTGTAGAAAATCAAGCATGGGTCTTATTTCATCCTTTTTCATTATTAGTTAAATTCTAAGACCTATCTCTTAATATACATAACATATGCTGTGCAATAAATTAATTCATGATTAAATCCTCAAGTTTCACATTTGTTGCTTTGTATATGAAATGACCTTTGAAGTAGTAATGTAGCACTAATTATGTTTTCCATTTGATGTAAAGTGCTTATAAACTACCTCACATAACTACAAATTAAACCACACAGTCACACTTTGTATGTTGTATTTTTCTTTCCAAAAGCTCAGGGACCTTTACAGAAATCATTTTATTAATCTTCACACATCTCCGAGATACGACGGTTGGTTTTAATTATCCTTCCTCCTGCACTGGGGGAGCTGTACGGGGGCCGTTTGTCACGGAAGTCTGTGGGCACCACACCAAGTATGCCGGGTTAATACAGAGTGGCAGTGGGGCGGGGCAGGAGCTCTTCAGTCAAATGTACATGGTGGGGGAGACTTTCAGAAGTGCCAGTGAACCCTCTTCTGTTCCATACTTTCTGTTCCGTCCTGAAAGTACAGAACACCTTCTCTTGTCAGTTCAACATGAGGACACTGTGATTAGCTCTCTAGGAACATAGATCAGGAAATTTCGTATAGGACTTTGAAAAACATCTTCTCTCTGCATCCTTTCTACTAATCCTTTTGCGTATGTTTAAATTAATATCACATCCATCTCTTCGTTCTAACTGTGAATTTAGAACAAAAGCTCTATGAACAAAAGGAAAATGATAAGACCAGCCTCTACTGGTTTTTCCAAGAGTCTCCTCTCAGAGATTGGAAACTGGAGAAGCACATAGAAGGGGAAGCTCTATCAGTCACATTAATATAGAGATCATGCCTCAGAGCAGACTTTGTTGGAGTATTTTTTAAATTTATTTTATTTATTAATTTATTTATTTTTCACTCCAGGGTGTACACACATTGTATTTTCCTTTCCGTTGTTATTTATTTTGGCTGATCTCAGACTGGAGTCACATGCACACAGTTATCAGGCAGAGAAAGGACGCAGTTGGGGAGCAGGTTGAACAGAGGCAGACAGGGCTGGATGGGGGCTCGGTAGTGAAACACGATGCTTGGCAGGGCTGACCCACATGGAAGGTTCTGGTTGTGTCTGAGACTCCTTGGATATGCCAGGCACGTGTGCACCCAGGATTATGGGCTGGCTGAGGCTGGGAGTGGTCAGGGCCTCCAGATCCCCTTGGGATGCTGTCTCTCTCTCTCTGTCTCTGTCTCTTAAAAGAAAGAAATAGTAAACTAATAACAAAATATGGAAACTACAGGAAATTTTACATTTCCAATAATTCACTAAGGCTATATAGATCATTCAGAATTAATGGTAATTCTCTAAATCTAGGCACAAATGTTTGCAAAATGAAGACTAACCTATAGGTTGACTTCAGTAACTGAAGAGTGAAAACAAAAATCTTGTACTGGAATAAATTGGCTCCTAAGTTACTCATAATTTTCACATACAGGTATGCAGAAGCCCTGCCTTATACACCTAGATATGCATAGCAGATAAAGAAAAGTCAAGTATATTGAAATATAATTTATACCAATAAAGATATTTAGCTAAATACACTGGGAAATAATGTTGCTAGATAGTGAAACAGAGGAAATAAACCAATTCAGGAAATTTCATACAGGACTTTGAAGTAGTTTATGTATTTTTCCCAAATTAATCTATATAGTTTTCCTAAATGAATATCATTCACCGAATCACATAGAAACTCACTTTTGAAGAGATTTTTCTGACATTTGACCATGAAAAAGTTTAGTCAATACTTCTCTTTTTTTCCCAAATCTCCATTTTCTGTTTCTAGTCATCTGTTGCAGAGTTCTAAGACACTAGGAAACGAAGAATAAGAATTTCGAGTGCTCAGTGATCTCACTGCGGTGTGTCACCCCCAAAGGCTTTCATGGAGTTGGTGATGCACCCTTCTCTCCTGACAGAGCAGATGACGAGGACAGACTGCGGGCTGGAAGATGATCCTGGCCCAAAGAGATGAAAACAAAGGCACCTAAGCTCCAGGTGGAGAAAATCCTTAGTGCAGTGTGCTATGTCTTAGTGCTATGTTCCTCCTCCAGATCCCAGGCAGAAGTGTCCCTAGCACACTCAGGGAGATTTCTGGATGTGAACCTGGAACCTTCTCATATAGTCAGCCCTGCAGAGCATCACTCTTTTTTAAAATAATTATTTATTTAATTTCATGTATTCATTCATTTATTTTAATTTGATGAGTGAGAAAAAGAGAGGAAGAGAGAGAGAGAGAGCAAGCTGCCAGGTCCAGGACTCAAACCATGTCAGCCATGTGGGAGTGTCCAACACTTTAAACACCATGCCACCTGCTGGTCCCCCAGAGCATCAGTGTTTACTGCTGTGTGGCTATACACCACTGGAGACAATAAACATGTTCATCTTCAGGAGCGATTAGCAAGGTGGTTCTGGTTGAGGGACTTGAACTTTCAAACACAGGTGCCCCTGGAGCTGGAGTCACCTCAAGGATCAAATTGGGAAGAATGTGTTTACAGGGCAATGGCAGGAGCTCAAGTCCCTTCACGTGGACCTCTCCACCAGGCTTCTTCGCAGCATGGGAATTCTGTGCTCTCAAAACATGTGACCCAAATGAGAACAAAAGTCAGCCCCCAAGGCAGAAGCCACATTTTGGTTTGATTTTATACCTCATCTTTAAATGGAATTCCCGCCACTTCCGCTGTGTTCTGTTAGATAAGAATTGGTATGTCCAGCCCACATGGAAAGGGAGGGAATTACACATGAACTTAGTCCCAGAATGTGCAGATCTTAGACCCTGCATCGGCCATGTGGGAGTCCACGATATACTCGCTATGCCGTCTGCTGGCACCCAGAGAAACTGTTGAGGTCAGCAGAGTGTTTTCTTGTAAGTGGATCATTTTACACTCTAGCAAAACAAGGCTAAGTGAAATGAAGTCACTTCTTTATTTTAACCAGTCAAAAATAAAAGTGGATTCAGGTTTCTAATTCCTAGTTTTTCCATATTTTGAAGTACAGGCTAATGCCCTCCCATCAGGTATTTCCAATCTAGTGAGAAATAAATATGAAAATGAAGTGCCAAGTTGATTTCAGGTCAGGACTGGGGTGGGGTGGGAGAGTGTGGAGAAAGATATAGGTTGAAGTTGGCTGTTCATTTAGTTTGAGTAAATTGGAAAAGAAACTCATTTTTAAGTCTGTTCTTAGAGGTTTCAATAATGGGATGGAAATGCCAGGAAAATGTCTTTAATACAGTCTGATAATTCAGAGACACATAATGGAGAGTGACAAACACCAAGTACTAATCCGATACATGGCGCACGGCGGTGAGGGTTTGGGGATTTTGCTTGCAATTGCACTTGTATAATGTTGTGTTGCAAAGATGGATTGGGATTGAACAACGGACTGAAAATTGAAGCTGGGGACTCACAGCACCCACTTCATTTGGTTTCTAAGGGATGTTGCGTAAATATTACATGTTGACCTAGGACAGCACCAGGTGATTGATAATGGCAGCTCTGGGCGGAGAAAAACACCGTTAAGCTTTCTAATGAGAGGTTAGAGCAGGGTCTAAATCTCAGCATTAGAGAAACTCGGGACTAGGAAACTGGTTGTTGTGGGGCCTGCCTGTATATAATAGCAAAGTCAGTCGTGTCCCTGGCCTCTACCCACTCACTGGGTTCTCGTAATGCTCCCTCCTCTCTGCCCCATACTCACTCAAATTTCTGTTTATTTATTTTTTTAGAATTATTTTATTTAGCTTTATTTATTTATTTATTTGCTTATTTTAATTTTACCAGAGAGGAAGAAGAGAAAAGGAAAATGAGAAAGTAAGTTGCCAGGTCCAGGACTCGAACCATGGTCGGCCACGTGGGAGACCAGCACCCTTAACCTTCACATCACCTGCTGGCCTCGACCCACTCAAATTTCAATGTACATTGTTACTGCTGTTTCTTTTTTGCGAATGTGCCAAATGTTATTCTATACTGAGAACTCTGCACTTTTTTACTTATCTTGACTTCATTCACTTCTCCTGCAGAAAGGCAGGGACATGGGTTAGATGCAGAGAAGTACTGTAAAAGCTGGGACCATTTATATCCTCAAATGACTGCAGACGAGTCCTTTGGGTCCAGACCTAGAATTGGCTGGTGGACTGGGCAGGAGCCAGAACTGGGAAGAGAAGGATGACAACAGATGACTAATTATATGTGTATGTTTTGGATGTGGGCAGCACTTTTGGAGAACTAGGGCTGTCACGGGGGTCTATGATTAGATTTCCTGTCTGTGTCTAGAGCTGCTTGTGCAGAGGGCAGCTCGGGTGTACAGCAAAGGGGGCTGCTCAGTACTGGACTCTGGCAGTGAAGGAGCCCCCCTCCCACATCCAGGCAGCAAGAGACTCTGCTGAAGCTCTGTTCCTGCAGAACGATTGTCAGGGGAGAGCCGGGCAGGATTGCTTCCTGTGGGAAGTTGCCAGGAAGGACCAAAGGCTGATGGAAACTACAGGGATGGAGAAGAAGCACTTTCTTTAATGCTTGTCAACCTTCTTATTCTCCTTCATGGAGCTTTAGCCAATCAATGTAGTTTCCAAAATAAATTATATTTTCTTTCAGAGAGGTCCTAGTGTCAATCTCATGGGATCCTTCTAAATAAGTGTAAGGGTAGTTGTAACCTGGGACTGTGGTTCTGTGAGATAAATCAGGGTCCTGGAGTCCTCTGGTAATAAATAAAGTAAATGGATAATTAAGCATGCCTTTAATCTAAATAGGATTAATAGCCCAATGCAATTGGATTCTACATGATTTTAAGTGAAATATGCATTTCTAAGAAATAGTCCCAAGGACATCAGCCCCAGTAACATTAAAACATTGGAAAAATAGGACTTTTTAAAGATAAAATTTTTCTCTTTCTTTTCAGGAAAAAAGTAATGAGGAGATTCATATAAATACAAGTGTGACACCCCACTGTGGAGCTGGAAGGACACCATGAAAGAAGGAATCTGTGATTTGGGTCACACAAAACCCATCTGGACAAAGAGAACCCTGATGAACACACATGCCCCAAACTCAGAAGGAAGCAACTTATTACAACTATGGGCAGATGGAGACCAGATAAAGCACACCAGGCACCACATGAGCTCTGCTCAGTACAGACGATACATCCAACTTGGAGCCACCTTTTCAACCCAGTTTGTTTCCCATGTTTAATGAGGGAATGGTTAGGAATGAAATCTGCACTTTAACGTATGTGGTCCTCATTAATCTTGGTCAAAATGAAATATAATCTACATGGGACCAGTAGTTGGTGTAATAGCTATGTTGCTGGACTCCCATGTAGTCGACCGTGGTTCGAGTCCCAGACCCGGTGGTTTAAACTCACTCCGGACATGTGAGCGTGTGTGCCCAAGATCCTGAGAGGAGAATGGAGGAGAAGGGATTGTGGCATGGCCACCCCCCAACCGGGGGGAGGGGTAATTTCTCGCTTTCTATCTCTCTCTTTCTCTCTTTCTGGCAAGCACATGAACTCTATAGCAAAAACCTCTCAAAAATAAAAAAAAAAAGTAGAAATATAATCTAGATAAATAAAGGTTGGAAAAGCAGGTGGTGAAGTCCTGGACTTGGTGGTTTAAAACTCACATTGGGTGCATGTGCATGTTCAAGTCCTGGACGTGGTGGCTTAAAACTCACACTGTGTGCAGGTGCATGTATATTCAAGAGCCTGAGAGGGAAATGGAAGAGAAGGGATTGTGGTGTAGCTATCTCCCCAGGAGGTGATTTCTTGCTTTCTGTCTCTCTGTCTCTCTGGTGAGTACAAATACCCAATAGCAAAAATATTTCTCAAAAAAAAAAGGACACTTAGCTAAATATATTGATAAGCAATGTTAGTAAATGTAAAAAAGAAAGAAAAAAAAAAAGGTACTCATCTACTCTGTATGTAATTTTCTTAAATTAATATTATTCATTGAATCCATAGAAATTCCCTTTTAAAGACATTCTCTGGTATTTCGACATAAAAAGGTTTATTTTTTTTTTGAGAGATTTTTGCTATAGAGCATGTGCACTTGCCAGAAAGACAGAGAGAGACAGAGAGACAGAAAGTGAGAAATCACCCCCTACCCGACAGGAGGGATGGCCATGGCACAATCCCTTCTCCTCCATTCTCCTCTCAAGATTTTGGACATGCAAGCATACATATCCAGTATGAGTTTCAAGCCTCCAGGTCTGGGACTGAAACTGCGATCAGCCATGTGGGAGTCCAGCACCTTAACCACTATGCTACCTGCTGGCCTGGAAAAAAGGTTTATTGATAGTGATTTTCTGTTTTTCATATTTAGGGAGAAAAAATTTTTCAAAATCAACCAAGTTGAAATCTACGTAATTTAAAAAAAAAAATCAAAATGTCTTGCTTTTATTTTTGCAATTTCCTTCTCCCCCACTCTCCTACAATTCTAGGTGGGATACAGTGAAGTGATGAAAATAAACATTTAGGTTAGAAAATAAAATTTCCCATGGGTGAATGAGTTGTATAAATTCCAAATGTTAGAATGAATGTCTCACAGTCTCCTGAGTGGCTCAGAGCACAATCCATCAATGCCATGCTGTCCTGTCTTTGTGGTGGACTTTAAGAAAGAATGGAGAAACAAAGCACCTCTAAGCATTTTCAAAACTGAATAAAAAGTGGACATCCTTGTCTTGTTCTAGTTCTTAGAGGAAAAGCTTTCTTCTCCCCATTCAGTATGATGTCAGCTGTGGGTCTATCGTATATGGACCTTTTTTATGCTGCGATAATGACTTCTGTACCTAATTTGTTGAGATTTTTATTTTTATTATAAAGTTTTATCAAATGCTTTTTCTATGTCAATTGAGATAATTGTATGGTTTAAAATCTTTCAGTCTGTTGATGGATGGGATATATCATGTTACTGATTCACCGTATGTTGAACCATCCTTGCATCCCTGGGATAAATCCTACTAGATTCCAAGTTATGGAATCAACCTAAGTGTACCTTAACAGATGACTGGATAAAGAAAACGTGGTATGTCTATACAATGGAATATTATTCAGCCATAAAAAGATGAAATTCTAGCTCATGAAATATGTGGATGAGCATCGTAGAAATGCTCAGTGAAATCAGCCAGTCACCAAAAGACAAACACTACATACTTTCACTCATTTTCAGAAGCTGAAAAATCCGATCACATAGAAGGGAGAATAGAATGCTGGGTATTAGAGGCTGTGGAAAGGGCATGAGTGTGAGGAGTATAGGGAGGACTTGGAAAACAGATACAAAATTGAAGTTAAATAAGGGGAATGAGTTCTGGGGTGCTAAAAAACAGTATTGTAACTATTAAGAGCAATCTATTGTACACTTCAAAATAGCTAAAATAGAGAAATCTGAGCATTCTATAGCACCAGGTGTAAGTTGATGGACACCTTTATTGCCCTGGTCTGACTATTACACATTGTATACAAGTGTTTAAAACCCAACACTGTATCTCATACATATGTACAACTATTACAATGTCAATTAAAAATAATGATAACAATTGAATAAAAAGAACTCAAAGGGCAAGAAAAGTGGAAGAAAGTTCCAGACCAAGAACAGGATAAATAATTGAAGAGTGAAATTCAAGTTGTGAATCCAGGAATTTCTATTGCAACCAAACACAGTGGACATCAAAACAGGGCAATGCTTCTTCCATGCAGAGATATGAGAGTTTAGCGACACAGTCAGAAGCTCACCTTGTTGGTTTCCTGACCAACATCAGTCATCGTTGCGTTTGCAGATCTGACATTGTCTGTACCATGGGGAACTGCAGAATGAAAAGTGAAGAGACCAGGTTGGGGTTTCCTTGTCAACTGGAGCTCCTGGTGACGGAAGATTCTGTAGGATGACTCTAGCTCAACGGTTAGCTTAAAGGTGGTAAGTTCCTACACCCACACGGTGTGCTCCAAAATACTATGGGTGGAGAAACCCCTTTAATTTCCATAGCATGTAACTCACAACGTATTTAAATATTAGATTTGCTTTCTGGCAAACAGCAGGCAGTTGTTTTGAAACAGGGAAGGACTCACACTGCTGGGCTGTGGCAGGCCGCCCTGGCTTCTGGATGGAGGGTTTTTTTTTTTTGGAGAGGTTTTCACTACAGGGCGTGTGCGCTCGCCAGACAGACAGAGAGAGAGACATAGAGGCAGAAAGCTAGAAATCACCCCCCAGGGAGGATGGTCACGCCACAATCCCTTCTCCTCCATTCTCCTCTCGGGATCTTGGGCACGCACGCACACGCACCCGGCGTGAGTTTTAAGCCACCGGGTCTGGGATGCGAACCGCAGTTGACTGCGTGGGAGTCCAGCGACATAGCCATTACGCTAACTGCTGGTTCCCTGGATTGAGTTTTTAACACACACTGAAACTAAGTTGTTTTTTTTTTTTTTTTTTTTGGAGAGGTTTTTTCACTACAGGGCGTGTGCGCTCACCATACAGACAGAGAAAGACATAGAGACAGAAAGCAAGAAATCACCCCCCAGAAGGGATGGTCACGCTGCAATCCCTTCTCCTCCATTCTCCTCTCGGGATCTTGGGCACACACGCACATGCGCCTGGCGTGAGTTTTAAGCCACCGGGTCCGGAATGCGAACCGCGGTCGACTACGTGGGAGTCCAGCGACATAGCCATTACACTAAATGCTGGTTCCTGAAACTAAGTTTTTAAAAAGTGTTTTCCTCCTTATTCGTGATAGCAAGTAAGTGTTGGAACTAAATTTTTTTTTATTTTTCTAATTATTTTCTTTATTCATGATAGAGCACATGAATATGCACATGTGCATGTGTGTGCATGTGCAAGAGAGAGTGAAATGGACCAGCAGCCATGAGGTCTCAGGCACTCTCACTCTTACCCAGGGTTTCAGGCTGACCGGGCCAGGAATTCGAACCAGGGCCACCATATAGAATTCAGCTTCTCTTTCTTCTCTCTCGTTTGTTTGCTATAAGATACATGTGCTCACCAGAGAGAGACAGAGAGAAAGTGAGAAATCACCTCCTGGGGGGGATGGCCTTGCTACAATCTTTCCTCCATTCTCTTTTCAGGATTTTAGGCACACATGCATATGTGCCTGAAGTGTTTTTCAAGCTGCCTGGGCTGGGACTCAAACTGCAAAGTTGGCCATGTGGGATACAGCACCTTAATCTTCACACCATCTGCCGGCCTTTCAGCTTCTCTTAAGCAGTGCCCTACTGCTGTACCATGGAACCAGCTCTGGAACTAAATTCTTCTGCTGCTTCTCAACTTCTCTTCCCTTGGGAAGTTGGCCATACTATCCTATGTAGCACTTCTACAGAGACTGCTGGTTTCTCTAGTCATCAGCATAAACTTCTGAGCAATAGCAGTGGGCTGACCACTGGGCCAGGAGTGTTTATTGGCTATTAAAACTTTTGTTTTGGTTTGATTTTGTACGTAGTTTTATTTATTTATTTATTTCCATTCGTATGATTTATTATTTTTATACATTTGGTCATTATACACCATTTAGTTTGTAAAAAGACTTACCCAACATGATATACACCACACAGCAAAGGAGTTGCTACTACTGTACACGCCATCACCAACAGGCAACAAACCGTATCTGTGTAACACAAATGCCTTACTTCTCCATATTTTCCCAAATTTCCCTTCCTATTTTCTTCCCCTCTCCCACTCACCTTCCACTTTGTCCCCAGTGTCCATAATTCTTTTCAATGCTTTTATGTCCTCCAGTCTTTCAGTTGGTTCCATAGAGTGCAGATAGTCGGTGTATGTTAAATGGAGACATACGGTGTTTCTGTTCCATAGCTTGATTTGCTTCCTTCAAATATATGTTTCCTCCTCAGTTTACAGAGGCAGAAACTGAGGGTCACAGAGCTTGGGTTATTAGGGCAGCTATGCACAGTTAATTAACATTCGAACCAGGCATAGCTTGCCCCCGCACGTAGGTCTTCTCCCATCCCACATAGTTGCTACCCAAAAGAAAGCAGTTCTTCCTGCCCCTGGTCTTGGGGGTATTAACAATTCATAATTTACTCACAGAAGCTGTGTGCAAGATTTCAACTTATGTAGGTGTATGCACTAGCATAGGTGTGTGCACATGTATTTGTGTGTGGGCGTGATAGATTTTATTTACATTGCTTCTTACTGGGGAGTGGTTCAGTGAATATCTCTAATATACTCACTTGGGAATTAGCATTTGAAAACTATTTTATGTGCCAGGGATGTATTTCTTTGCAACCAGATCCCCCATGTAGTTTCCTATGAGAACGTTTTAGGGGGTCATGGAGACAGCAGATAAAGACTGAGCTGCACTGGTTCCCAAACCTTCATGGACACAGAATTCAGACCAGCTTAGTTGTTAGCCAACGTATTACTCTAGCATTGCCATGAAGCATTTCTTTCCTCTTCACCAAGCTATTATGAGTTTTTCCCTTTTCAGTATATATGATCCAGCCACAAATAACTAGGTGGCGATATCACCCAAATTCACTTACAGGCAGAGTGATTCCTGCCAAAGAATAAGTTACCATAAAAATGTCTGGTTTTGCTACAAAATTTACCCTAATGACTTACATATGAGCTCTAATTTAGGGATAGCTAAAGTTGTTAGTAATCTGAGTTTGCTGAAGTCTTCAGATGAAATCAAAGTTACTAGAAAAAAATGAAAACTTTTTAAAAGACTTCATTTATTTCTGAAGTTTGTAAAATGCCAACCTGAGTTATAGGCATCTTGTGGTGAACAGGCAGCGTCTGGGATATGAGGTAATCTGAAAAGGTGGAAACCACTCAAGTTTAAAAGGAAGACCAGTAGGGTTCTTCAAAATGCTTGTGGAGAATCACATTATACAAAAAGAATGGTAGATTCCAAAATTCTTTTGCACCAAAATGAACTCATATTTTGATTCCATTTTCCCAGGAACTTTTCGGTCCCTTCATATATACCTTGGTGCATATTCCTAGGCACCAAAGCTCATAGGATTTTCTTTAGTGCTGGACTTTAAATGATAGAGTCTGATACAGAAGACAATAGAAGCCTTTCTCGATATAGACTGCCATTTTCCCCAAAATCCTTGGTACGGCATGGCTTGACATTTGTCTAAATTAAGCCGTTTTGTTTTTGTTTTTGTTTTAGTTTTTTAAGATTTTTGTCATGGAGTACGTATGCTCACTGGAGAGAGACAGAGAGAGACAGTGAGAGGGAAAATGAGAAATCACCCCCCAGGGAGGAGGGCCACACTGCAATCCCTTTTCTTCCATTCTCCTCCTGGGATTTTGGGCACACAAACATGCACCTGCTGTGATTTTCAAGTCACCAGGTCTGGGACTCGAACCATGATTGGTCATTGAATTAAACTTTAAACCTTTAAGATCTGTAAGAGAAGAAGCCAGCGTTTCCCCCACTTTACTATTTTGGCCATGGATGATGGGGAGGGGGGAGGATGAAGACAGTGATGATGAGACTGAGAAGTCGTGACTGAGAACAGTGCTCTGTTCTCTGCTAAACCATGTCTTTGTGTTGTGATGAACTGCTTAGCAGGAATTAGCAGGAGGCTGTTCCAAAACAGCTCAGGCTCAGAATTCCAGGGTTCCTTCCCCTGAACGGTTATAACATGCTTACAGCTACGTCTCTCCTTTTTCAGAAAATGCATGAAATCGTAGACTGCAGCTTAGCCACACACAATGAAGCTAGGGACAGAAATCGCTAATCAAAATCACACTAGAAACCTGTGTTGTATTACTCCAGAATGCCCACGACCCCATTACTTGCTTGCTCACTTGGAAAGAATTCCTGTGAAAGATGATCGGGAGGTATTTTCACATATGCTGCCGTTGACACACAAATATGAGATGATCTCTGTTTAGCAGTCAGAAGGGGACTAATGAAAACTGGAATTCATACGTAGAATGTTCAGTCTGGTCCAACAACTAACGCATCTATTCGTCTGCTGCATTTCTAAAGCACGTTGGATTTTCAACATCATGGGCAAGTCTGATAACCTGTTACATTTAGAAACTGCTTTACTTTTAAAAGCTCCTCAGATATACTTTCTCATTTACTTAGCAACATAATAATCCCATGTGGATGGTTTCCATTGCTATTTCCATTTTGGAGGAGATGGGACTCCAGCGCTGTGTGTTCAAGGGGCTTGTCAACCAAACAGCTGGGAAGGGCCATGTCAGGCTTAAATAAGGGTCTTTTGATGCTGCTTTTTTTTTTTCTTTCTTTCTTCCCTTTTTTTCTACAAAACCCCACTCACTGTCTTCCATACTAACTCAGGTATGTCATTATTGCCCAGCTTTGTCTATCACTGCATGGGTGGAATTTTTACATCAAAAAGTAATGTTATAAAACATAAAACATGAGCCCCAAATGTGTAAGCTAGGACACTAGAGTGTTTAAATTACTCTGGGTTCTTTCTAGCCTCTGTCTAGGGAACTTCAGATGTTTTTTGGAAAAAATAGAATTAAAGCGTGAGTCTATTCCTGTGTGAATAGAGAGAGAGAGAGAGAGAAAAAGAGAGAGAAACCTATGCATAGTTTTTTTTTTCTTTTTTTTGGAGAGATTTTCGCTATAGGGCTCATGCGCTCGCCAGCCAGACAGAGAGAGACAGAGAGATAGAAAGCGAGAAATCACCCCCCAGGGGGAATGGTCACGGCGCAATCCCTTCTCCTCCATTCTCCTATCGGGATCCTGAGCACGCACGCACACGCGCCCGGCGTGAGTTTTAAGCCACCGGATCAGGGACGCGAACTGCGGTCGACTACATGGGAATCCAGCAACATAGCCGTTACGCTAACTGCTGGTTCCCAGTTTTTTATAATACGTATTTTCTTTTTTTTCCTTAAATTTTATTTAATATGCATGCATGAGAGATAGAGAGCAAGCACCCCACCACCACCGGACCTGATCATGTGGCGATCCTTTTTCCTACAACTATCCATCCTGTCAGGGTATTTTAAGCTGCTGGGGCTGAGAATTGAACCCTGGTCAGCCATGTGGTATCTGACTTCTTCTGCATAATGCTTAACCATTGCACAATGGGACTGGCCCATAATATGCATTTTCCATAAAGTTTTTAAGACCCTTATCATATATCTTAAGAAAACACTCAGGAAGCATATATTTTTGTGACACTGAACTTTGAACCAGAAGGTAAATTGTACCCATTGCAAGATAACACAATGATTATAGCCAAGAAATGTGGAAGAAACCATGGGGTTTAAATTTGCCTTCAGCTGGGACCAGCAGTTAGAGTAATGGCTATGTCGCTGAACTCCCATGTAGTCGATCACAGTTCGAATCCCAGACCTGGTGGCTTAAACTCATGCCGGGCACATGTGCGTGCATGTCCAGGATCCCAAGAGGAGAATGGAGGAGAAGGAATAGCAACATGGCCATCCCCCCTGGGGTGTGAGTTCTTGCTTTCTGTCTCTCTGTCTCTCTCTGTCTTTCTGGCGAGTGTTCGCGCCCTATAGCAAAAACCTCTCAAAAAAAAAAAAAATTGCCTTCAGCCTAAAGTACATCAAGTGTATCATGTGAATTTAAAAATACATAGGGTATAGCACTGCAAAATGCAATCCATTGAACATGACCTCCAATGAACTTTGGAGATTTTGGAAGAATTCAAAGCAACATAAGGGCCACTGGGGTCTACTTTTATTAAAGCATTGGGTAGTTTGTGTGCTTCCATTTCTCTATTTTGTTTTCTGTGTGCGTTATTTCATTTCTCATGGGAAAAAAGCACTGTATTAACCATTTCTGTAAAACCCAAGAATAGGAATAAAGAAATTCTCAAAGAAAGTAAAGCTTATCTCCTTTTGTCATGGCGTCAATGAGGACTGACACGTAGGATATTGGATTAACATTCGCATCGAAAAGAGTTGCTAATATTCATAACTTCTCTAGGTTCTGTTAGCTGGGGAAGTGCAGATTCAGAAAAAATAAGACAAACAAGTATTTAATGTATGAAGTTCTTCCCAGAAATGATATGCATACACATTGAGTTCTGTGAGAGCCATTATTTGTTGCAGAATGTGTAGAGAACAGATGTGAACTGGTTTAAAGAAGAGTCCAAGGTGCAAGATGAGATGAATAGACTTGATTTCTGCAGAATATTTGCAGAAGTCTTTGAGTGCAACTCACTAAGTGGTATGGACTCAGGCTAGGTGGTGTCTCTGGCAGGACACTGTGATCTGTCCCACAGGGCCAAGCCAAACCACGTTACCACTTCCTGAAGCAGCTCAGGAAATGTCTCCCTTGCTCAAGTGTAAGTGGCGGCAAGTATGTGTGATTAGCTGCAAGAGTCCTTATTAAGATTTATGAACCTGACTTTGTATTCTTTTTATTTTTAAAGTCTATTTTCGTTTTCTTTCATGAGAAAGAGAAGACAAGGCCTCATCATGCTGTGATCCTCCCCCAGCCTCCTTAGCCAGCCAAGATCACAGGCAGACCCAGCATGTATAAGTCACCAGTGACCCAAACCTGGGTTGCCCGTGGGGCTCCAGTACTGTGCGATGGCACTCTACTATCTGTGCCACCCACCATGTCTGAGCCCAAGGGTCCCCAAGAGCTAAGAAGTTCCCAGGGATGGGAGGAACCATCATGGCATACCTGGGAGGTCGTGCTGAGGTTCAACTTCAGCAAAGGGAGAAGGCAACAGGAGTCACCTGGCCCCTGATAGAACAGGGGGTGTGGAGAGAAGCAGCAGTGATAGTCCTCATTCTCTACCTTGTGGAGCCGGTGCTGCCCTCTAGAGGCCAACGTCCTCCTCATCACCTGGACTGAAGCCCTTGGCACTGGCTCCCAATGAGTGATCCTTGGACCAGCGGCATTAGCATCACTCAGAAACTTGTTAGAAATGCAAATTCTTGGGACCAGCAGGTGGTTTAGTGGTTAAGATGCTGGACTAGCACATGACCATGGTTTAGTCCCAGACCCAGTGACTTGAAAGTCACGTGTGTGCATGTGGGCCCCAAATCCCAGAGGGGGAGGAGGAGGGATGGTGACGTGGCCTTCACCTCTAAGGGGTGATTTCCCACTTTCCCTCTCAGTCTCTGTGAGTGCACTGCTCTATGGCCAAAAAAATCTTAAAAAAAAAAATAAAGAAAGAAAGAAGAAGAAAGAAATGGTAATTCTTTCTTTCTTTTTCTTTTCTTTTTTTGGAGGATTTTGCATAGGGCTCGTGCACTCGCCGGAAAGACAGAGAGACACAGAAAGCGAGAAATCATCCCCCAGGGAGGATGGCCACGCCACAGTCCCTTCTCCTCCATTCTCCTCGGGATCCTAGGCACACACACACACATGCCTGGCATGAGTTTAAGCAACCAGGTCTGGGACTTGAACCGCAGTCGACTACATGGGAGTCCAGCAACATAGCCATTATGCTAACTGCTGGTCCCAGAAATGGCAATTCTTGAGTGCATTCCAAATGGATCAATTAGATCAGAAACTCAAAAGGCTGGATCCCCAAATGTGTTTGAACAAGCCCTCCAGTAGATTCTGCTGCTTACGAGACTCAGAACTCTTGTCTCAAGGCTCCCGTCTGTGGGTAGTGCCCCATCCACTCTCCTGAGCTGTTCCGTCCTCCTTCAACCTTTCTCAGAATGTCTCCTTCCTCCTTTCACTTCCTCCTTTCATTTTCTAGATCCCTCTCATGCACCCTTCAGAAATCTCAGCCCAGAAGCCACCCTGGAATACTAGGTAGGACTGAGTAACCTTCTGTGTTTCAATGGCATCTCGCAACACGCAGCAGTTAATATCTTTGTTTTTTAGTGAAATGTTTTCTATAGGGTGTGTGCACTCAACAGAGAGACAGAGAGAGACAGAAAGCAAGAAATCACTCTCTTGGGGGATGGTCACACCACAATCCCTCTCCTCCATTCTCCTCTTGGGATTTCAGGCATGCATGCACATGTGCCCGGCATGAGTTTCAAGTCACCAGGTCCAGGACTGAAACTGCACTCGACTATGTGGGAGTCCAGTGAATATCTTCTTTTTTTATTTTTTTTTTTTAAGAGAGTTTTTGTTTGTTTTTTGTTTTGTTTGCTATAGAGTGGATGCACTCACCAGAGAGAGAGAAAGTGAGAAATCACCCCCTAGGAGGATGACCATGCCACAATCCCTTCTCCTCCATTCTCCTCTCAGGATTTTGGGCACACACGCACACATGCAAAGCATGAGCTTCAGGTTGCCAGGTCCAGGACTCGAACCGCTGTCGGTCATGTGGGAGTCCAGTGTCCTAACGACTCTTCTACCTGCTGGCTCCAGCAGTTGATATCTTGTAGGACTCATGTGGGCCTGTTGTCTATCTGCCCTCTCACTCCAGCAGTGATCCCTAGGCTTCCTGCAAATAGACCCAGGCATAAATGCCTGTGTTGAACCTCACTAGCTCGGGGTACTAGGTCAGCTGCTTGCTCTCTGCCCATTTTCATTTCCCTAAAGAATTATTTATTTTATTTATTTAATTCTATTTGTTATTATTATTTTTGCAATTTGACCAGACAGAGACAGAGAGAGAAAGGGAAAGTGAGAAAGCTAGCTGCCAGGTCTAGGACTCAAACCAAGGTCGGCCATGTGGGAGTCCAGCGCCTTTAACCTCCACATCACCTGGCAGCCCCTCCACCCCCTCCATTTTCTCACCTCTTCTCTCCCCGTCAGGTACAGATGCCATGATTTCTGATCCCAGCAGAGGTATATTCAAATGAACTTATAAAGTGCACCAAAGAGACTCTGCTTATAGCCATGAATTGTTTGAGTAAAATGAGACTCTGAGCTCCCAAGTAACCATGTGTTTAAGTGTACTGAGCCCGCGGGGTGGGCAGATGATGGGAGAGTACATGCAATAGCTCATGCCAACCTTGCAATAGGGGAGGGTCAAGCAGCTAGTAGTCTGAGGGCAAGAG
>NW_006204133.1:7427523-7437380 GCF_000334495.1 Tupaia belangeri chinensis
AAGAGCACACTGAAGAGCCTCTGCAGGATCTCAAGCTGCATATTCGTATCTGTAGAAGTGGGGTGGAGAGTCCCGGTCTCGGTGACCCTACAGGGTTGAGGTGTGAGTGCACAGGGTGGTGGAAAGAGAACGAATTGAAATAGTTAAAAATATAACTGCCAGCGGTTATTGAACATCGCATTTGTGCCAGACTCTTCACGTATGACATGCCATTTAATTCTCAGGACTCACAGGGGGTGCTCTGGTTTCTCCATATTGCAGGGGAGACTGCAAGGTGAGAGGGCACCTGAAGGTCTTCGCCCTGATCCAGAGTTGCTCCCTACTATCTCTGAACTCCTAGCCAGTGCATTCACCGGCTCCTGCACTTAGAGGGAGGGCTGGATTTCTGTGTGTGCCTGCAGGGCGGGAAGGCCAGAGGCAGGGAGCAGAGGGAGATTAGGAGGGACACTGAGACCTTCTGCTCCCATGTGTCTACCTGGTCCTGAGAAGGAATGTGGTCAAGTCCATGGAGGAGCTCAAGCCTCAACGGCTGCATGGTGCAAGTGAGCTGTTGTGTCTGTCCCCAACAACGTCCCCTTCTTGCAAGGTGTACATTTCGAGTCAGCCCAGCAGAAACGAATGCGGCCTCCTAATGCCACAGTCAGGCAGGTCAATCAAAAAGCGCCTTGAGAGTAGCTGGCCGCATTGCAATGATGAGATCAAGCAGTGGAAAGGGAAGGAAAATTAAGATGGAGTTTCTGTTCTGAAATTGCATCTTAGACCCAGAATCATACTGTTCTTACAGCCGAGGCACCTACAGGTTAAACGATTTGCCCAAGGTCGTGTAGAAAGTCAGTGGCAAGAATAGGCTCCACTCTGAGTCCTGAGAATCATACTCTGTTAAAAGCAGCCCACAGCGTTCAATTTCCTGGACAATTTCTGCATGTGAATTCAGTCGCTCGCGCGCCTGGGACGGCTGTCTTCATTGTATGTACACCCATGAACTCAGCATAGGGAAGTTACTGCTGAGGGCAGGGTGTTTTTGAACTGCCACAGGTAAGAACTTTACTTTTCCAGGCTCGGAATCCCTAGGATGATCAGATGGTTGGAAGGTGCTGTTCTGGTCCCAGGGTTTGCTCGAATTTGGGCCACGTGTTAAGGAAGCACAGTCTGAAAGCCCTCCTTCCCCCATCTACCTATGCGTCCTCACCCCAAACGGCTAGTGGAGCCACTGATCATGCAGCCTCTTCGGTCTATGAGAAAGTCCCTAAGACGAGCTGATCAGAGGAGTGAAAGGAATTCAGGCAGTCACTCAGCAATTCTGTCCTCGACTTCCAGAAACTGCAAGAATGAGTGAGCCAGCCTCACAGAGAAGCAGCTATGTTGAGCTCTATAGGTGCGTGCTGCAGGCACCCCAGGATAGCAGGGTTTGGATAGCAGATGGCTTTGCAGGTGTAATGCAGCCAGACCCAAATGCTGGCAAAAGCCGGGCCCGGGGACCTTTCGGGGCATGCCTGGTGCATTCATATCAGTCTCTGTGTTGCCTGGACTGCAGGTGAGTTGTGGCCTGAGGACTCTGCTGGGGGAGGTGCCTAGCTCTCTCCTAGACGATATTAATAAAAATATATTTTTTAAAAAGAGTATTGCTTAAACTACTCTGATTTCTCGGGTTCCAAAGATGGTGTAATGGTTATGTTGCTAGGCTCCCACATGGTTGACTGTAGTTCAAGTTCCGAACCCAGCTCAAAACTCAACACTGGGCGCATGTGCATGTGTGCCCAAAGTTCCAAAAGGAAAATGGAGGAGAAGGGATTGCGGCATGGCCATTCCCCCAGAGGTTGATTTCTTGCTTTCTCTCTGTCTCTCTCTGTCTCTCTGGCAAGAGCAAGTGCTCTATCATAAAAAGCTACCTAAAAAAAAAAAAAAAAAGAAGAAAGAAAAAAAAAAGGTCTTTGGGGAACCAGCAGTTAGCGTAATGGCTATGTTGCTGGACTCCCATGTAGTCGACCACGGTTTGTGTCCCGGACCCGGTGGCTTAAAACTCACGCCGGGTGCATGTGCGTGCGTGCCCAAGATCCCGAGAGGAGAATGGAGGAGAAGGGATTGTGGCGTGACCATCCCCCCGGGGGGTGATTTCTTGCTTTCTGTCTCTCTGTCTGTCTGGCGAGTGCATGCGCCCTACAGTGAAAATCTCTCAAAAAAAAAAAAAAAAAAGGTCTTTGTCATTGCACAGCATCCTGGATGGATTTCAAAAGGAAAGTACTTGCAGTTTTACTCGGAATGACTCTTTCAACATTGCTGTCTTTGCTTCTTCTGCCTGCCGCTGTCCTTCCATGAATTATTGTCATAATGACATTCTGACTGACCCAAACCCCTCGGTCTTGGCTCTGTGCACATGTATCAATCTACGAAATGTCTGTGCCACTTTAATCGTCCTTTCCTATTACTTACAGAGGATAGCGTTTCTAAGTGGCTTTATTTTGCATTGCCTTTAATGTTTAGTCAAGGAAACAAGGGAGTCAAACTCGTTTGTGTTGAGCTAGAGACGTACGAGCTGTCCCTGGTCCAGCTTCTCTCTCTGAATAGACAGGGTCATTGTTAGGTAGACTTGGTCTTTGCATATAATTGTATTTTTTTTTTTAAATTTGTCTCTAATAAATAGATAATCATAGAAAGTGTATCACTCAGGCAATAATTTAAATAGATTTACATCTGAACTTAGTTCTGGTATTTTCTAGCCTCTTTAGCATACAGAGTGATATGGGCTATACAATCATTTATATCTAATCAGTAGTTGTTTCAAAAAGTCACTGTTCTTGGGAACCAGCAGTTAGCGTAATGGCTATGTTGCTGGATTCCCACGTAGTCGACCGCGGTTTGCATCCCGGACCCGGTGGCTTAGAACTCACATCGGGCGCGTGTGCATGCTTGCCCAAGATCCCGAGAGGAGAATGGAGGAGAAGGGATTGCGGCGTGACCATCCCCCCGGGGGGTGATTTCTCGCTTTCTCTCTGTCTCTCTCTGTCTGTCTGGCGAGCACACACGCCCTATAGTGAAAACCTCTTAAAAAAAAAAAAAAGTCATTGTTCTTTGGCTGATAATGACTCCCAAAACAAATAGCCATACCAGAGGAGTTGTATCCAGTTCCCCACTCTCCCCCTACAATTTAAGGCTAAGTTCTATTACAAACTTGTAAAGATTTTTGAAACAGATTTCAAATTCTGTTGTTCCTCTCCCAGCAATGGCAAGAACTACAGACCTAGTTGTCATCTATTTGTTACTAAGTCTCCAACCCTCTCCCTGCAATTTCAAAAACCTGCCTTGGAAGGCTTTATGCCTTAAAACTATAATACAGATAGATTCAGGATCATATCATTATTATAGAACGATAGTAAAAATAAAATTAATATGCAAGTTGGTGAATAAAAAAAAATATATATATATATATACAGAGACACTTTAGAGAGCAGATGCAGGCCTAAATACCCTCTCCCATCAAACGAGTCTGCACCGTTCAGACTTCTCTGCAACCATTTTTTTTGCCATGTTTTTAGAATCCAGAAGAAGCCCTGCGTCACTGCATAATGACGGGCACTGCGTTCAACCTCAGAGGAAAGTCAAACTCTTCCTGGGAGGGTTGAATTAGGCTCCTCGCGCTCTCTTTTCGTTTGCATTATTCAGTGGAAAAATACAAAGTGGCATAATGATGGGAATAAGTTATCTTTTATCAAATCTGACTTTAAAATTCAGGTTATGTAAAACACAGAAACGCATAGGAAATTCAATCAGAACCTCCAGTCACATTATGTACGCTCTGTTCTTGGGCAGCCCAACACTCCGCTGAGCCCGTGCCTGGAAGCAAGTCCCAGATTCGCCCTTTCTGGCTAGAACACCTTTTGCCAGCAACTTCCACCAGGGGAAGCTCTGAGCACGTCAGTGCTCCACAGGCAAACTGTGAAATTCAGGCAAGAAGGGGCAAAGAAGAGGCAAGGGAAGCTTTAAAAAAAAAGAGCCTAAAATCGCTTTCGAAGAGATTAATGAGACCGGGTTTCTTTAGAATCATTACACTGTGATTTAACCACTAGTAGCGAGTGTAGTGCTGCATAAATACGGAGACAACATTTGCAACTACAATCTTCCAGAACTTAACTTCTTGAAGGGAGAAAACCCACTTGGTTTTGGAGAACAGCAGTCCTTCAAGGAACAGAAATCCCTGTTTTGTGGCTTCATCTCTCATCTGTAGGTTATTGCAAGCTGCTCCCATTCATTTTCTAGTTCACCTCAGTTTTAAACACACACACACACACACACAACCACAGTCCCATAAATGATAAATTCGACGTCTGTAGAAAGACAGTCACCTAATTGCACAGTGAAGCAGAAGAAAGCCTTGCAAATGGTATACAATTTTCAAAGTGTTCCAAGCCTTAGGCAAAAGCCTTTCAACTGTGTCTAAAACTGAATGATAAAATATGTTGTACAAATTATCTGTGAACAGGAAACATGTGGTCGTGGCAGGGGACTGAAATGTAACACTTGTAAAGAAATGGGAACTGCCAGTCATTCAAATCCTTTCCTTTCTTTCTTTTTGTTTCTTTCCTTTTTTTTTTTTAAGTTGGAGTTTCATCATTTTTTTTCCTACCCTTGGTTGATGTTCAAATTTATAATAAGATACTTATCAGATTACACCAGGCCAATCGCAGTTTTATTTAAAACAGGAAGAAACAGATGAGCCTAAGGTTTGGTGTTGCCCACTCCCCACTCCCTTCCCAGTTTGTGGGACTCCTTAAAATCCCTCGGCTCTGTCCCGTGGAGCCCTGCTGGTTTGTGTGTGGAATTTTGAAAAGAACTGAAAATCTCCTGAAATAGGAAAGAGACAGCACTCGGGTCATCACAAGTGGCTTAAGTGTTTCTCTGGACTTCAATTTCATTTTTCAGCCACAAAGGAGCAGCTCAGTCTTCGCTGACCAGGAGGCAGAGAGGCTTCTACTGGGAAGACATCTTTTTATTCCACGTTGCTCCTGGAATGACTTGGAGTTTTTCTCTCTCCAAGAAGCATTGCTTCTTTCTCCCTGAAACCAACTACGGTGGCCTGTGATCTTTACTGAGGGAATGTTTAGCTCCTAATTCCAGGGCCTTCAAAAAGTTCATCGGAAATATGTAACATGAAAAGTGTACACGTGATTCTCAAAAATTGTTGCCCCGAAGTAGGCTCAGACTTTCATTCCACCAACTTTTGGAAGTCCCCCCCTCCTGTTTATCACCCAATCTCTCCCAAGCTTGATGAAGTCACAGCAACTATTCATATGCATTTCAAGCCTTATGCAACTCCTGGAGGAATGTTGAAGTGTTAGTAAATTTCATATTTAGACAAGGAAATGAAGAGGAGGTCTGCTCTGCTACATTTGTTTCCTATCAAGAAGTCACTCTGCTTTCATCTCGTTGCTCAGTTACACCCTTGTTTCAGCTCGTCTTTAACACACAACCGTTTGATGATATTAAAAATAGCATATTTCATATTTTGCCTGGTGCACAGATCTGCCTCCTGACTGCTGGGAATGACCCTGAATGAAATGCCTTGCGATGGTCATTAAAAATGAAAGAAAAGCAAATAGTTTACTTTGCAGCCCGAACTTAATCAACAGCAAAAACAGCAAGCGGACACTGTCTAATCTTAGTGCACAGCCGGGGTGGGGAGAGGAGCCTGGGCTGTCCAATCAAACGTGTGCCCTCCACCCTGGATCTAGACATTACATCAGCTGTTCTGACACTGCAAGGCGTATTTGTCCTTCCTTCCTTTCCTCCCTCGCTCCCTTTTATTTAATTCTCTAAAATATTGAAACTTCCTTTGTGTCTCGTGAAGAGCTTTGGTTTTGATGGATAAGATGTGGTCTGTCTCGGAAGTTCATGGTGCGGTGAGAAAACTGGAATGGCTTCGCCGAGGGAATCGCGACACCAGACTTCTCTTCCCAAGATGCCAGCCTGTGTGTCTTGCACTCTCCAAGACACAGTTAACACATTCCGGAGTTCTTGTAGTCTTGCTTCAGGATGCCAGTCTTTCCCTCCAAGTTCCCTGCCTCTCCTCATGTCTTGGAGGGCATATGGCATATCAGTCCTACCTTTAGAGCTTCTGGGTCTATTTTTAAAAATCTTTTCTACAATGTCTCCTTTCTTTCAAGAGAAAGACCAGCACCCTGAACAGGGTCTCAGGGTGTGATCGGTCCAGCCTTTCCCAGTCAGCTAAGATCAAGGGTTCTCACACATATCCAAGAACCAAACCCTTGTGTTCCATGTGGCTTCCTGTACTGCAGAGCATTGCCTGACCAGCACACCATTGTAACCGGGGCTCTTTTTCTCCTCTTTATTTAGCTAAGTTCTTTGATTTCTATGTAGCCTTTATTTTAATCTCTTCTAACACTGGTTATTTCTCAGAATATTTACATTTTGATATACATCTTGTACTATTTTACCTCACTTACCCTGCAGTCTTTTTTAATTCCAAACAACAGTGAAAGCAAGACTTATATCGAATATCACATTATTTTGTAAACTCAATAGCATCTAATAATAATACCAAGCATTGGCTGAATACTTACTGTCTTCTAGGCAATGTGATAAGATCTTTCTACTATAGTCATTTCTTGGTATTTGTGGGGAGGTGGTCCAGAATCTTCAGATAAAATAAAATCTACTGATGCTCAAAACTCTTATAATAAAATGGCATAGTATTTGCATGTAACTTATGTGTATCCTCCCATACATTCTCAATCATCTCTAGACTACTTATGATACATACAACAATGTGACTGCTATGTAAACAGTGGTTATACTGATTTGTTTAGGAAATAATGACAGGAAGAATGTTTGTACATTTTTAGTACCCATGTAACCATCCTAAGCCTAACTTCTTAGTTACATAACAGCAACAACGTAACTCTTTGAAAGAGATTTTTGCCACAGGGTGAAGATACTCAGACAGAGGACGGAAAGTGATAAATAATCCCCCGATGGGGATGGCCATGCCACAATCTCTTCTTTCCCATTTTCCTCTTGGGATTTTGGGCACAAACACACATGTGTCATGCATGAGTTCAAGCTGCTGGGTCCAGGACTCGATCCGACCATGTGGGAGTCCAGCAATGTAACCATTACACCCTCTGCTGGTCTCCAATGATGCAAAGATTCATTTGTTACAAAGATTCGTTTGTTTCTTTTTTTCTATAAGCAAGAAAAATGTAGAGAGACAGAAGAGAGACATTCCTCAAGGGGGTCCCAACACTGCAACCCACTCCCACCCTCAGGCAGCACGAGATCATGGTTACATGCAAGCCTGGCATGCTCAAGGCGGTCTCTAGATGTGAATCTGGGCCTTCCCATGTGAGACAGCCTCCTAGAGCATCATGGTCTAGCAGCATCACCACCCAGGCCCGGATCTTTCGATGCGCGGTTGGTTGAATCCATACTTTTGGAACCTGGGGCTTTGGAGGGCTGACTATTCATCTAATATTCACAATCATCTTAAAATGTGAAGTACTACTATTTTCCCTATTTTTCTGGTGAGGAAACTGAAGATGGGATTTTTTTCCTTTTTTTTGGGGGGGGGAGAGGTTTTTTTCACTAATTGGGCGCATGTGCTTGCCAGACAGACAGAGAGAGACATAGAGACAGAAAGTGAGAAATCAGCCCCTAGGGGGCATGGTCACGCCGCAATCCCTTCAATCTCCTCTCAAGATCTTGGGCACGCATGCACACATGCCCGGCGTGAGTTTAAGCCACCAGGTCCGGGACGCGAACCATGGTCGACTACGTGGGAGTCCAGCAACATGGCCATTACGCTAACTGCTGGTTCCCAAGAAGATGGGATTTTTGAAGTTAACTTGTCAAACTGATACTATCTGAATTTGAACCTGCAGCTCTTGGCTCTGGAGTCCATGTTCTTTCATGCTGAGTGCCTGGGAAGATTTCACTAAACATCTGCTCAAGTGAATTGAATGGGAGGCAGTTTGCAAATCTCTGAACAATGGAGAAGACCATTACAGGAATGATATCACATTATTTTGTAAACTCAATAGCATCTAATAATAATACCAAGCATTGGCTGAATACTTACTGTCTTCTAGGCAATGTGATAAGATCTTTCTACTATAGTCATTTCTTGGTATTTGTGGGGAGGTGGTCCAGAATCTTCAGATAAAATAAAATCTACTGATGCTCAAAACTCTTATAATAAAATGGCATAGTATTTGCATGTAACTTATGTGTATCCTCCCATACATTCTCAATCATCTCTAGACTACTTATGATACATACAACAATGTGACTGCTATGTAAACAGTGGTTATACTGATTTGTTTAGGAAATAATGACAGGAAGAATGTTTGTACATTTTTAGTACCCATGTAACCATCCTAAGCCTAACTTCTTAGTTACATAACAGACACAACGTAACTCTTTGAAAGAGATTTTTGCCACAGGGTGAAGATACTCAGACAGAGGACGGAAAGTGATAAATAATCCCCCGATGGGGATGGCCATGCCACAATCTCTTCTTTCCCATTTTCCTCTTGGGATTTTGGGCACAAACACACATGTGTCATGCATGAGTTCAAGCTGCTGGGTCCAGGACTCGATCCGACCATGTGGGAGTCCAGCAATGTAACCATTACACCCTCTGCTGGTCTCCAATGATGCAAAGATTCATTTGTTACAAAGATTCGTTTGTTTCTTTTTTTCTATAAGCAAGAAAAATGTAGAGAGACAGAAGAGAGACATTCCTCAAGGGGGTCCCAACACTGCAACCCACTCCCACCCTCAGGCAGCACGAGATCATGGTTACATGCAAGCCTGGCATGCTCAAGGCGGTCTCTAGATGTGAATCTGGGCCTTCCCATGTGAGACAGCCTCCTAGAGCATCATGGTCTAGCAGCATCACCACCCAGGCCCGGATCTTTCGATGCGCGGTTGGTTGAATCCATACTTTTGGAACCTGGGGCTTTGGAGGGCTGACTATTCATCTAATATTCACAATCATCTTAAAATGTGAAGTACTACTATTTTCCCTATTTTTCTGGTGAGGAAACTGAAGATGGGATTTTTTTCCTTTTTTTTGGGGGGGGGAGAGGTTTTTTTCACTAATTGGGCGCATGTGCTTGCCAGACAGACAGAGAGAGACATAGAGACAGAAAGTGAGAAATCAGCCCCTAGGGGGCATGGTCACGCCGCAATCCCTTCAATCTCCTCTCAAGATCTTGGGCACGCATGCACACATGCCCGGCGTGAGTTTAAGCCACCAGGTCCGGGACGCGAACCATGGTCGACTACGTGGGAGTCCAGCAACATGGCCATTACGCTAACTGCTGGTTCCCAAGAAGATGGGATTTTTGAAGTTAACTTGTCAAACTGATACTATCTGAATTTGAACCTGCAGCTCTTGGCTCTGGAGTCCATGTTCTTTCATGCTGAGTGCCTGGGAAGATTTCACTAAACATCTGCTCAAGTGAATTGAATGGGAGGCAGTTTGCAAATCTCTGAACAATGGAGAAGACCATTACAGAAAGGAATGCCTAGGGTGAGTGATGGGGACAGGTGGTAAATGCTTTTTTTTTCAGCCTCATAAATGGGTTTGGAGGTTTGGATGTGTCCTTCACCCAGCTGAAGCCTATTTCGCCACACGGACATGTCTGAGAGAGAGCAGGGAGGTAAGGTAGGCAGTTGGGCTTGGCTCTCTCTGGCTTGCAAAAGAGCAAAGAAATATGACAGCCCGTTTTTGTTGCAATACATTTCAAGTGTATATGATGAATTTCAGGCGCTTGCAAATTCTTCTTTTTTTTTTTTTTTTTTTGAAGTTTTTCACTTAGGGGCCGGTGCGCCCCCCGCAC
>NW_006204133.1:7437628-7440028 GCF_000334495.1 Tupaia belangeri chinensis
CCCCCTTGATGCCCCCCCCTCTTTCCTTCGTTCTCTTTCTCCATGCTTCATCACCCCAGCCACAGGTATTCCCAATAGGTCAAGGGGAACGACTGCATTTGCTTCTGCTTTGAAAACTACACTGTGAGCTCCCTAAAGACTTGGGGTTTGTTGCCTAGTGTTACGATGCATCCATTGTCGTCAGCACCTGCCCCAGTGCTTGGCATATGTCTTTTGAATGAATACAAGGAAGAATGAACAGTTCAACATTTCCAACGAGATTGAACTCTTCCTCAGAGTCTTCTGCCACCATCGTATCAGACTCACTTGCCTGGTAAACCTAGAGTTCCTGAGTGACCGCCTGGTGGAAAGAGCACTCCGAAGACAAGGAGACTGGGACTGGCAATTCGGTATGTGAGCTGGGGCAAGAAAGAGCCTCTCGGTGGTTCGGTTCTCTTTTCTCTAAGATCAGAGAAGAGGACTAGATGGTTAAAAAGCAAAAACAAAAACAAAAAAAAACAAACAAAAAACAAAACAAAACAAAACAAAAACACCTTCCAGTTATAAAAATACTATAACCCCACTAGCTTCTTCTAAAACTCTAAACGAGATGATTCTTAGCCTCAGGCACCAGGATGGGTGCTTATAGTTGTCATCTCCATGTGGAATTGCATTTAAAATCCTTTTTGCTGCTGTTGTTTTTACTCACTGTAGACGAAAACATAACTCGATAATTCATATGCATTGTCTTCCGGAGGAATAGAAGATCTAAAATTTTGCTCGTTACACGCCACTCAGAGAAGATATTTTCTAGTCTCTCTCTTGCAGCCAAATGTGGCAAAGTGACTCCATTCTGTGTGACCAAGGGACTCAGGGAGTATGAGCAGAAGTGACATGGGCAACTTATTTGTCACCTTGTGCTACCTGTCCTACACTGCCTATTTCTATCCTTCCTCAAGATAGAATATAAATATGATGTTGTAGAACTCCCAGGTTTGGCCAAGAAAGACAACACCTCAGGAGTTGACGGAATATTAAATCAGAAGAACTTGGAGTCCCTGAATGACCTTCTGTGGCTGAGGCTATATCTTTTCCGTGCCAGAATTTTCTATAAGAGAGACTAAAGCCTTCTGCCTTGTGTAAGCTATTTTAGTGTCTAATAAAACATTGAGCCAATATCCAACCCGATGTCCAAGTGTATTTGCACATATGCATTTTTGGAAAGAAGACTTATAGATGTCATTAAATGTGCAAAGGATCCTGTGACAAATTAACAATAGCCACAGATTCTTTGATAGTCCTTCCATTGAGAAGTGAATAGGTGTCCTTCCCTTTGAACCTGAGTGGCTTTTGTGATTCCTTTGACAGAAACACACAGCATAGGTAAAGTTATGCCGGTTTCTTGTTCAAGGATTTAAGAGAATGGGAGAGTCCTTTTCCTGTGTCTTGGAAGACTGACATATGGAAACTCACTGCCATGTTGTTGGGAAGCCCAAACAGCCATGGAAGGATTGATGTAGAGAAATTTCAAGGTCCCCTCCTTTTAATCTTCTTTCAAACTCACAACACTATTAGGAAGCATAGAGAAAGGTTTTTCAAAGTGACCATGGAATATAAGTAATATGAAAAAAAGAGCTAAGCATGGATTTCTTTTGTCACCAAGATAAACTTAGGTTTTAATTCTAATTTTTTCACAAACCTTTTGAAGTCCCCTCATATAATCATCTTTATTTTACAGATAAGGGAAATGAAACTCGAAGAATTTTAGTAACTCCCCTAAGCTACAATCAGGAACTAGCACCGAGCACCCTGACAACCAAACTCTAAGCTTGTGTGTTTTATTTACCACTGTGCTATTATGACCGAGAAGGTACACAGATTTCTGAGAAGTAGTGAGCAACTCAGCTAACTTTGGTACTTAACATTCTATTACTAATGGGCCTGTCAGTATCACTGTGGTCAGCTACAGTTCTCGTAAGTTTCATTTCTCTTTGGCAGCAATCCCTTGAGATTCATATCAACATTTAAAATGATGTTACATTATCTAGCTAGCTCTTGATCCTGCCTGAGAAATCCTGCTCACAATTACGGAAGCCTAACATCCACCGCCCCTTTTCTCCCCTAGGTATGTGTCCTTCGGTGTGTCTTCGTATCAGAACTGTATTCTGCAGCATCTGCCTCGTATGTTCTCTTTCTTAGAGGTGCGTGCCTAACGCTCACAGCCACAAGTTACCACCGCCTTCACTACACAAGCATCCAGCTGCCCGTGTCTGCTTGCCTGCCACTTGGAGATTCTGTTGGAACATGCCCAATGAATGCCTGAACATGACCTCTTTGTGTGGATTCACGCACATTTATACGCACAGCCAGTCTGCCAGTCTGGACCGACAGCCTCACACCAAAGCCTGCATTTCTCAGCAG
>NW_006204133.1:7440059-7454289 GCF_000334495.1 Tupaia belangeri chinensis
AACCAGCTGGCAAGTGCATATTTCCTGAGTACTTTATGGGCTCCACGGAGAGGCTTGCACAGTATGGTTCAGGCCTCAGTTTAGTGCAACTTGTCAAAATGAATTGTTTCATTTCTGTACCACGAATGCCAGGTTGAGAGAAAAATGCTTAAAGAAAATTCTACATAAGAGTTTAGTCTTTCATGCTCTTAATTAAAATCCCATGGACTTATGGTTGGGATAAGGCCCTGGAGCTGGGGTGGGGAGTGAAGGAGTCTTATTTCTTAAACAAGGTCGAAAATAGGACAATCAGTATCCTCTGTCTCAATCTTTTCTGCCACAAGAGAGAAGGGACAAGAACTCCCTCCCTGTGCTCCATGACGTCCCCAAAGGTGGCTAGGCAGACACTGGGGCATAGGGCAGTGTCAAGGAGGCGTTCTCTCCCTATGACCTAGAGAAATGTAGACACTGGCAGCAGATCACTGGACAGATCCCCATTCGCTCCCTGGGGTTTTCTGACCTGGTGATCTTCACTGGACCACAAATGGCTGTTTACTTATTTCACAAATGCACAGTGGAATTGTCCCCAAATTCCTCTGCATTTATAGGTTAATCCTTTAGGAAAAAGATGTTATTTCTTAATGGATAAGAATCTGGTCTCTGCATCAGAGTTGGGTAAGAACACTGGTTCCGGCACTTCTTAGTGAAGAGTCTTTGGGTAAATCAAGGACTCAGTGTTCTTTCTTTTCTTTTTTTCTTTTTCTTTTTTTTGTTTTTTGAGAGGTTTTTGC
Organism: Tupaia belangeri chinensis; assembly: GCF_000334495.1. Classification (NCBI taxonomy): domain Eukaryota; kingdom Metazoa; phylum Chordata; class Mammalia; order Scandentia; family Tupaiidae; genus Tupaia; species Tupaia belangeri. The sequence goes on from NW_006204133.1 coordinate 7,440,830, forward strand.
TATAGGGCGCGTGCGCTTGCCAGACAGACAGAGAGAGACATAGAGACAGAAAGCGAGAAATCACCCCCAGGGGGGATGGTCACACTGCAATCCCTTCTCCTCCATTCTCCTCGCGAGATCTTGGGCACGCACGCACACGTGCCCGGCGTGAGTTTTAAGCCACCGGGTCCAGGACGCGAACCGCGGTCGACTACATGGGCGTCCAGTGACATAGCCATTACGCTAACTGCTGGTTCCCAAGGACTCAGTTTTTTTTTTTTTTTCTTTTGAGAGGTTTTTGCTATAGGGCGCGTGCGCTTGCCAGACAGACAGAGAGAGACATAGAGACAGAAAGCGAGAAATCACCCCCAGGGGGGATGGTCACACTGCAATCCCTTCTCCTCCATTCTCCTCGCGAGATCTTGGGCACGCACGCACACGTGCCCGGCGTGAGTTTTAAGCCACCGGGTCCAGGACGCGAACCGCGGTCGACTACATGGGCGTCCAGTGACATAGCCATTACGCTAACTGCTGGTTCCCAAGGACTCAGTTTTTTTTTTTTTTTCTTTTGAGAGGTTTTTGCTATAGGGCGCGTGCGCTTGCCAGACAGACAGAGAGAGACATAGAGACAGAAAGCGAGAAATCACCCCCAGGGGGGATGGTCACACTGCAATCCCTTCTCCTCCATTCTCCTCGCGAGATCTTGGGCACGCACGCACACGTGCCCGGCGTGAGTTTTAAGCCACCGGGTCCAGGACGCGAACCGCGGTCGACTACATGGGCGTCCAGTGACATAGCCATTACGCTAACTGCTGGTTCCCAAGGACTCAGTTTTCAACTGTGCAGGGTGGAGCTGGGCAGTGAGGCATCCCATTCCGTTTTATTGCCAGTTAAGTAAGGATCCTACGTATATGGTGCTTGGCCAGTGGTTGTGAATCAATACTCCATAAATACTAGCTATTACATATTGCTAATAGTACTATTGATATTGCAGTTAGAGTAAATATTATTGATTCTGAATCATGAGAGGTCTTTTATCAACTATGTCACAGAGTAAGGATCTTCTGATGACAAAGAAATTGTTCACAAATTCTGGTTTCTGGGGCCAGATGGTAGCACAGGAGTAATGCAATTGGTCCCACACAAGAAGGTCCCCAGTTCATGTCCTGGTGGGGCCTCTCTGTTCATGCGTGTACATGCATGCCTGTTACCTGGGCTGGCAGAGGCTTAGAGGGGATTGCAGTAGAGTTGGAAGTGCCTCTCTCTAAGAATAAATAAATCAACTTTGAAAAAATCACTTTCTGAATTAATAGTGCCACACAGTGGGGTTTCGGCTCCTTATCAGCTGAGTTGTGAGTAAACACTGTATTTTCCACAATCACTGATTTTGTCCGTAGTCCCTCGTTTTCTCGGTTGCCCATAACCAGCCACAGCCTGCCCTTTTCCACTCTGCTCGCCTGGTGTCACGGGCATCCCATCCAGCCCGTAGGTTCAAGCCGAGCTCGAGCAAGTACACGGTCTCAGCAGATCCAGCGCTGGCAGCGTATCGGCCAGGCGTGGCTGCTGTGGATGGGGCATGTGTGTTGGCTTTATTCTAGGTGCCCACAGCCCGTTGTCCACGGTCTTGCCTTAACCCCGGCAGGTCACCACTTTGGTTTTCCCTGTTCAGGTTGCCGCGATCCTCGCTGTTACTGTTGCCTTGTCCTGAACCTCAGTTCACGTGTCTCTGGAACGTACTTGCCAGTCCATCCAGAACACGATCCCCACTATTCTTAGACTGATACCTGGAAGGTATAGAATTCCTCCAGCCTGCTCGACTTCAGGTGTTGTCCATCTTCCATCTTCTATCCTAGGCACTCTATCCTTCCTTTGAAGCTGTCTTCGCAAGTTCCAGTCAACTACACCCTAGTCCCTTCGTCTTTCTTAAAGATGACAATCGTTGATCTTTTGCTTTTTAGTACAGTCTTGCACTGTTTTACATGTCAACCAGTGATGGGTCATATCTCCCACTGGGCGCCATAGATTGTATTGGGGGAAGCCCTGTGCTGCAGTGTTAGTGCTATGCAGAGGAAGCTGGATTCCACATGGCTGACTGAGGTTCAAGACCCAAAGATCTAAATTGGTCAGCTTGAAAAATAATCCAGGCAGGTGCCCTGGATCCTAAAAGGATGAAGAATTAGAAGAAAAGGATTGCAGCATGATCAGGCCCCTTTGGGACGTGGGAGCGGGGATGCTTTCTCTTTCTCTCTCTCTCTCATGCCTCTCTCTCTCTCTCTGTCTTGTACATGAGCATGAGCTCTATGGTGCAATAAATAAATGTTGCCAGGTTATAATGGAACTGAAAAATCCCTGTCACCTAAGGGCTTCATAGATTTTGCAGAGCAAAGCATTATTCCCCTGTCTGGTGAGGCTGGTGTAGACAGGCTGCTGCACCACCCGTCCAGGCTCCATGCCGTGAGAGGGTAGAACTAATAATTACGTGTGGCACATAACACCTGGGAATTATGATTCAGGGCTATGTTACTAGTTTTACATGTTTTTAAATTCTTTATTTAACTTTATTTATCATTATTATTATTTAAAATTTGCCAGAGGGCACATGTACTCACCAGAGAGAGAGAGAGAGTAAGTGAGAAAGCAAACTGTCAGGTCTGGGACTTGAACCTCAGTTGGCCATGTGGGAGTCCAGTGCCTTACGCATCACACTACCTGCAGGCCCCATTTTAGACTTTTTATTGTTAGTTTAGAATGGACTCCTTGTATTAGAAATTTGACTATAAAGTAGTTTGTTGGCTTATACTAGCAGCAGCCTGCACACCCTGTGCTCACTTCATCTCTGGCCGTATCGTTTTCTCCTGTGCTTGATTGAATCCTGCGTTGTTCTGTTCATCACGGCCCCACCAGTGGGACAAGATAGGGAGGTGGAAGATAGTGCTATTGAGGATCCTGGCCCTTTGTAGGTCCAGGCTCATGTGTGTATGTGGGTGTTAGTTTTGGACAAGAGCTTAAAAAATTTATAGACTAAGGATATAAAGAAAATGTTTTTTGTATAGCTGTACCATGTGTTTATATGTTAAACTAAGCATTATTACAATAAAAGAAACTTAAACAAGTTTATAAAGTAAAAACTTATAGTGAACTAAGGTTAATTTATCATTGAAGAAAGAAAAGCACTTCGATGAACTCAGTGTCTAAGAGCGCAGTGTCTGCGAAGTCTGTGGCGGTGTGCAGGAATACCTGAGGCCGTCACACTCACCCACCACTCACCCACTGGCTCAGCCAGAGGCACTTCCAGTCCTGCCAGCTCCCTCATGGAAGTGGCCTGTGCAGATGGCCCTTATTCCTCTTGTATACCATACTTTAACTGTACCTTTCCTGTATTCCGTATTCGGGTTTAGATCCACGAGTACTTACCACTGTTCCAAACGCCTCCGGTATCCAGTGCAGTAACGACCTATACAGCTTTGCAGCCTAGGAGCCCCAGGCTACACCACAGAGCTTCGGTGTGGGGTAGGCCGCACCCTCTACCGTGTTCACACAATAACGAAGTCTCCTATGGATGCTCTTCTTAGAACACATCCGTCACCATTGGCATGTGACTCTATTTCTCTTAATTACCTTATTTTATCTTCCTAATGTGTGTGTCTGTGCGTGACTTGTACCCCCAGAAGGAAGAGGCTCCCCGTACACTTTCCTTGTATTTTTCCACTTGCCCACCCTGCTGCATGGTGTCTGTCAATGGAGAGACAGGTTTATTCAGTTACAAGAGAAAGAAAACACTTACATGTCTGTAGCTGCAAGTCTTGTATATTGTCCAAAGGTTGGTACTTTAGAGAATGTGTATGCTTTATCTGAGGTCCTACTCTTAGAGCCCTAAGACCTCTCTGAGTTCAAGGCTCAGGCTTTTCACTTGCTCACCATTGTCTTTGAACCACGAAGTTAAATGGTTTGACTCTCAGTTTGTTCATGTTTAAAACTGAGATGTTGTATCGACTGTTATTTTTCTTGAGAATTAATTCAATAGTTTTTGTGAAAATGCTTTGGAAAACACTCTTAGTTTACAGACAAACCCATATAGGGGAAATCCCTAAAAATTCATGGAAAATGAGTATTGTTAACATCTTTTGCACCGACAGAAACTTTTGCTGGAATTCCATTTTCTACAAACTTTTACAAGTCTCTTTCTATTTACTAGAAATAAAATCAAGATGAATAGTTGGCCTTTCTTATTGTGATCAATTAAAACCATCCTTATATCATAAACAGATAATATTTTGTTCTGAACCAATGATTATACTTCCGACATCAGATGCCACTCTGGTCCTCATTTGCAGATGTATTATTGATTTGAAGCTGTTAACCTCTGGTGGTCTTTCTATTGGGAAGATGATTATGGCTGTCTTACTCAGACTCAGATCCCACAGAGGAAGAGAAAATAACTGGTTATTTATAGAAGTGTATGATCTCAAACACTGCGATGAGAAAAAAGAAAATTCTTATATATTAAAAAAAAAGAAAAACGGAAAAGAAAAAAGACAATGAAATACAATTCATTGGCTCTGCGCAGATCAAACTGCAGCTCTCTTTAGCTTGAATTGAGCTCGCATCCCTATTCCCGGTGGGTGGGCTCTAGCAGGCAGAGGAGAACGCGGACACTGGTGATATGGGAGCCCCTCCATGGTGTTGTAAACAAAAATGAAAGAGGCTGAATTCGACTTTGATTTTTCCCTTGAATCAGTTACTTCTTAAAAGCCAATTACTTCTAGCGAATATTTGTCTTTCCTGTTCAGCAAATTATTTATTTAAATAGTTCTTAAGAAACAGCTCTTCGGAATTCTGTTTAGGAGGGCGCTTTGAACATCTAAGGTACAAAATTCCTTTATTAGTCGTGTGCTGCACATCCCTAATCAGATCCCTTTACATGGAGTCTGGGGCTCTCTGCTCAGGCCGCTCTCCTAAGAAATGATGAGTCTTCTCCTCGTAGCTGCAGCCAGGTTGAGAGCACAGCATGCCCCCGTCCTGGCTCCTTGCAGATGTGTTGGGCAAAGCCTTTCATTAACATTATTGCTCGAGTGAAAACGTCTTCACTCCCTATAAAGTTCACAAAAAGGGGATACGAGGCTGGTGATTTACCTATTGACACAGTAAGCTCGTGGAAGACGTGACAGTGCCATTCCCAACATCTTGCGGTGTCTGTAGAAGGTAGCAGTGAAGGCTGTTAGTGACCATCTGGATGGAGGGCAGCCACGCACGTGATGGTCTGTAAGGCATTCTTGCTAGCCAAGTACTCGTTCAGCCTATTCTAGAATATTGCACCAACTGGGAACTTCATAACTCTGGATATAGCAAACAGGACTGAGCTAGTTCAAAATTAAGGAGCTAATTTTTTTTTTTTTTGAGAAGTTTTTGCTATAGGGAGCGTGTGCTCGCCAGAAAGACAGAGAGAGCCAGAGAGACAGAAAGCGAGAAATCACCCCCCCTCCCCCCAGAGTGGATAGCCACGCTGCAAACCCTTCTCCTCCACTTTCCTCTCGGGATCTTGGGCACTCATGCACATGCACCTGGCATGAGTTGAAGCCACCAGGTCCGGGACTCGAACTGGTAGTCCGGTCGAGTACATGGGAGTCCAGTGACATAGCCATTACGCTAACTGCTGGTCCCAAAATTAAGGAGCTAATTTCTGTCTTCCCTTTCTTTTTCTTGTCTCCATAACTATTAGCACTTTTCCCCACCTTCTTAAACCAGGGGAAGGGAGGGTCTACATGCTCCCTCCTCAGTACCCATCCCCGTTTCCCAATCCATTCCCAAGGAAGTTTGGGAACTCCTATGCCCTGAGGTATAAACAAGCAACGGTAACTCAGAATACTACTTCCTTTGAAGGACGTTTGTATTTTATTAAGGTACGCTTTATTATTTTTTTTTAATTAAAATCTAATCTTGGGACCAACAGGTGGCTGGTGGTTAAGACTCTAGACTCCCACATGGCTGACTGTGGTTCAAGTCCCAGACGTGGCAGCTTGAACATCATACCAGGCGTGTGTGCATGCGTTTTCAAAATTCCAGGAGGGGAAGGGATTGTGGTGTAGCCAGCCCTTCTGGGTGGTAATTTCTCACTTTCCTTCTCACTGTCTCTGTCTGTGTCTCTCTGGTGAGTACACGTACCCTACTGCAAAAACTAAAAAGCAAGGCATAAAAATAAAAATAATTTTTATGACTAAAATTTCAGGCTTTGTTTTATTTTCCTGCAGGGCTTCCTAGGGTCCCCAGGCCCTATGCTGTGAGCAGCTAGCTGGCTTTCGTCCCCTTCCAGTCTATCCTGGAGGTGGTATAAGCAAGCATTAAAGAACTCTGTGGCCTCAGAGTTAGCAAACCCTCTCTTATTTCTTCTCAGGAATTTTGGATGATTCCCTCTATTTTATCAATGACAAGACAGTCTCTAATTTAAACACAATGGTATATTTTACACTCCCAATAAGCTGCTTTCTTGATTTGAGGTGTGAAAGACTTTGGACAGTTCCATTGCAGGAATGTTCCTACTCATTTTTGATTCTCCCCCCAAAATAAACATTTTGCATTAAGGGGGTGATTATGTAGAAACTCCAGTCAGTCCTGAAGAAAGCCCCTGCGTCTAAGGAGGTAGTCAGTATTTTTCTCTGAAAGCAGGTATTAGAAGAGCCAGATCCGGGCTGGCAATTAGCAGGAGATCTGAGTGTATGCCTCAGAAATGAAAATACGAAAAGCAGGCCCTGATAGCTCCCCACTCCTCATGAGACTCCATGCAGCCTGGAAAGGCTGATTTAACTTTGAATTAGCGTGTGTCTCTGCTCAGAGATCTGTAGTACTGGGTTGTCAGAAAAGTCATGATGCATTTTTGCATAGAAAAATGACGTCATGACTTTCGATAACCAAATATATCTAACAATCCGTGAAAATGTTGCAATTAAAGGAAAAGTGTGTGCATCGCTCCTGTGTCCAGACTGGTCCTGGTAGGCACGCTTTCCCCTTCCAAACCCTTTCAAGGCTACCTTTTCTTCTCCTGTTCCTCCTCCTCCCTCTTCTATTCTTTCCTTTAAATTTGTCAGAGAGTGCAAGTGTTCACAGGAGGAAGGAAGAGGGAAAGTGAGAAAGCACCCCCCAGAGGGCATGGTTATACAGCAAGCCGTTCTCCTTCTCTCCCTCCTTTTGGGATTTGGGCATGCACACAGATGTGTCCAGCATGTTTCTTAAGCTGCCAGGTCTGAGACTTGACGCCGTAGTTGGCCATGTGGGATCCAGCTGTCTTAACCACCAGACCACAGACTGTCCCTCAAGGCCTTCTGAAGTGAAAGCCTTGCACGAGACCTAGAGAAGGTCTTGTTACTGTTTCTTGGGGGGACCATGCTGAATGCATCCTATCTACTTACTGACAGGTGCTTCCAATCATGGATACAAACACCCATGCAGCAAAGTAGCAGTAGGGACAGAGAGACAAATGCATAAAGTTGAGAGCTTGGGTCTAAAGAACAGAGATTGCTCCAACGAGAGAAAGACATGCTGCAGATTAGAAGGGTGCTTACGTAGATACAGGTGGCAAGGACAGCCACAAATACAAACAGAGGATGCGGGCGATTCACTGGAGCAGGCATACTGAGCCCAGATCCCTTTCCTGCACGGAGTGGGGAATATTTCAGGGGGAGGGAGGCCCACGGTACAGTTCTCTCTCTTGCATAGTGAGTGTTTGGGACCATTAAGAGACGAAGTAGAAAAAGGGAAATGATTTGATAAGATGTCTAGAGGTACCACATGATATAAAGCATGGCATTTTTCACATATGTGTAAGCTTGTTTCAAAATGGGCATTGCTTCTGAAAGAAGAGCTTTTTAAAAATGTACGTACAGGGCCAGCAGGTGACATAGTGGTTAAGGCACTAGACTACCGTGTGGCTGACCATAGTCAGAGACCCAGACCCAGTGGCTTGAAATGCAAGTTAGGTGCATGTGCTTGCAGGCCCCAAATCCTGAGAGGAGACTAGAGGAGAAGGGATTGCAGCATGGTTGTCCCCCAAGAGGAGTATTTTATCATTTCTCTTTCTCTGTCTTTCCAGCCAACACATGTGCCATATAGTAAAAATTTATCGAAAATCTCTCTCTCTCTCAAAATAAAATTTTAAAAAAGGCAGATGCAGAGTCAACTTTTAACCTTGTGACCTAAAAAGGAAAAACGTATTTTCCTTAAAGGCAGATAATGAAAAGCATTTATGTGTGGTTTTAAAGAGCTCTGTCTCTATGTGTGTAGATAGATTTAACACTCTGTGCATTTCTCAAATTTAGATTAAGATGTATGCTCCTTCTGTGAGTACAAGTAAAAGAAGAGAAGAATAGAAGAAGCATGGGATCAGACCTGCTTTCTAGTTTCCATCCCACTTCTTCCTGACTGTGTAATCCTGGAGAAATCAGATAACATCTCTGGGTGTCACTGAGAAAGTAGAAGAACTGGTCTTCATGTTCCCTCGAGGTGTGTCTCAGCTAGAAAATGTAATGATTCCACTAGAGTTTCCAAGTACATTCCAGCAATATTCTACAACCATGGAGCTATGTATATGTACTGCAGCTGAAGGGATAGATGAAAGAGTAAAGGAGGATGAAGAAAATAACCCAGTACAGTAAAGGAAAGGAAGCTTGGGGGAGCAAAGTAGATCATTTGGATTCAGAAGACGGCACCACTGGTAAGTTTAATGAGTGCTGCTGCTGGTATTTTTCCATTGGTCTTCATTCACAGATTATCTTCATCAAGGAGTTGTTGTGCCCTGAGGCTGGGTCCTGAGATAAGCTGAGAACTCCACTTCTGCTCTTAGGAACCAGGGGATCTGTTGTCTCCTGTGCAGAGGGCATCATCGTGGCCACTGGGGTGTCTCACAATCACAGGTCCCATCGGGACCCCTAGGCTGGTACTTCCCAAGTGATGGGATAAAGAAAAAGAGATTTTGTCCCGGACCCGGTGGCTTAAACTCACGCTGGGCATGTGTGCATGCATGCCAAAGATGCCCAAGGAGAATGGAGAAGAAGGGATTGCACCGTGGCCATTCCCCCTGGGGGGTGATTTCTCGCTTTCTGTCTCTCTGGAGAGCACATTTGGCCTATAGCAAAAATCTCTCTCTAAAAAAAAATAAATAAATAAAAAATAAATAAAAAAAATAAAAAACATCCTCAGGGACCAGCAGTTGGTGCAATGGCTATGGCTATGTCACTGGACTCCCATATAGTTGACCGTGGTTTGAGTCCTGGACCTAATGGCTTAAACTCACACTGGGCTCATGTGTATGTGTGCCCAAGAACCCAAGAGCAGAATAGAGGAGAAGGGATTGCAGCATGGCCATCCTCCCCTGGGGGGGTGATTTCTCGCTTTCTGTCTCTGTCTCTGTCTGTCTTTCTGGTGAGCGCACGTGCCCTATAGCAAAAACCTCTCCAAAAAAAAAAAAAAAAAAAGAAAAAAGGAAAAGATTTCTAGGAACGAGAGAAAGTGATCCACTGGGAAAGACAGTATTGGTAATATTACGCTTTTTTTTTAAGATTTTTTTTTAATTGTAATGCACCCAATCTTCAAATAGAAAGACTGGGAACCAGCAGTTAGCGTAATGGCTATGTCGCTGGACTCCCACATAGTCGACCGCGGTTCGTGTCCCGGACCTGGTGACTTAAACTCACACCGGGTGTGTGTGCGTGCGTGCCCAAGATCCCGAGAGGAGAATGGAGGAGAAGGGATTGCGGCGTGACCATCCCTCCTGGGGGGTGATTTCTTGCTTTCTGTCTCTATGTCTCTCTCTGTCTGTCTGGCGAGCGCACGCGCCCTACAGTGAAAATCTCTCCAAAAAAAAAAAAAAATAGAAAGACTGAATTCCAATTGTTGTCTTCTCTGTGTTTTCTTACTGAGGTCTACAGAAAAGCTGCGTCCTGACATTGGGGATCTGGGGCAACAGTCTAGAGGACATGGCTGTTGTGGGTTAAATCTCAAAGCTTAACTTCTAGACTTTCTCAGGAAAATCATGGTTTTAAGAATCATGTTTTGTGGCAAGAGCAAGAGATTTCTAAATGGCGCAAATCCATACAAAGAGAACTGGAAGACCTAATTGTTAAGTTCTACTGTGTGACCAGGACATTGGGATCTCAGAACAAGAAGCGAGCAAGGAAGCCTTCTTGTGCTCTTTAGGGACCTGGGAAGGAGGATGGGGAGAGAGAGCCTCAGTGGGTCTGTCTTAGTCTCTCCTTTCCTTCAGTTGCCCACAGGTCCCGGTACTTTCCACATTTACTCAAAAGAGGAGGAGGCATTATCTATTGTTTTGGCTAGGCAAATATTGTATGTCAGAGATGTCTCAGAGAGGAGAAACTGACCCAGAGTTAGGTGCTGTGGGGTGGGCCACTTCCTAGGGCAAGTAGGTTTTAGTCCCTTCCATGATGTGGTGTCTCACAAGACACAAAATAGGCACATATAAGGATATGCTATATTTTTTTTAAGAAATTTTATATTCTCAAGCGCTATGGTATTTACAACTTCTCTACAAAATTATACCTTAAATCAAGAACAGCAAGGCGGGGGGCCAGCAGTTAGCATAATGGCTATGTCGCTGGACTCCCATGTAGTCAACCGTGATTCGAGTTCCGGACCTAGTGGCTTAAACTCACGTTCGGACCGTGTGCGTGCGTGCCCAAGATCCCGAGAGGGTGCGTGCGTGCCCAAGATCCCGAGAGGAGAATGGAGGAGAAGGGATTGCGGGGTGGCCATCCCCCGTGGGGGGAGTGATTTCTTGCTTTCTGTCTCTCTGTCTCTCTCTTTCTGTCTGGCAAGCGCACGCGCCCTACAGCAAAAACCTCTCAAAAAAAAAAAAAAAAGAACAGCAAGGCAGTACCTGGAAACATTTAATTTAGTACATTTTTTATCACTGAATTAGAGTTAATGTGTTGGAGAGCAATGCTCTGTGGCCAAGATCAGTAGACACAACAACACAGCAAACAAAATAGACCTGCTGAATGGCAGCTGCCAAGATGGCAGGAGTTGTACTTGAGGGTCTTCTGTTTAAAGGGTTCCAAAGGTGGGCCCAACAGGTGGCATAGTGGTTAAGGCGCTGTACTCACACAGAGCCAGTCGTGGTTCTAATCCCAGAACTCCAGAACTTGCATTTCTGTGTGTGCGTATGCCCAAGATTCTTAGAAGAGAATTGAGGAGAAGGGATTACAATCCCCCTAAGGGGTGACTTCTCATTTTCCTTTTCACTGTCTCTCTGTCTCTCTCTGGTGAGTACACACACCGGCAAAATAAATAAATAAGGTTCCATGGGTTTACTCTGGTGGGTATAAAGATTTAAGAAGTTTTCACTAAATAGGACACTGAGACACTGTGTATTGTTTGGGGATATAAAAATAGTTTCTAAGCCTGTTGTTCTTTGGGTATAGTGTTAGATAAAGTTCTGAATTCCTGTAAGGAACAAATAGATGATGGAAAGGGTAAGTCTCATAGAGTTTGCTGGGAAGCATGGGTACCCCCTAGCTTTGACATAAACCACACAGTTGGGCTTATCTTCAAATAGGGAGGCTATACTAGCAGGTTCATGAAGCTTTGTTCCACAGGCTGTCTGGGGAGATATTGCCCTTCCTGGAATTTTGTATGTGTAGGGACATCTCCAAAGAGAACATTTGGGTGAGGATTTGGGCATTATTGCCCAGTTGGTGTTCTTTGGAGCACTTGTATATGCAGGTACATAGTAAAAGACTTGGGAGTCAAAACAAATTTGCACAATGAAGTACATCTTCTGCTATGGAAGGTTACATTGGTGTGAAAAATGTTTAAGGAGTGAGAAATCCTATAGAAAAAATGATTTCGTTTTTGTTCCAAATTTTATTTATTTATTTATTTATTTATTTATTTATATTTAGGTTTTTGCCACAGGGTGTGTGTGTGTGTGTGCACTTACTGGAGAGAGACAGAGAAAGGGAAAGTGTGAAATCACCCCGCAGAGAGTTTTGCCCCCTCCATTCTCATCTTGGAATTTTGGGCATGCATGCACATGTGCCTGGTGTGATTTTCGAGCTGCCGGGTCTGTAACTTGAACAGTGCTGTTGGTCATGTGGCAGTTCAGCACCTTAACCCCCATGCCACCTGCTGACCCTCAAATTTGATATTTTATTTGAACAATTCTGGAACACTGGTATATCATAGCATGTTGTTTAGGAAATGCTGAGCTCTGATGACGTGTCATGAAGAAGGCTTAATAAACAGTCTTTTGTGGGGAAAAAGTGAACTTTAACTCTAGCTGCATAAATCACTTCTGTAATTCATTTCGGTGATATTATAGGCAAACCGCTTCATCTTTCTAAGTCTCAGTTTTGTCCCTTCTAAAATAAGGGCCACGTGAAGGCCAAGCGATTAGTAGATTGCAGTCCAGCAAGCTGTGTCTGCCTTAGAGGAGATGCTGCATAGGTGCTGGTTAAGCTTACCCTTGGTTTTATCCTTTTGAGGGTTTTCCTAACAGTGATAGCATGTAACTGAGTCGAGACCAGCGCACCTTGGCAGATGCTCAGACAGACTCGTGTTTGCTAATCTGAGTTTGATGTCCTAACACATAAGCTCACCGTGCCTCTAAACTTCATGAAAGAAGAGACTACACTTCATTCACTGTTAAATCCCCAATACTGGGCCACCTTGGTTGGCTAGGGGAGCTGTGTAATGCATACCTGCCCCAGACACTCTGATACATACTAGGAATTTGGCATTTTCTACTTTTTCCTGTTAATGTTCCTATCTTATCCATCTCAGTTAAACATTCGAGGTTACCACCTATTGGTAAAGATGGAGTGTAGCTTCCAGTCTTTCTCCAGATGCAGAAGTAAGAATGGATGTGGGCTGGTCAGTAGGATCTCGAGTTAGAGCAGATATTCCTGAAGGAGATGAGAGTCCTCCCCCTCCATGACACTGTAGTGTCTGATCCCTCCAACTTGCTTCCATACCTGCAGTTTTATGCCTGCAGAGCGTGTCATTGTCATTCTGAAATCAAATCAGGAACCTAAGATTCCCTGACAATACAGCTAGTTTGCATCCACGGTAAACAGTCACACATTGTAAGGATTGGGTATTCAGAGAAGGGATCTGCCACACGCTAATACACTCCCAGGTGCGGGTCATTGCTGGACACTCCACTTCCGTAATCTCTTTCAGTTCCCACAACAGCTTTGTCAAATAGGTATTATTGTCTGCATAATAGATGACACAGAACACTTAAGTAAAGCGTCAAACACGTATTATGAATACGTCTTCAGTAAAATGAAGCCGATGTTTTCTATTCCTCCAGAGGAAGAACTAGGCTCACATCCATTCAGCGACTTGCTTAAGATCACAGAGTAAACCTGATTTTGAACAAAGTATTCCAACTCAAAGATTTATGTTCTTTCTGCTCTAAGGCATGGCCCAGAATAGACATGGAAAAGGATCTTTGCTTGCTGTGATATGACCTC